>NC_034593.1:48486094-48533657 GCF_900095145.1 Mus pahari
GCCGCCTAGGACGTGTAACCCTCTGGTTGGCGGCCTGCTGTTACCCCAGATGACGCCACGGGAAAGGCAGGGCGCAAGGGAATGGAAATCTACCCAGCACATGCGCAGCTGCCTTGTTTGTATGTTAGAGCGTAGGACATCAGCGCTATCTTGTAATGGCGAATGTGAGGGCGGCTCCCCACACTAGGGTATCCAATTTCTTCTTCATATCTTTTTGCTTATGACCACTTGACAAACCGTAGCAGTAGGGGGAGCAACCACAGCCTCTCTGGCCTCTGCCATTTTTATACTACCTCAAGAGTCCTCAGAATTCCAAATGTAAACTCTCTCTAGCTGACAGAATCACGCCCCTGCCAGAGCATGAGACAAATCATGGTTAGCTGCTGTGGTCAATCTGAAACAGCCCCACATCACACACCAGGGATTAAAACAAAAATATATTCACATAACATAACTGGGTTTTTAAAGAAACCAATATTCTCACTACAGCAGGACACTTGTCTAGTGTGTTTGCATCCCTTAGTTAAATCCCTAGGACCAGAAACTTAAAATCCATCTGTACTGTATTAGCCTTCCATGGCCATGACTAATGCTTCAGTGGAACAATTGAAAAGGGAATAATTTAGGTTGCCTCGTTTTTTTCAGCCAGTGATTACTTGACATCCTTGCTCTGGGGCCTGAGGTAAAGCAGAGACCCCCATGTGGGACACACGAGACAGAGGAAAAGCTGACTCTTCACTTCACGGTATCCAGGAAGCAAAGTGAAAGAAGAATCCAGAACAAGATAAGCCCAGTAAAGTCATGTCCACAATAGCCTCTTTCTTGTGATCAGGTCCTACATCCTGATAGTCTAGCCAGTATTAATGGATATACTCATTGATGAAGTCAGTGCCCTCAAGACCCAATGCCCTCTGAAAAAGCACTGCCAAGAGGAGACAAGCCCTTCAACTTATGAACCATTGGAAACTGTATCTCGAGCTAAACATGTACTATATTAGCTACTTTTTTTTTGTTGCTGTGACAAAATATCACGGCCAAGGAAACTTGTAGAGGAAAGAGATTTTTGAGGCTTATGATTCAAGAGGGAGGTGTGTCAGCCAGCACCAGGCATGGAGGCAGGAGTGGGAAGCTGAGAGCTCACATCTCCAACCACAAGTAGGAAGCAGAGAGATCAAAGTGGAAGCAAGGCGCGATTATATACTCTCAAAGCTCACCGAGTGAGATACGCCCTCTGGCAATGCCATACCTCCTAAACCTCAAACAGCACCACCAATGAAAGGCCAGCTCCGAAATCACCTGACCCTGTGGGGGACATTTTCATTCAAATGTACGTGTCTGTTTCTTCATTGTTATTATTTAAATAACAGCATATAGCTACAGTTTGCATTGTAGCTTATTAACCGAGAGGTGATTTAAACTGCACATAGACTACAAGTTGGCCTTATTAAATATACCATTTCATAAGAGACTTCAGTGTTCATGGACTTTGGTATATATGGTGTGGAGCTGAAACCAAACCCCACTCATACCACGGGACAACTCTGCTTTCAGTAGACTGTGATCTTTGACAGCAACTCTGGCCATTTCTTATGCGGTTTACAGTCACCTTTCAAAATGTGTTAGAGGAGCATCAGAATTGTCCAGCATCTCCACAAAGGACAGGCAACCTCTTACAGAACTGATCAGTAATGTCCAAAGATGTGATCCAATCATAATAAAAGATGTGATTGTTAAAGGGTGGGTGCCCCAATATGTGAGGGCGATTTCTTCCTTGCAGGAGACGGTGACAATGTCCTTTATGTGAGCAGAGAGGCATTATATTTACTGGCAGTTTAGGTCAGATTGCTCCCCATGTTTCAAATTGTGGTTTTAAACTGACAAGGATTCTGACATTCTCTCTAAGGGAATTCACTTGGTTTATTTTTTTCCTGCTGACATTTTTTTTTTTTTTTTTTGCCACTATAAAATGTAATTCCAATTTAAAAATTAAATTTAAGAATTTAACTGGAAAGCTGTTGGAGGACTCTGTTCCTCCCTCCCTGTCTCCTCCCCCAGCCCCAGCCCCACAACACTCTCTAACTGGGCTTATTTTGACACTGGGGGGAGAGAGAGAGAGAGAGAGAGAGAGAGAGAGAGAGAGAGAGAGAGAGAGAGAGAGAGAGAAACGCTCCTATAATTTTGTGCTGTGTCTCTTTCTGTTGCTCAACCCAAGTCTTCAGAATTAGACTGACCTCCAGCATGACTTCCCTGGGGGACAGGTGGCATGCCTGTGGTCATCTCTCAGACTCGAAGGTCAGGTCAGTCTTCACATTGCTACTTCCACACCGCTCTGCATCTCAGAGTGAGCTCAGTCTTGAAACAAGTCAGTAGGAAGTTGGGTTTAGTGTCTTGAGTTTTTAACTAGTTCCTTGCCAACGTTTCTACAATCCACACATATTTACTCAGTCGCCTTCCCCTGCCCCTGATCACTGACACAAATTTCCCAGGGTTCTGTCACAGATGGAGAAGGAGAGTTAAAGCCCGATGTCACATATGGAAACGGGGACAAAGTCACCAGTGTGGAGGCTTGGGTTCTGATGTGAGTCACGTGTTTCTCAGATACTCCGGGGTTTGCACATTTGTAAAGGTAGCCGGGGTTTACCCAAAGTTCTCATAGGACAAATACAAACCAGGTCTTATTTGCTGAGCCCAGTGTTCTTTGGGAATCCACAGGTTAGTTAGCACTCAACAGAGTAACGGAATGAAGCAGAGTAATACAGGGATAGATTTGACTGATTAATAATTTGGTATGGACTAAATTGAAAAATTTTCTGACATGCCTTCATTTGCTCTGCACAGACCAGGCTGTGTGAGTAAACTAGTAGTATATTTCTGTACACTATAAACTGTCTGCATAAACTACCTTATAGCTGGAAGATTCCCAACTTAAGGTCTCAAGATTCCTGCTGTGGCGCTGCTAGCCGGAGTCCCAGCAAGAAATGCTGGTCCCCGTAACAAACAGCACAAGGAAAACCCTGAAACCAGCATTTGAGTTCATAGCTAAAGCTCAGAGACAGATATTATTAACACAGTGTACCATCTGGTAACTTTCTGTTTTGAACACTCATTCCTGCTTAACCGAACTTCCAAAATAATTATGTTAAATTTATGCGGCCTCCGGAAGCCCATGACCTTAATGAAGAGCCCGGTCATCCTGCCCTCATTACAGCCTTGATGTTGATTTAAAATCGGAAGAATTGAGAGAGAGAGAGAGAGAGAGAGAGAGAGAGAGAGAGAGAGAGAGAGAGAGAGAGACTGTGCTGCCAGTTGGTGTTGCAAACTCCAGTTTTGTGTTGTTCATCACCCTGCCTGCAGCCCTCAGTGCCTGGCACATAGTGGGCACTTGATAAAAATGTAACTGGAGGCATGCCCATAGACCAGCCACACTGTGGTGATTCAGTTTAGTTGCTAATGTACTGCCAGAAGACAGGGCAGATGTCCAAAATCTAGGTCAACCTCCAGAATACATTTTCAGTTGTGAGAACAGCTAATTTGAGGTTTTCTTCTCTGGTTCCAAGGCTTTGCTTTGTGAATTAAAACCTCTTGGGACACATACTAAGCCACTGCAGTCCCATGGCATGTGAATGAACTCACTGTTTCGGGTTGTATTTCAGTGTTACACTGCTAGGTTTTCTTGATCGTTCCTTTGGTTTTGTGTTGATAAGCCTACAGGAGCAGCTTGGGTTTTGGTTTTTTGTTTGTTTTTTAATCTTCTTTCTTGTTTCTAGCCTTGTAGCATTGATGGTTCTTTTGCACATCTGTTTCTCCTTTACTAGGCAATAACGACCACCTTATTCAAAGCAGATAAAGGAAATGAACATAACTTAGAAGATGGTAAATTGCATGGATAGGGATGTACGTTACCAACATGAAGCCAGGTATCAGTGTTAGATCTGGTAGTGTAAACTGTTAATTTAAAAGGTATAATGAGAAAATTAACAGATTAGAGGTGCGTCTCTCTCTCTCTCTCTCTCTCTCTCTCTCTCTCTCTCTCTCTCTGTGCGTGCGTGCGTGTGTGTGTGTGTGTGTGTGTGTGTGTGTGTGTGTGCTCTCCTGAGGATTAAATCCAGGACCTTGAGAATACAAGGCATCCCCCAGACCCTTTCTTTAATTTTTAATACTGCACTTGAAGATTCAAAAGGTTAGCATATTTCAACAACTGCCACAAAGAGAAATATGTTACTAATAACATTTTATGCACGATAGACTAAAGAATAAAAGTTTAATGTAGAACATGTATTCTTATAAGCCAATAAAAGAAAGGTTTACTCAACCTCAAGCAAGCAAAGCCCATGAATAGGTCATTGAAAAAGAAGAAATACACATAATGACTATGTGTGTAAAAAAAAAAAAAAAAAAAAAAAAAAAAAAAAAAAAAAAAAGAACAAAAACAAAAACTGCAACATTGTTGGCAACAAACCCACTTTAGATCTTAAGCAATGAAATCTTAATTTTGATTAGAAAAAAAATCCAAAAATAAATTAGAACAATAATGCTAAGCCACAAGAGATCAGAAAAAAAGATCATATGCTAATAAAAGCATGATTTGAGTGAGGCACCAGATAGAGGACAAGGACTTTTAAGAACCTGTGGGAGCTGGAGGGGTGGCTCAGCAGTTAAGGGTTGAGTTCCCAGCAAACCACATGGCAGATCGCAACCATTGGTAACTCCAGATCCAGGAGATCCAGTGCCCTCTTCTGGTCTCCATGGGCATGACATGCGTATGGTGGGCACACAGGGAAGCAGGAACACATACACAAACGCATAAAGGTGATTTTTTAAGAGATAATTTAAGGGGAAAATTACTTATCTTCCAACCCACTCATTCGGCAAATATTTTGAGTACTTACCATGTATTCTTCTAGTTACTAAAAATTGAATTTCAAGTTCCAAGAACTAACTGCATATGAGGGAAATAGCCAGGTGACCAAATGCTCGTCTATGGGGGATGCTGCTGAGTCATTACCATAACAAGATGCTGAGAGCAGTTTAATTTAAAGTTTAAATGCTTAGGTGAACTATAATACTCCGTGTGGCAAAATGCTTGACAGCTACCAGATGTCAGTGTGTAAAAGGCATATATGAGTTAGTCTGCTTTTCTGTTGCTATGACAGAGACCATGAAACCTGGGGATAAAAGGTTTATTTGGAGTACTCATCCCCCAGTACCACTTCCATTACAGAAGGAAGTCAAGGGAGGAACTCAAGTGGGGCAGGAATCTGGAGGCAGGAACTGAAGCTGAGGCCGTGGAGGAGTGCTGGTCATTGATTTGTTCCTTGGGTTGTGCTCAGCTTGCTTTTTTTTATACCACCCAAGACCACCTTGTCCAGAGGTGGACTGGCCATAGTGGGCTGGACTATACCACGTCAGTCAAGGAGATGTGCCACAGACATGCTTTCAGGCCAATTCGATGCAGGAATTTCTCAACTGAAGTTCCCTCTTCCCAAATGATTCTAGCTTATGTCAAGTTGAGAAAAAAAAAATTAACTAGCACTCCCAAGAGTTACTTGAAGTGAAAGAGGGTTAGCCACAGAACAATATCAACTCCCTTGTTACTTGAAAATACAAATGATTGGAAAAATATTCTAGAACTTTAAAAAGAAGGCATAATTTGATCATGGGTTATCAGGTAATCTTAGTATACATATTTTCAATCTAATTGATTATCATTTCAAAAAATATGTTTTAATTATTAACTATGGCTTCTTGGAATCAAGATATTGTGTGTTTGCATGTCATAATTAATCCAGACCTTTCATGAAGACAAAAATCGGAGATTTTTATTATTTACAGTACTTAGCACTGAATTTAATGAACATGAAAACTGAGAGTTTAAATATAGAGGAGATTGTTTTTCATCTTCACAGAAAGGCAGTTTTATAGATGCAAAGCAAGTTTCCTTGCAGCTTCCTGACGGTATGTCAAAGTTCACCATATTCCTGTAAGCAGGATCATAACACCTGATTTCCAGTGTTACCCACCTCTAGTTCCCACATATCATACAGATGCAGTTATCCCAGTAAGGACCCAGGACAATACACTGGGGCCTGTCAAAGTGGGTGGGATCTTCCCTCACATGTCTTTCTTCATAAAGTTGAACTTTCTAACGTTTTATTTGGAAAAAGGAATTCATGGGTAAAAATCACATGATCACTGAAGGGGCCCATGGCTAGAAAGCCAATGAAAGTGCCCCTCTATCAGCCTATCCCAAATTATTCACAACACTATTGTAAAGTAATGCAAATTCGGAGGCTTGGAGTGTCTCCGACTTGGCTGTCCCCCCAACCAACCCTCATGTGTCTTCTCATTCTTTCCCCAGAATGTCGAGTGGTGAAATCAACTTCTTACACCAAAATAGCATCAGCGTCCCGCAGAGGCACGACCAAGAGCCCAGGACCTTCCCGGAGAAGCAAGTCCCCAGCCTCCACCAGCTCAGGTAAAGCTGCTAAGAAACCTCCCAAGCAACTGCCTGGTTTCTGACGCAGTGGAGCTTAGAGCGTGAGGTTCTCAAGCAGGCGTTGGTTTTGGTTTATAATTTTAGAATGTCTTCAAGCGGATGAACAGATTTGCCCAAGTCTAGCATGTTGGCTGTAAGGAGGAAAAAAATCAAACTTAGAAAAACACGCTCACTGAGGCTCAGGAAATACAGAGTTGCTCCAAATGGAAGCGCTTCACCAGCTGCTACACCTTGCACCTGGCTCATCTCTCTTCAGGGCTAGAAGTTTCCACTGGGAAACTGATTCTACTTGGGGCTGGTTTATGGAGGGGTCCCAGTTTGTCTTTGCTAAACCTGTTTTTCATTCTTGTGACACTGGCCTGGGTTACCTCATTTGGCTATGGGGTTAAAAGCAATGAGATGTCGGAACCTGAGGAGGCCTGCCACTGTGAGACCTGGGCTAGGTCAGTTTCTGAATGGGCTCAGATGTTGCTGTTGGAAGTGACTGTGCCCTGGGATAGAGAATATCTCAATCTCATTAGAATCTCCTTTGATCTCTTCAATTAATTAACTTGTATATCCATTTATGTTATTTTGTATATTCATATATGCTGTTTTGCAGTTATCAAAACTTTTTACTGTTGTTTATAGTATTATTCACCTATATATGAATTTATTTTCGCTTCTCACTTTTTCTGGTCTTAAGATAAACACAGTTACCAGGTGTTGACTTTTGGTTTCAAGTATAAAATATGTTTTGTTATGGTTAAAGGATATAAATGTTGAGATAGAAATTATCAATGGTAAGCACAACAACATGGCTGTCACCTGATTTCATGATGAGGAGCTCTGCAAAATAGCCCAAAAGATCTTTGGACCTAAGGGAGGCTTTTCCTGGCTTCACACTGGCCCTGAGGGAGTTACATAAGGGACCTGACTTGGCTGCCTCCAAGGCATCATTAATGGACTGGTTCTCTGTGACTCACACTCCTTATGAGACTTCTTCTTCCTGCTTCTCCATAATCAATCCTCAGATGCTCAAAACTTACTCTAACGGTGAAAGAAGACGCTGCCTTCTTCCCACGGCCAGTCAGAACTGTGGGCTGGCCAAAACATGGCTGGCCCTTGAGACAAGCTCATAGTTCATTATTGCTGAGTTTAAGTATAAGCAGAGAGGGGGAGGGGGGAGGAGAGAGAGCTCCTTGCTTGGCACTATGCATCTAGAGAGGATAGAACATGAAATAAGACTTTACTGAAGCCCAAGACTTGAAGTTTACAGCTCATGAGAGTTGCTTGGGAAGAGGTAGTGTGGCATGATGACCTCCATCCTCTCAGGTGCTAAGGATATGAATCTCTGCTTGAGCAGTCTTTCAGGGGAGTTCAACCAAAGAGTTGCTTGTCACAATTCAAGCAACAGTGAGAGAGTGGTTCTCACTCTCCTTAGCCCCACCTGAGAATATGCCAGGCATCTAAAGCCTTGAGCACCACTTCAGATCCACTGACTCAGAAACTCTGGAGTGGGACCACACAGACAGAAGTCTCTAGAACAACCCAGGTCATTCTGATGCATGCCTAAGTTTAGGTACCACTGGTTTCTGGTAACAGAAGGGGAATGAGCAGAGAGAACTCATTTGACTCTGGTTAACTGGGGAGAAGAGACATGGTTTGCTGGTCTTTCTCTCTTGGACTCACAGAGGTGGATTCCTGTCTTTGTCTTTCTTGCCTACAAGCTGCCAGAACCATTCTGAGTCCTAGCTACCATATAGATAGATCTCTAAGTGACTTAATGTATGGACAACCTCTTGACTGTTGTAAAGCCTAATTATAGACATGGAAATGGCAGTGTGACTCTGAACCTGCTGTATTTCAAATTCCCCTGGAAGAATTTAGCTTCTCCACTGTTTGGTGACAAGCACAAGGACCTAAGTTTGAATATCTAAAGCCAGGCATACCCACATATGCCTGGGATCCCAACATAGGGGATAGATAGGAGCAGAATTCCCAAGCCTGGTGGGCAACCGGCATTGTTGAAACAGACTAAGCTTTAGGTTCAGTAGGAGTAAGATAACTAACAGTCTTCTGGACTCAACATGTAGGCATGCATACCTGCACACATCATGCTCATACACATGTACAACACACTCAACATATAGGCATGCACACCTATACACATCATGCTCATACACATGTACAACACACACACAGCATGTAGGCATGCATACCTGCACACATCATGCTCATACACATGTACAACACACTCAACATGTAGGCATGCACACCTGTACACATCATGCTCATACACATGTACAACACACACAGCATGTAGGCATGCATACCTGCACACATCACGCTCATACACATGTACAACACACACAGCATGTAGGCATGCATACCTGCACACATCACGCTCATACACATGTACAACACGCACACAACATGTAGGCATGCATACCTGAACACATCATGCTCATACACATGTACAACATACACAGCATGTAGGCATGCACACCTGCATACATATATGTATCAGTGATTTACATTATTCCACTTTAGGCTCCCAGTGGGTCCTGCTTCCAGCTACCTTCTCAGAGAATCTTTGAATCTGCAAATAAAAGACACACACATATTAGCCATCCAGCTCAATGGCTGGGTACTTCTAATCTTCTGCCTGCTACCCTAAGCCCAATCAGGGAACTGGCCAGTGGCCACATAGCCAAAATCTTACATGGCTGGTTGGCTTTAACTTCTGCAGTTCCTATGTCCACCTGTATCCCACCACTTCATGGTGATTTCTCCTTCTCCTCCCAACTGTGTCCTAACCCCCACAACTCTAAGGGTCCCACCCTATCTCCATTTCCCAACCATTAGCTGCTGGCATCTTTATTGATTAATCAAAAACCAACTTGGGACAAGGACATTTAGCACTTGATTCCTAATTGAATCAAAACATTAGAACCAATCTCTAATGCATATACATGCACACCACACACCCCCCACACACACACAGGGGGGGGAGACTATAACATGAACTGATTTGATTTAAATAAAGATCAAGAGAGTTTAGTTTACCTTCATACTGTTTCATAATATTGAAGGTATGAGGAAACCAGAGTGGTCTAACTTGAAACTGGATTATTGCCATCTTCCTAAAACTTAGAGATTTCAAAATGTAGACCTCCCCTTGAATATCTTACAAGAACATTGTCATTGGGGCAGATTTGTTTTAGAGTTTCTATTCCATGGAAGGTGTGTAGACAACTTTTTGTCAAGTTACATCTTCTACTTTGAGTCTCTGTCTTCATAGATTGTCATAGCAAACGTACTTAGCACCTCAAGTTAACAATGAGGGAATGCATCACCCCTACCTTCAGAAGCATATATTCTTAAGGACAGTTCTCTCTGTATCTGTAGATTCTCCACTGCCAGTCCAACCAACCATGGGTCAAAAATACTCAGGACAAAAAATTGTATCTCTACAGACTATGTAGCTTATTTGGGGGGTTGTTATTCCCTAAGTAATGAAATATAACCACTGTTTGTGTTATATTTATGTTTTTTATAGATTACTACATAAGCATCTATGCATAGGTTATAGGGAGATACTATGCTAGTTTGTACAAGACTTGAATATTTGTAGGTTGCAGTATTCATGGGAGGAAACAACCAACCACACAAGCCTATGGAGAGACAGCTACATTGCCTGTGATGTATAGAAACACTTGTGGCAACAAGTATTCCGTCGTGAACAGAGACGTTCTGTGGAGGTTGGTGCTGAGAGCTAGAGATGAGGGAAAACATTCAGAAGAGAAAAAGCCTTAGCCCATGACCTTCTCCTACGACTCAAACACTATTCTGTTCAACCCAGGCATAAAACTTACTTATATGTGACTCCAGAAATCTTGGTCTTTTTATTTATGCTGTTTAAATTTTATATTTTTTTTTACAGATATATACAATATTTTATGCAACATATGCAGATAAGAGCAGAATCAAAGCTGGAGAAATATAGAAAATTTTAATGAGCTCACTAGAGTAATTTGGCAAATTCTATTGATTTCTATCAGATACCTTCAAAGGCAAACTGCGAGCTATTAATCTTAGCTCCATCCTTTCTTTCAATGTGAAGACTCAGCTGCCTGTACTGTATGAAGGAACATTTCTGCTTTGGGGCCCCAACAGAATCTTTGAAGATAAAATTCACCAAGAGCTTAGTGGTTCATCTCTTGTGTTTCCAATTTTTCGAGTATCTAAAACCTATTCCCACAGCTATTCTCTTCTCGCCCATTCAGCATTTGTTCTAAACGGGGTTCACAGCTCTGAACCATTATCATGACGTAACGTTTACTTGAGGATAGCATCTTGTACCAACTGACTAGTATAGCTCCTCATCGTTAATGTCAGGTTAATTAGACACTTTCCGAGCATCTGCCTCATCCCAGCATGCCTTAGGCCCCAAGAAGACAACAACAATTAAACCGTGGTTCTTGCTGAGAAACTAATTTGTATTCTAGTTGAGGGGGGAAGCTACTAGTATGCTGTACTGTCATGATGGCCCTGAGGATGGAGAGAGCAAGCAAGCATCATTAACCCAGTCAGAGGAGCTTCTGGGAGATGAGGATGTATAAATTGGGCCTGGAAGAGTCTTGCTAAAATACTAGCAAGGGCCAGAAGGAACCTTTCTCCAATTTAAATGATGACGTAAAGCATGAAAGAGTAAGGACTAGGCATCAGTACAGTAAGGAACTGAGCTTGGTGGCACATGCCTATAATCCTAACACTCAAAAGGCTGGAGGACTAGGAGTTTGCAGTGATCCTGGGCTTCACAATGAGTGTCTCTGGAATGGAATTCTGGAAAGGTCTGGAAAACATGACATAGCTGTTACATGTCAGATTGCACAGGGCCATGAAGCCATGTTTCCTATTATAGCTGTTAGGAGGTGAAAGAGGACATTAGATGGATTGTGGAGGGCTACTGCTGAGTATCAGCAACAGGGCACCACCCTAGACAGAACAGCTCTAGGTGCAGGGAGGGAGGCTCAGGAGGCTCCTATGGTTCCCCTGGAAAGAAGCTGGCACGAGAGAACTGAAGCGGTATTGGAAATGGAGGAAAACTTCCAAGGGTTGTAAACCAATGGATTTAACCAGATGTGAGGCTGAGAGCGACAGAGATAGATTCTGTCTGTCCAGGGCAGGGGTAAGGCAGTTCCTCCTTTAGGCATGAGAAACGTGTGGTGCCACGGAAAAGTCAGGAAACGTTAAGTGACTGTTTGAGTAAGGAGATTTGAGCTGACAGTGTAGACCCTGGCAGAGAACAACTTTTTTAAACAACAGAAATGTCTGACTTCTCTGCCCCACCCAGAGATCTGCAAAGATGAAAATAGAACCGTCAGGGTTGTCTGCCCTTCTGAGAGCAGTTTAGAGGGATCTAGAAAACTGTGAGTGAGAAGTGATAGCCTCAAAGGCAAGAAGATGGAGGTGGAGGGGCAGAGATACTTCATCCTGGAAGCCACAACACAAGGAGTTCATAGAACTGCCAAAGTGAGAATGCAACTAAGAAGTCCAAGCGGCAAGACCCCCATGGCTGTGGGGTCTTGCCTGGGAATGTTCTCCATGATTTCATGATTAGGTTGCCCCAGCCTGGCTCCCAGGCTGAGATGGGAGGAGGATATGCTATCTCAAATGGTGGGTAGAGGCTCAAAGGGGCTTCTTGCCCGTAGCCATGCTGACCCGTGATGCTTGAGCTAAGCCCCTCACTATAACCACAGCCTTGGACCAACCGTTAGAAACTCAAAACTTCTGTCATTTAATCCGTTTGGCTTGTGGTTCCTTCTGGGTGGTTGCTGACTGCATAAATGAACTGGGAAATACCAGGAAGCGTGTCTTTCTATCCTTTACCGCTGCTGTTGCTGGTGGTCATTCCTCTCCATTGCTTCCACCCAGTGTAGGGTCTCTTCAGAGTCATCAAAGCCCTGTCTCACCCAGCTTTGCCAGAATCTGACAAATACAGAGGTGGATGCTTGCAGCCAACCATGGGACTGAGCACAGGGTCCCCAACAGAGGAGTTAGAGAAAGGACTGAGGGAACTGATGGGGTTTGTAGCCACATAGGAGGAACAACAATATCAACCAACCAGATGTCCCCAGAACTCCCAGGGACTAAACCACCAACCAAAGAGTACACATGGAGGGACCTGTGGCTCCATCCGCATATGTAGCAGAGGATGGTCTTATGGGACGTCAGTAGGAGGATAGGCCCTTGGTCTTGTGAAGGCTCGATGCCCCAGTGTAGGGGAATGCCAGGACGGGGAAGTTGGAGTGAGTGGATGGTTGGGGCAACATCCTCATAGAAGCAGGGGGAGGCAGGATGGGGTAGGGAGTTTTCAGAGGGGAAACCAGGAAAGGGGATAACATTTGAAATGTAAAGAAAATATCTAATAAAAAAAAAAGGTAAGAAAAAGAACTGTTCCCTTCTATTATGCTACCATCTTTGTGTTCTTGTGGGTGTTTTTTGTTTGTTTGTGTTGGTTTGGTTTTGCTGAGTCTATATGCTTTCTCATTCTTCTTCTACCTACGTCATCCTGATAGTGTGGCAAGCCGTGGACACAGGGCTCTGAAAGAAATTCTGAGCCATTAGCAGTCTTCTCTGTGTCTAGGAAATCAAAGGCAGTCTAAGGCAGGGTCTAGAGCCTCACCCTGGGACCTACAGATACGCATGCATTTGTCTCCACTCTCTTTCCTGGTCCTGTATATTTCAATGACAAAGATAAACAAGCTTTACATGTTAGACCATGACAGGAAAATGGCAATGGCAATTTTTTTTTTCATTCCAAAAAGTGACCATGTAGTGCTTTTAAAAAAAATAATTAAAACTTAATTAAATTTAAAAATACAAAAAAAGGTGAAGAACAAATCAGAACTTTTAGTCATAGCAAACAGCTTGCAACTTATACATGCACTCCAAAGGATAAAGGAAATAATGACCATTGAAGATAACACTTGGACATTTATATTAACTTATAAAAATTCTATTGTAAAATCTAGGCATGGGGGCTCATGCTTTATAATCAGCCCTCAACAGGCTGAAAAGACAAAGATCACATTCCAGTCTAGCCTGAGATACTTAGCAAGATCTTGCCTCCAAAAACCAAATTAATAGTAATAATTTAAACTTGTTCATTAAAATTCATGAAATTATATTCTATGAATTATATTCTCATTCCTAAACATTTTCCTAGTTTTTTTTTTTTTTCATATATTTCTTTTTGTATTCTGGTGGAATGTTGATAAAACTTCCTAATTAACTTTTTGTTTGAAGGTAAGACACAATTTACAAATGCAAATTCTTCGTAAAATCTAATTTTTTTTTTTTTTTACCAAAGTCCTGAAGGTCAAATAGAGCTCAGGGCTCTTTGCCTCTCATACCACAAACATCTTCAAATGTGCAGAAAGCCTGGAGAAACCATGGCAGCCATTTGCTCCTGGAGAAGCTTAGTTACTCTAGCCAGCAAGGGGTGGGGACTTCCATCTGAGGTGGTAGTAAGTATGAAGTGGGTTTGGTGTGTAGCTTCTTTTAGTGTCTCTTACATCCTAGAGGCCCCAGAGTGGCTCTCCTTCCTTCCTCTCTTTGTAGCTACCTTTTACAGCAGAATTTAGCTCTGTGTTTCCAGAAGAGGAAAAGACAGATCAAAAGTCCATGTGCATTCTGATTCTGTTACCAAGAACTGTCTGGGGTAAGATGGGGGAAAATCTAACCACTGATGTTACCTCAAGAGACCTTTGTATTTTAAAATTGTCACAGGCAAGTCTATCCAGCCCTCTGTGCCCTGTTTCTCCCAGAGAGACACAGATACCATTAGTCATTTCCTGAAGACATTTCTCTGTCATTTTTTTTCCACTTAGGAGAGCCCCTACTTCAGCAGAAGTTGTGGGTTTTTTTCTCTCCCACTGCTCATTTTAATTCCTAGTGATATGCAAACTCTAGCATGTAGTGATTCTACCTGATTAACCGTATGCCCTTCTGCCTCTCCTGGGTCTTCTTACATAACCCAGGATCCCTTGATGTGATTGTGTATCCTGGGCTGAATCAAATACTATCCCCCTACGTCCATTTCATGACTGCAAAAATTGATAGGCTTCTACCATTATACCTAACTTTCCAAAATTTTTATTTATTTGTCTGTTTATTTTAGTCTTAACAGTTTCATGTGTGAATATGATGAACTTCAGTCATTTTCACTCCATTACTCTCTGTTGCCCCCCCTCCCTCTCTGCTAAAATCCTTACTCTTCCCAGTGTGTCCCACCTACCTTCCTATCTTTCTAATGTGTGACCCATTACATTAATTAGAGGTGTTTGCATGAGAGGAGGTGAGAGGCTGTTTACTGGAGCATGAAAGATGTATCATGGCTGTGTGACTGAAGAAAGTGGTACCCTTTTCCCTAGCAACCATTAGCTGTCAGTAAACCCTCAGAAATGCCGGGACCTCTTGCAGGATGAAATGTTGATGGGTATAATCTTGTGCAGGTTTTGTCTGGATAACAGCAGCTTCAGTGAGTTCATGGGTACAATGGCCATATCATGCCCAAAAGATGTCCTTCTTTTCCCATTTTCATGTGTCTCCTCTTCCAGAATGTTCCTGAGGCTTGGCATTTTAACCATTTATGAGTCTCTGTACTAGGTACTACCAACTGAAATAAGTTTCTCTGAGTAAGATCGGTAGTAATGCCAATCTATGGATATAAACATGTCTACTTATAATATGATTTGGCCATGTGTCCATGTAGCAAAATTATAGTTGTGGATTCCCTGCATGGCCTACAGTTTCTTGGCCATCAGCTCTTGGCCAGGTTAATGGTACAGGCATGAGTTCCTTCCTGAGGTAAGGCCTCTAATCCCATTAAAATAGTAGTTGGTTATCAACCATACATTCATGCCACTATTACACAGTAGGCACATCTTGCTAGGACTGATCTTACTGTAGCTCGAAAGGTTCACAGCTGGGTGATGAATTTTCTTCCCCAGCATCCTGTGCATCTCCTTCCAGCTCCGTGAAAGCCAGTGTCATAGTTACTTCCCTATTGCCGTGAAAAGCCACTATGGCCAGTGCAGCATATAGAGATAGCACTTAATTGGGGGCTTGCTCGTAGTTTTAGAGGGTTAGC
The DNA here is from genome assembly GCF_900095145.1 of Mus pahari. Classification (NCBI taxonomy): domain Eukaryota; kingdom Metazoa; phylum Chordata; class Mammalia; order Rodentia; family Muridae; genus Mus; species Mus pahari. The sequence continues at coordinate 48,501,730 of NC_034593.1, forward strand.
CCATGATCATCATGGCAAGAGGCGTGGTGGTGGACAGGCAGGCATGGCACTGGGGCAGTAGCTGAAAGCACCACTACTTTAGAGAAATAGAGATAGAGGCGTGGGGACTGGGCCTGGGGCAGGCTTCTGAAACCTCACAGCCCAAACTCAGTGACATATCTCATCCAACAAAGCCACGCCTCCTAATCCTTCCTTAGTAGTTCACCAACCTGGAACCAAAAGTTCAACTGTGTAAGCCAATGGGAGCCACTCACATTCAAACCACCACAGCTTGCTGGAAAGAAGCTTCCAGATCTCCTCCAGCTTGATTTACCTTCATTCAGTGCCCATAGTGTGTGGCATCAGCAACACAGTTGACCATCGGTTCCGGTGGACAGCCAGGTCAAGGGCAGTAAGCTGAATTCTTTCCGGCATTAGCGGCACTCAATTCCCTTCCTGGGGAAGACTCTATCAGCATGAATACTTTTGTAGCTTCTGGAAGGAGCACTATCCCCTCCCATGACCCTTTTAATCTTAGCTTAAAATTTATATTAAAAATATAAATTAAAATTATACCTAATGAAAATTATATTTAAAATTATAAAATTATATTTTATTTAACTTATAAAAAAATATATTTTAAAAAATTATATTTTAATTAACTTAGAAAATAGGTCTCCATATGATTTTTTTCACAGGTCCTTAGTGATGTTTATCCCTCCCTGCAAGCTCTCTCAAATCCTTCCTCACTTTAAACTCTCTCCCTCTAGGATCCACTCCCCATCCCCTTTCATGGTCTACTCCCTTCTTTCTTCTTTTAAACACAGTATCTGGACATGTCAGGGATATAGTGAATATTTACTCAGTGAAAATGAGAAGCACTCTCTCTCTCAGTTAGTCTTGTTTGAGATATGTCTAATATCTTTTCCAGCTTCACAGGTGAAAATATTTACATGTTACCTGGCATCTGAGAGTCCTAGGAATCCAACTGAAAAGAGAAGAAACCCTTTAAGTGCATCTATCTATCTATCTATCTATCTATCTATCTATCTATCTATCTATGCATTCTTCATTGTGCACACAGAGTCTAAGGTCATTTAGAAGCAATGAACTAGTGGGTGCTTTGATGAGAATTTTAAAAGGTGCCCTTTAGCCAACCACTAGGTGCAGCAACTCTTCCCTTGGTAGGCATGGATTCTGCATCTATAACAGTGCTGAAATCTTCTGTTTTCTAGTCTAGCCCTTCCCTTAGAGACCACTGGCTGGGAAGTCCAGTGCAGTAAGCCATGAACATGAGATTCATCAAATAAAGACAGTCTAGTAGCATGCAAGCAAATTAAAATGCTCACAGCTTGCTGTTGTGCCACGCAAAACATAAGCAAGCCCCTCCCAAGTTTTTAAAGAAATAGTTATCAATATATTTCAAAGGAAAAAACTATCAATTAGTACAGTATGTGGCATTTTAAAGGTCTTTGGAGTAGAGACAAAAGTTGCCAAGGAACCTTCCCCAACGCTGGCTCCTTACGTTTTTATGAGAACTAGGTGTATGAAAAATAAAATCAACAAACACAGAGACATTTGTGGTCCCTGTCACCTGAAACTTGCCAGGCTTGGGGAGAGTTATTGTCATTTTGATTCTTGTGTGAGTCACTTAGTTGCCTGCCCCCAGAGGCGCTTCATTATGATTCAGTGCAAAGGGATTGAGCCGGCTGGGGCTTCCGGAGTGAGGAGTGAGTGTGTGTGTCTGGTGGGGGGTTGCGGTGGCAACGCGTTGGCATGAGGCTTAATTGACACCTTTGATGTAGCCTAAGACAGAACCCGCACCTCCCACTGCCGCTGGGAAGACGTCAGCCTTACGCAGGAAAAGGCATCTGCTGATGAATCCTGCATCTCATTCAGCCCGCTCCCGGAGCAGCCTTAGCTGTCCCTAGCTAATCCAATTGCTTCCCAGTCTGCGGGTGCTGGGCTGGGTGCTGGGCTGGGTGCTGAGAAGAGGCTCTGGCTCTTGGCTATTGTCAGGTCAAACACTAAGACTGTGTCCATGTTAGAGCTCATAGAAGGTAAGTGGAATGCACTGCCGTCTCTTCCCCCCAGGGCACCTTCCAGAATGTATGTGTCTCCTGTCTGATTCTTCTCTCCCTGTGCATCTGCAAGGTTGCCAAGTTAGAGTGGCAGGCAACCTTTGATATCTTTATACAGTCGTGTCTTCGGGGGGTATGTGTTCTCAGAGGAGGCTCTCGCTAGAGAAAAGGATAGCCTGGCTCCGTGGTTTCATCTCAGCTTGCTGACAGTGTTTTCCACAACTTGAGTGTTGGGTAGAATTCCAGAGTTTGGGACCTGTTGGCAGCTTTTTTTTTTTTTTTTTTTAATCAGTTCAATAGCAACAAAGACAAACTGTGTGTGGTTTCTCAGCATCTGCGGGCAATTATTTTGTCCTGTTTGAGACAGACACATCAGAATCAGGCTGGGGGGGAGGGGATAGACAGGACATAAATGAATGTAGAAATGTCTAAAAGTGAGTTATTAAATTATAAAACACAATGGTCCATTTTTTTTTAAGTCTCTGGGAATGCCACCTGTGAGTGATTTTAACATTTTCTCCCACTGGGTAACTAAACACACACACACACACACACACATATGCGTGCATCTCAGAGCCTTGAACATATTCATGAAAATCTCTCTTGGCTTAAATAAAGCCACCAATAAATAAATAAATAAAACTTGTGCAAAGTACATTTTTAAAAATTATATAACCTGCTGTTGTATTAAACACAAGATTGACAGAACAGTTAGTATCTGAAGATGGCTCTTCCCTAAGGCTTTTCTTCGTGAGTCACACTATGGGTCTAATTTTTAGCTGATGTCCCTCTTCTGAATGTCTATTTCCTTGAGAAGATGAATTGCTATGAAAATTCTTTAATGTGCTATTTTTCTCTCTGTGTGATTCCTCGTATTTCTAGTTAATGGAACCCCTGGTAGTCAGCTCTCTACTCCACGCTCGGGCAAGTCACCAAGTCCATCACCCACCAGCCCAGGAAGCCTGAGGAAGCAGAGGGTAAGGACACAAGCAAGCCATCTATTTAAAAATCTGTCTAGGTTTTGTTGCAAAGTGGCATGGGTGTCAGCAAAAAGTGCTGCTTTTCTGGGGGAACGACCAAGCCAGGGCAAGGGTAATCTGCTGTGGATCACCCACCATTGCTATGGTCTAGCTAGGATCCAGGTCTTTCAATTTCCACAAATATGGCCAGTCTTAATTCTGAATAGAATATGCAATTGCTGCTTCAGTTTTAAATACCCTTTTGTTGGTTCATAGTACACATACTTTATTATGCATGCAAGTGTCCTTAGTCATAACTGGTTTTATTAGAGACAGACGTGGATAGTCTCTTAAGGAGAAGGAAAAGCCAGTGGAGGCAGCATCCTGGTGGGCATTGCTCAGTGGTAAGCAGGGTGGTCCAGAGCAGCTGTGGAGCCCATGCGGCAGGCCATGGGAACATAGGATGCCAGTTTTGTCAATGGACCCACACTGAGCACATTCTCTTAAACTTATTTTGAGCCTCTTGTATAACAGCAGAGAAATACCCTGAGCGTAGAGACAGATGTGTGAAAGTTACTGGAAGCAGTGTCAGTTTCTCCAAAGCTAAGCAAGGGGGTGACTGGTAGCTCTTCATCTGGAATGAAAAAAAAACTTCTAAATCCCCTCACTGCCTATACTGCTCATCCACTCCAGTTATACTGAGGCCAGAAGGGGAGAACTGGGGATGGGAAAAAGAAAAGGTCATGCTGGAAAACGAAGATGTCCCTCAGGGTCCTGATTTCAGAGACGAGAGGGTTATGCTTACTTAAGTGACTTATCTGATGGTGCCTACTGAATAATTCAATCAACAGGGACTTCTCAGAGGCTATTGCATGTAAATATCAGAATGTCTAAGTTTAATTTCTTTTATTGTGCATTTAAATGACACTTCTAAAAATTGATGAATTCAAGCTCATCAAATATGAAGTCCCTCTCGGTCAAGCTTCCTCTTTCAAACTGGATCTTCAGGCTGCTAAAACCATCAATCGTTTTTTAAGTGGGTGGCCAAAAAGAAATCAGTCAGTCTACAGTTACTTTGAACCTCTTGCCCCAGCTTTCTTTCTCTGCTGACTCGTCTAGCATTGAGTTGAGCTTGTTAGTCTGTTAAAGCCTGTGATTCTGTATCTGCTTCTCTATTCAATGGTGGGATCAATTTTATTAGAGAAGTCTGTGGTCAGTCTTCAGTGATTTTAGGAATCATGAATGAGCTACAGAATTGGCCACATTCATTCACTCTCTTGAAGGATTATCCTCAGGTGAGGGAAGAGCTGGTGTGGCCATCCTGTACTCACAAATACTAGCCAGCAAGGCTCCCCTCTGTAGACCAGTCAGAGATCTAGCACAGAGGATGTCTCCAGAACAGCCTTTCTCTTGAAGTGTATATGTGCTTCAGAGCTAGCACAGGAACAAAAATACCTTTTGATCCACCGAACTCAGTCTCAAGACTTTGCAATATCTCAAGTTAGCTGTTGAGACTAAATTTAGAATGACTGAGAATACAGGCCAGAGTCTCTCCCTAGGAGTTTCTGGTAGGGACCCCTCCATCTTCAGAGTATACAGTTTTTCTCAGTTATCATTTATCAGCAGAGCAAAGCTAGAATTTGCATTCCTTTCTTCTCAGCTCCCATGGGATGTTTTTGTTCAACTGAGGCAGAAAATTTTTATCCAGTATCCTAGTCATTGACTTACATAGTTAACACTTTTTAGCCCTTTGGAAATTATTAACAGGTATGGCTCGCTGACAGGTTTTTTATCTTGCCATTTAAGCCACCAGTATAGCACTATCATTGAGGGAACCAAAATTTTTCTCATTTACTTTTAGAGGGACAAAGAGTTTAGCACCATCTGAAAACATTTATTAAGCACATGTTGTAAGCAGGATACTGAATGCTTTCAAAGCCGGTTTAGGCTCTGGGCTTTTGAGTTTGGTTACACGTATTCAAAGATGGGTCTTTTCTCAAGCCTTTGAATTTATGAACACCCTCCATCTATGTACCATGGAGGCATTTCCAGCTGCTCTACCGAGAGAAGCTTTCATCCTTTTGTGTAGACAACTGCATCAAATAACCTCTCCCTGTTAAAATAGGACCAGAATATCCCTAAAAATTGTTCCTGTTTCAAATTTGGTTAATATTCTTTCCAAACGGTTGGCTATTCTTCTATGCAGGAAATATTGAAATAAGGGAAAGATGGTATGTGCTAAAAGAAGACACTTCAAAGAATGAATTAATTCCTTTTATTGCAAATTAGAAAACAGTAGCCACTTCTATTTTTTCTTTCTGTGTTGCCTAGTAACATACCCAGAAATTCAGTTGGCACACACACACATACACACACACACACCTTAAAATAAAGGAGGATAAGCTAATTTTTAAAAGGATTATTAAGATATATAACTGATTTTTTTTACAAGCAAAAAAGTCTGCATTTTACTTATGTTAACTATGATTTAATAAGCTGTCTCCCCTTAAGATCAAGTTTCTAAATTACTTCCTTTGACATTTTAGAATAGCCATCTGAGAGACAAGTCTGCATGTCGGATTCATTTCTTCATTAAACACACTGGAGACAGTGAACCATTTATACAAAGGACAATTACTAAAGTGGCTTCTAGAAGCATCTTCTTGGCCTCAGAAGTCAAATTTTTAGGCCCTCTTCCTATCCATAAACCTTTTTGGGGGGAGGTTCCATTTCTTAAAACATTAAGAAAAAAAATGTGTTGTACTGAGTAGGTTGAATGAAGCCCCCCATTACACTCCCACGCCACTGACTTTTGTAGAATAACTGAGCCCTCAGATGACGTAGGAGTGGGCGGCACAAAACTGAAAATAAGCCAGCTGTAGACACTGGGTGGAAGTGAGCAGGCTGCTTGGCTACCAGCACTGAGATATAGTAGCAGACAGGGTGGCAGAAAGAAGGGAAGAGATGGGTAAGAGGTTAGGAACTAGATGGAGATTTGGGATAGGATGTGGGCGTGCGTAACTGAGAATTCTTCCAGTCACCCAAGCATAAAATGGAAAGGGCAGTGTGTGCTGGCTTTACACTGTGTGCAGCTGCATGCTGGAGTTACTGTCCCGAATATCCTGAATGCCAGCTGCTGCATCTGACAAATTATTTTTGTGAGGTGAGCACATTCTTCTCCCCAGAATGGAAAGAAAATGTCCATGGAAGAATTGCCTAGACACTGAATAGCAGAGGTGGTCTTGGCAGGTAACAGGGGCCGTAACTCAACTGGACTCCAAGGGAGGCAGGAGCCCGTCATAGCCCAAGAAGCATTTTCTTTCTGATGAAACGAAATCATCGCGTTGCCTGTGTTATCTTTTCTCTTATGCAAAGTTGGTGTCTTGAGTAGTTGTAATGATGTTAGGAGCCAAGGACCCATTCCTTTCCAAGTTGCTCCGCAGAGAGGAGCAGGGAACCCAAGAAAGCAAAGTAAACGAATCTGTCCTGCCCTTCATCTTACAGGACCTGTACCGCCCCCTCTCGTCGGATGATTTGGACTCAGTAGGAGACTCAGTGTAAAAGACACAATGGAGCGATGTGTATGGTTTGTGATGGGATCAAGGTTTCCCATTTCCTAAGCAAGCAAGCATCTAACAGCAAAATACACAAAAGAGTTTTGCATAAGTAACTAAGTTATACAAAAGCAAGGGTGCAGACATTTTTTACTCGTGGTATTCTTGGTATTCTTTGAAAGAAAAAAAATTTTTTTAAAGTATCTCCTCCATTTGATGTAACTGAGGAGAGTTTGAATACAATATTTGTTAGTCGCTGAGAATTTTATGACTAAGGTCTGGTTCCAGATAAATTTCATATATGACTCCAATATTAAGAACAAGAACCACCCTAACGATCCAGCATTACAGAGTCACCATTTCTGTCAATGAGTATTCTTTTTAATCAGTAAGTAGATAGATAAATAAATATAATTTTTCAGTACTTAGTATAAGGAAAATTTAATAAAGTAACAGACACAGTTTTTCTAAAAGGTAAAAAAATCTTCTACCTTTTTAGTTTAAAAGTTAAAAATAATCAGACAGCTGATTAGCTTTTTCATTGCAAAATAGTACAAAAACTCTTGAGGATTTTTTTGAGTGAATATGTCTGGAAGGGAGTTGAGGGACTCCTATAGGAGACATCTCACAAAGACTAATATTAAGCAGTAAGAACATTCTCTGGGTTTTTGTTTTTGCTGTTGTTGTCATGTGGATTTTTCTTTTTTCAGATTATCTTTTGTAAAAATAGTTTCAGCTACATGGAAACACGAACAACTTGACATTATTATTAATTGTATAATGTTTCCCCACAACAGCAACAGTATACTTATTATTTTTTTCAAGTGTGTAAAGATTTTGACCTAAAAAAAAAATGGGACTCATACTGTTTTTTTAAAAATAAACTCAGTTTGAGAATTGAAATTCTTCTAAACATAGCTTGTACATTGGGCTCCAGATAGCCAAAGCTCCATTCTGATCATCTTGCATCTTGTTGTTTGGGATATCTTCATATGCAAAACTCCTTTTGTGTCAAACCTAGTGTGTCTATGATTATAACCCACTGTTAAAACATTAACCTACTAATTCTTCTCCTCTAGTCCTCTATTTTCAAAAGTGTAAGTCAGCTTTGCTTAAATGTAAAACAGTTATTTTTAAATCTAGATGTTAGAAATCAATGTGTATGATGTATTGTATTTAGACCATACCCGTGACCGTTTCTTTTTACTAGCTCAAACACTAACAATTTAAGACTTACAAAGCATGAGTTTTATATTCTCTAGGCTTGACATATCTCAGTAGGGTGACAGATTTAAAATGTATGGTGCCATTTGGAGCCTTTTACTTGAGATTTCTTTCAAATTTCTCTTGAAAACATTTTGAAAATGCCCGATTCAAGATGGAGAGGAGTCCCCTTGTCATATGGTTTCAAATGTTATTGATTTATTTCTCTCGGTAGACTGTTCAGCTAGCAAATTTCCCCATCTGGTTTATAGTTACCTATGCTAGCATCTCACTTGACAAGTGAATAAAATATTCCAACCGAAAAAGAAAAATAAGACGTCCAGGCATCCTACCAGCATTTGAAAAGTTAGCCGAGTGATAATTAGTGCCTCCCTACCCTGCCTGTTAGAGAGGAGAGGGAACTCCGCTGGCGTGTTATTTGAGAACTGCAGACTGATCCCTCCATCTTGAAAGGACAGAAAATGATCATACCTGTTCCAGACTTCAGATTTTAAAACTGTTTCCAATAGACATGAACAGAGACTCCTGCTGAGATCAAAGGGCTGCCTTGTCTTTAGCTGAAACAGTAAACATCTGTGAGGATGCCGTGCTGGTGCTGTCTGTTGCGATGTTATGTCTCTGTAAAAATGCATTACTTAATATAGGTCAGCCCATAAAAGATTAGTATGTATTTGACTAACCTGTCAAAAATGCATTGAAAGCAGTGGGTCAGATGGTCCAGAACAAAACATAAATTCCAGTAATTTCAACTCCCCTGTGTAGTCAATCTTATGGAAACCCAATAAATGCTATCGGCTCTGGGTAAGTAGCAGATACTGCCAATGGCTATAAAGATCGTGGCTTTGTTTAGACACAGCATAAAGAGAGTAGACTTTTGGACTAATTGCCAATAGGTATTGTGGCCAACTTTCCATTCAAGTAGTTCCAGAGAGATGCTATCCCATGGCATTTCATCTTTGAACATATGACTTTTATTAAAGGATTGTTCAAGGGCCATATATCTCATTTACTTTTGAAACTAAAGTTCCTCTTAGATTGAAATACACACTCTTGAGATCTCTTCCTATGCAGGGGAATAATTCTGTTATCCAAAAGCAGAATTTTTTAAACATCCAAGCAGCACACCAGGTCATCGGTAAAGACCCAATGGGTAATTAACAGTGACTTAAGACATGGCTGCTTTTAGAATCCTTCTAACATCATTAGTCGCTGAACTTTAAAAATGACCTGCTGAGAAGGAGAGAACTCCAGCCAACAACAGCCACACACTTTTCTCTTGCTGATAATCCCCTAAACATAGACTATGCTGTGTCCACCTTTTCAGGCTTTTGTATTTGTGGTTACATTATTTTTTTCTTTTTAGACATACCTAGAAAGAAAGATGTTACAAAGAGGCCTCTGCTTTCAGCATTTTATAAGCTAAAAACCTAGTGATACACAAAACGTGGTGTTCTGTGTGAACTCAGAAGCCATGTGGAAAAGTCATTGTCTTGATTTGTCCTTTTAGTAGAAGGTCTGTACTCTTCTAGGTTTCTAAACTCGAAGTTTGGGCTCCACCCATCTGTACACGTGTCTGCAATGCACATATGAGTTCACCTTAGCATTTCAAGATCCGATCCCATTGTCTGCAATCCCCAGAGCAGCTCTGGCACCTGCCTGTGCTCCCTATGCTAAGCAGCAAGGGTGTTCGCCTCCTCTTCTTTGCAGCCATACCTGACTGTACTTTTGTTTCCATTTAAAAACGCTGAATTCTAAAAGCCTCATTTTAAAAAAAGTAATTGTGAATGAGAATACATAAGAATAATCCTAAAAGATAAATCCATATATTTTACCTGTTGAACTACTAGGATTTTTTTTTCTAATGGTGGCCATATATCTATACAGGTGTGTGAGTGTTTATGTGCATTTGCAGGACTCAGTGTATATGTGGGTGTGCCTACATAAATATCTGTGTATGTATATAGAACATGAAGAATAAAGGATGATATTTGTGATATGGTCTTATAAGTTACTGGCTCCCGTAGAATTAAATATAAAGCTGTATGTGATAAAGTTGTGACATACGTATTAGTTGGCACATATTTAAGCTCCAAATCAGTTTGCTAAATTAACATGATGAAGCAGTACCAAATATTCTGATTTATCCGAGACCAACTGAAATCCAGACAAACAGAAAAAACTGAAGTCCAAGCAAATCCAACCTTGCATTGATTGATAAATGTAAATATTAATGTTTTTATTGTAAATTTTTGATGCTCAGTAACCTGATTGAATGCAGTGACATTTTCCTGTTGTGTGTGTATTGATGACTACAGTGATTATCAATCAACATTCACAAAACAAACTGATTTCTAGACATGTGGGCACTAGAGTGTTATGCTGAAATAAAAGTAGAAAAAGTCAAAATAAATTTGATTTGCAGTTTTGTTATGAAGCCAGACAACATGTAAGGCCATGCTGTGTGTTCTTTCTATGCTTATAAACTGTTAAAATGTTTTGAAGACAACTTGCTGTGTGTGTGTATATGTGTGTCTACATGAGTGTATACACACTTGAAAATGCTTATTGGCTGAAGTTTACTGTCTGTGTACATTTGTGCATTTGTGCCTATCTGCATTGGCCTTGCCAGCGCCTCTAATTGTGCATGTTAGTGACAGACATGTTTGGTTGAACAAACCCACAGAGAAATAGTGTGGAAATCAGAGATACGTCAAATTCATTATAGTGATTGCCTGATACAGCATATTAAACTGTCAGCTGAAAAACATTTGTAATTTTGTGCCTGTAACATGTGTAGGGAAAAACGGGAAAAATCTAAGGCCCTCACTCTAATTTTAAGGGTGCATGACATGTGCTGTCTTTAAAAATGTATCTTATTGTAATAAAAGGTGATGGATAAATTCTGAGGTAGCGTAAGTGAAGCATGAAACCCAGGTGTTTGTATTATATATGGCCATGCAATATTTTTGAAGCCAGGGTAGTAAATATTAGAAGGTTAATAGGCAAAGAATATGGAAGTTAATTTTACTGTGATGTGTTTTTGAGGTGTTTTTACACATTGCCAGACAAGGAACTTAGCTCCTTTTGTTTTTCTCCTGTGGACTCTTTGAAACACTATGAATGTTATAAAGTTGAATTTTCTTTATAAAGGTTGCATACCATTTGCAGTTGGAGTTGCTTGGATGTGTAGTCTCTCCATTGGGGGGGGGGGAAGCATTTGGTATTAAAATGGTTTAAGCAGCAATATATTAGGAAATACATCATTCAAGGCAATCTGCAGAAACCTGTAGAGATGAGAGCTAATGAAATGTTATTGAACTACCCAGTTTGAAAGCTTCCATGCCCTTCTTCTGTAGTTTCCTTGGAAAATGCTGTACCTTGTGTTTCACATGCGACCATGTTACCCTTTCCTGAACTTACCTTTGTGACACTTAGCAGCTTAGCCAAACCATGTAATAAACAGGAAGAACTGCCTATGTTGTTCAGTGAGTTTCTTTGGTTAGATGCTGGAATTGAACTAACCGTGGGACGAGGGTCGCCTTTATCGCCTTGGACACCGTTCTCTTGTGCTCAATGTATCTATCAGTAGGTGATACTAGACAGGCTACAGAAAAGCAGACATTGACTGTAAAATACTGACAGGAGACACACAGCAAGATTATCTGATGCAAAGCTCTGTTTTAGACGGCTCCATTGCATTGGCAATATACCTCCCTTTCAGGGTTGCCTTAAGGGTGAATTTTCCAGACAAATTAACAACTTGATGGGAAAAAATTAAAATGCATTAGAAAAAAATCATACTATCTCCTGGGATTAATGGCCTTTTTCCTAAACTTGTAGAATTTTTCATGAGATGTAAATGGGTATGTGGATATGTACACAGGCTACTTGTTTTTTTTTTTTTAATACTGGATAAATATATTCAATAAATTACAATTAATTGATGATAATACCTTTCATACCTCAACCTTATCGTAGGAAAAATAATCTATTTCATTCGCAATACTGTTTAGAGAATATAAAACTCTGCAATTCGAGTTAGAAGAAATCCTTTACATTAAATTTATAAAAGATCATCATTACAGTTTTAATTCTAATATTTTTACTAGATTTCTGTTGACCTTAATATTAATTGGCTGTAATTTTCTTTCCTTCTTGTTTCCATGATAAATTCAATCAGTAACCATAGCCATAATGATATACCTAGAGGGAATTTCCCAAATTTATGATTCCAAAGTGCATTTATACTTTCTTCATGTAGCAGAGATGAAATGAAGTAGGTTCCTGGGAGAGCCACAAGCTCTCCTCCTTAAAGACTAAAAACTCGGCTTAAGGAGTAACTCTCTAAAAGAATGACTCTAACCCTTGGGGTACAGAATTGACTCCCTTAACCCCTTCCAAACTATGAATTTGTAGAGTAGCTCATGGGCAGAGGCTTTGGTTGTACAGTGGAATGGGCTCTGGACAGGTGTAGAGATCTTTGCCTAAGCATTCTGAGCAGAGACAAAGGAGATTACTTGGTGTATCCAAGATTGAATTGTAAACACATTCTTTCACTTTTGAAATCTCAGCTCCCATGGTCTTTCTAGCAAATAAATAATCTAAGATCTTCATTTTCATGTGTTCCTACCAACAGACCAATTTCCCAAGTAATAATTTCCCAGCCTTTTAAACAACTTGACTGAATCTTTATGGATTTTTAAATATCCTTAGTCATTCATTTGATTGTGTATTTCATAGTTTATTTAGGTTGAACCTCCACTATCAAGAAGGTAGACAGAGCCTGTCTTATTTCCAAGAGTGCGCCTCTGTTATTCTTTGCCGATTAGTGTCTCAGCCTTCTGTCTTTAACCACTCAGGGAGTAAATTAATACATGGCTTTTCTATAGCTCATGAACTCATACTAGTCTCCAATGTCCCACATGGACAGTAATGTTTTAAACGTCAATATATTGGGTTGTCTTCAAATTCTCTGTAGACCTAACGCCAAGATTCTCCAGACAGTGGTTAGTCTATGAAGCATTTATTTCATATATTTCCTTTAGTAAGATAATTAAAAAATCAAACAAGGGTGAGCACACTTGGTTTCTTGGTTCTATTTAACCCCGTTCACATCAAAGAATCATAATTGTCCATCAAGGCAGATTGTGGAGACGGTACCATTACCCAGCCAAAGCTTGGTTATGTGGCGGATTTGTCTACACTGCTTGAGTCAATTGTATTGATTGGATATTTTCCAAATCTCGATGCAGTGTGGACTCCAGCTGAGTGACAACATTCACTCAAATGGCATCAGTAACTCATAACATTTAAAAATGGACTGTTTCTTTGACCGCATGGCCGTCAGCTACATCTTGGTAAAATGTGGTCAGAGCTGTTAGCTCAGCTTTCTCACTTACTTCAAAAAGTATGCACCGTCTGTCCCCATCTGTTATGTGATCCCAGGCTAAATCACTGTGCATGCGGTGTGTTCTTGCTCTGCAGGGCAGTGCTTTTAGGAAGGTGTTCTGTAAAAGCCTCCAGGTGTCAGCAACCTGCCCAAATGGTTCCCATTAAATCTGCGGGGAGGTGACGACATCTCAAATGTCACGGCACCTCTCTGAGCAGCTAATTGTGTTAAATTCTAAAATAACCACGTCTTTGGCTCTTATAGGCCCAGATGCCTTCCAGTTAGCAAACTAACTGAAATCACCATAAAGTCTCACCAGCATGGACCTTCTACAGCAATTGGTCTGCTTACAATGAAAGTAGGCAGAGCAAATTCATTTAGAAGCAGTCCGTCTCATGAATGCCTGTCAGTCAGTATGAAGGACTGGCTGATCTCATTAGGTCAGTTCCAAAGTGCTTGTTACTGTTTTCAAGCCAGACATGCAAATTAGAATCAAAATCTTCCAGGGGAGGCTAAGTGTGTAAGCCATGCTGATTACTTAGTGCAACCAGCTTAAACTGACCCACCCCATCCCCACGAGCTTACAAATAAATGAGACTCGGACTAGGGTTATTTTATTTGGCTTTGACAATTACTGGATGTAACCCCTAATCTACTTCTAACTGCTGGCCTGGCTAACTCCTCACCAGTGTTCCCCAGATACTTGCTGGTTCTCCTGGTCACATGCTCACGGTCTATCTCCCCTCATGGCAGCTTCCTCTTCTCTCCTTCTTTATTCTCCTCCTCCTCCTGTCTTCTCTCCTCCTTTTTTTCTTTGTCTCTGTGTCTCTGTCTCTGTCTGTCTCTGTCGCTCTCGCTCTCTCGCTCTTCTCCATATCCCCTACCTGGTAACTCAAAACCCACCCACCTCTAATCCCTTCAGTAACTGGCTATAGCCAATTTTATCTAACCAATAGTATTAAATTAAGGAACAAGGTTTGCACAACCAAAGCTTATAAAAGTGAGAACTCACTTGTAGGCCTAGGCCTTCTGGTAAAGGATTTAGCATCACAACACACAGCGACCGGCCAAACCTCAGCAAATTACTGGAGTAGAGGAAGGGAAAGAAAAGGAGTGGGTAATCAGAATCCAAAAAAGTAACAGTCTAGGAGAAAAAAAAATGAATTTAAAATAAACAAATACCATTGAGGATGGCATGTAACACAAAGTGTCAGTGTTTTGTTGATAAAATGCAACCTATCAAACAGGAAAATGGGTTAACAACCTCTTAGGCTGGTAAAATGTTAAAGCATGGCACCACAGAGAAGCCACTGTGATCTTGAAGTGAATCAGTTCTTTACTGGGGACAAAGAAGGTTCAGTGCTGATGAGAACACACTCAGCCAGTTGCCTTAGTTTTGAGTGCCAGTGTTAAAGAGGAGGATTGGCAGCTTGGCTGTATCCAGGAGGGGGAAGAACCCCAGGTCGCTGTCACATGATGAACAAGAGAACATGGGAATGTGCAAAGTGAGAAAGCAGACCTGTTTGTCTCCACAAACCTGAAGTTCTGTCTTGTGGAAATGGATCCCACTGGTTACCTACAGAGATGGGCAATAAGAACAGTGAATAGAAATGTCCAGAAACATGATTTAGACACAAGAAAAAGCCCTTGACTACTTTGCCTTGTAAAAAATTAAGATGCTGCCTAAGGGAGTGATGTGCTTGGTACAGGCTTCATTTGGACATGGGTCACCTGACCAACTCTCTGTAGTGGGGAGTCTGATCTCTGGGTGGAAATGGGGTGGAAGAGTCATTTAAGGTCCAGTTCTGTTCCTGAAGCTCTTTGAGTCCGTGAGGGACCATTGCCTTTGAAAGGTATGAAATGTTCTCTCTTTGGGAGAAAAAGAAGAGATGGTGCCCTTTGAAGGCCAGTAGGTTTATTTTACTGCTCGTGAGCACAATAAAGAAAACTATAACTTTCCATTTCCGAGTACCCTATTTATACTTAAATAAGCTTTTCATTTAAAATTCTGGGTCATCTACTAGTCTTAACCATCACAGAATCTGAAATGGCATGGGTTACATTTTCAAAACATACAAACTTAAGAGTTGAAGAAAACCAAAGCAACACACTTGCATTGACCCTACTCTTTAAAGATGCAAAATAAATTGAACTTAGAAAACCCTAGAGGACTTTTATTTACAAGGTAAAACCACACAGCTGGGGCACTGTGGCAGATGTTCATGGCAGCAAACATTTGCCACTCTGCTGAAAATGCAAGTTATTAGTCAACAAGATAGTTTACTGGATAGCATACAGCAAGTTAATGAAATGCTACGTTTTAAGAGTTATCACCATGGGCTCGGGTCAAGATTCAGGGCAAAGCACCTGATGTTCTTACTAACAGAAGCCCCCCCCCCCCAGTATATAATCTGTGAGCATCTTTGCAAACACACTATTGTCTATTAACTTGAGTGCTTGATGAAAGAATGTCTTTGGATTGTAAACTATGGACTACACCATAAAGTAGCTCCTGCTACCTACAACCCATGACATATCTACATTATGCAATGCCACTTGCAATGCCAAGAGAAACAAACAAACAAACAATGACAAAACCCACAAAACCCAGGGCTAGAAAGCCCAGAAGAGACATTCTCCAGCTTACCCATTTTATTTACTGCTTTTTCTGTCTGCATTGCCATTGCATTTTGAACAATGTAGGAGACCAAGAATCTTGCTGTTCTGAAAAGCACACCCCTCCTCCAGTGTGACCTCGTTAATGTTCATTTTCTCCAGTCTGCGATGTAATAAACCTGCCGTGACTCAGCCTTCTGTACAGATATGATAAGTATAACATTTTCACAAACAGGAACTCTTGAGAGTCAGGCGAGTGTGACTTTGAAGCTGACACGTGTACAGTGCCTCGGACATGGTGGGTTGTGATTCTGTACTGTTTTGCTTTTGAAAAGAAAAAGAAAAGAGAACCCTCTGTTTGGAAATTAGGATCTTTGCTCTGGGATGTGACACACCTATGTTCCCAGTCAGTCAGAGGCTAGATGACAGCAGATGCGTTCAGGCCACCAAGCGTATTGAGGGAAGATTTTTTTGTGATATGTGGAAGTTCAGGGCACATTATGCAGACTGTATCGCGTTTTGGGGTATACAACAGTAATATCAAGACTTCTAGAATATTCTATAAGGAAGAAGGGGTATTGTTAATAGTATAATTTCCGTTCTAATCTTGTCAACTGTCAACATTAATGAACTCATCAATGGGATATATCCGTCTTTGTCCCTTTGTCACTCAGGAAATGTTCTGTGGTGTTTGCCTCAGATGGCCCTGGAGTGTTTACATGGTATATTCTCAATCACATAGATCTGTCTTATGAAGACAAAGGTATTTGGGTTTTCTGTGCAGGAGGCTGTTGGGTATGAGCCACATACAACTTCTCTGCCCTTTTTGTGCTCAGTTATAGCTGGATGGAGCGGGGTGGAGGTTGAATGGGAGACGGGTAAGCAGAGGAAATGTAGGTCAAGTTTGCTTCTCATCACCACTTCGTGATCAATGCAACTACAGCCGCTCTCCCTTCTCTCTGCTCCACAGACAGCCAGCACCATGAGCCAATGCCGCCCCCTCACCGCCTCCTGCTCCCATCAGGCCAACCAAGTGGATAAACCCAGGGAACAGAAGGAAGATCTTTTAGGATGAGCTGTATTCACTATTTAGAAATAGCATAACTGTGTGCAATTGTTTTCTTGAGAAGTAGGGGTGGAGACGGAAGCATCCATTGTTAAATATTGCTCCCAGTCAGTTCTAATATTAAATATTTTCCCTCCCATTCAGTCAAAGCCCTGTTTGCT
This sequence comes from Mus pahari, assembly GCF_900095145.1. Taxonomy (NCBI): domain Eukaryota; kingdom Metazoa; phylum Chordata; class Mammalia; order Rodentia; family Muridae; genus Mus; species Mus pahari. The sequence goes on from NC_034593.1 coordinate 48,518,759, forward strand.
TACATGGGTCTTCAGTCAAATCTGCCTGAATTACAGGAGACTCTGCTGACCTGGGCTTTAGTTTTGCCTTTCTCTCAGATATATTAAGGAACATGCCAAGATGGCCTCGTGTTTACTGTGTATCTTTATCTCAAAGCAGAGAGTAGCAAACCCACTCTTCTACTTTTCTCTTGAAGTTTTGCTAAAGTCGAGTCGTTTGCTGGTTTTGTTTTGTTTTGTTTGTTTTGTAGAATATTTATAACTAACTTAAGAGACATTTTTTGTTCTTGTAACAATAGAAAAATAGTAGATGAAGCCAGAATGGCATGACATTTAACTCTTAGGATAGACTAGAAGACAGAGTGAGATGCCTAAAATCTGGCAAACTGGAGCTCAGGGGTGCTGATTTTGAGAAAAGCAGTCACGGGTGTCCAGTGTTCAAACGATTAGCCTCGCCTAGTCGCTCATCTTATTGGCTACTCGTGAGGGTGGGAATTGTGGCACTCATTAGATATTCTTAAGACCTCCTTTTCCAAGTTTAAAGACCAATTTCTCCCTGGGATGGGGCAACACTAGCTCCTGAGATTCCGGGCTGGGTATGGTTGTGTCAAGGCTCTGTCATTCTGATCCAGGTTTTTTTTTTCTTCTTCTTCTTCTGCTTCTGTTCCCTTCCAGATCTCTCAGCATGGCGGCTCATCCACTTCACTTTCATCCACAAAAGTCTGCAGCTCAATGGATGAGAATGATGGCCCTGGGGAAGGTGATGAGCTTGGGAGAAGGCACAGCTTGCAGAGGGGATGGAGGAGGGGTTAGCTGAATTTACTTTGCAAACTATACTATCTGAAAGAGCAGACGAACCTCAGCAGCTCCCCTGGGACTGACTCTCACTAGGGACAGGAGTGGGTGATTCCTACAGGTGTTAGCACCCACTGTCTGAGAGTGGGAAGGAAGAGTTGGCCCAGTGGAATCCTTTCGCATCCTCTGTGGGTGTGTGATGCCTAAGAACACCAGCAATTGCCTGCCTTTGTGCTCCCCTGCTCTACTCCCCTTCCATAAATGAAAAGACAACTGTGTCTTGGATGTGGGCATGCATAGGTGGGCTCCCACCTAAGGGAGTTCATTCCATCGAACTACATATACTTCTTTTCATTGCTGGTAGCTCCAAAAAATACTACTTGGCCCTCAAACTAATTTGCATGAGAATTTCTCCATGGCAGAAGAAAAGGACCTGGATTGCTGAGTTGACTTTTTGCTAACTTGCTGTGTGGTTTGGGATAAGCCTCTTTAGTTCTCCAGAGCTTAACTCGTATTTAATAGAAATGCAGAATATTAATGTCACTATTCCCACCCCTGGGGATGGAAGCAGGCACAAATCAATTAGGGGGAACCATTTGCAAAGGTAGAAGTGTGTGAGGATTAACCACTGTTAAGAATAAGCTCCTATTGCTTCAAATGGTATGACTTGATGTTTTCCCAGAGATTCATCCTGTGAGGGATGCTCTTACATTAAGCAAGACATGGGCCTCATATGTGACTTGTTTGCAAGTGTCCAAGTTTGTAGTTCAGCCATCTAGAAGCCTCTTTGACTCCAGTGTGCTACATTCACCCAGTGAAATGTGACGGTCCTGGACTAAACCTGAGTCCCTGGACTAAACCTGAGTCCAGAGAGACCGTCTTCTTTATCAATAGTTAGTAGAAAAATCCCAGATGCCGAGCCTTGTATGGTTAGCTTGGTGAATGTTTCCACTGGAGGAGAAGACAGATGACCTCTCTCTGTTCCCCATCTGTAAGATCACAAATACCTGAAAAGCCACAGACAACTACTTTATTACCCGTGAACAAAGTCTAAGACCCTGTTATCTGGGAGATGGTTTGGAAATTCGGATAAACCACAACCATGTCCTCCCCTCCTCATGGAGAAGGTGAAAATCCCTAGGTTGAGTCCTTCAAACACAGGCAACATCATGACTCTTTCCTGGGTGAGCTAAGGGAGGGGGCTTTGAGTACATCCCTCACTTTATCCCAGGCACTGCCAAAGTAGCTTCCTGTGATCCAGGAGGGAAATATCATCCACAGTGTGGAGGCTGTGAGGGTGCTTGTGAGCACAGTAGAAACAGTCGCCCTGCATTTTCACTCTACTTTCTAGCAAAGCCACCCAGGCACGGAGTCTGAGCACTGTGAAGACAGCCCAAGAAACTGCAGATGAATTTCCAATCATTCCTCCCTAGTACCACATGTGAAATATGAACTATAAAACTTACCAGAGCCACAATCCCCACAACACCCAAATTTATTTTGAGGGGAAAAAAAACTCAGTTTATGGGGACATGCTATGAGAAGCATGCAGTTAGGAAACTTGCTAGGATCCTATCCCATTTTACACGCAGGTTGCCTGGGGGAGAGCTGGGATTTATAACTTTAAAGCTCACACATTTTACAGCCCAGCTGTAAAGGGCGTTTTATATCCTTGACATGTTAAAGGTGATGCATCATATTTATGCGACCCAAGCAAGGCTTATTTAATTTTATAGCCTTGGATATTTAAGGTATTATTAGCCATTTGTAAAATATTTCAGAGTACATTTTCAGAGGAATAACATGTTATGTTATTACAAAAACTGTTCTGCCCACAGACATAATAGATATCAGGGTTTAAACTCGACATCTGTCATGCAGGTTGCCTGGTGAGAACATTTGTCTAAAATCTGCTCGCTGATATGAGGGAGTGGAGCAGCAACACTTAGTGCAGAAAGAATTCTGCAGAGATTTCCATTTTATGATAGAGTTAAGCTTAGCGTCTAAACAACAGGACCTGTCCATGCTTTTCCCATGTACAACTGCCCAGAATCTTTCCAGAAATGCCGTTTTCTCTGCTCCATACACAAAAAATGTCATTTCTCTGAACACAATGGGTATTCAGTGGGGGCTATGGATCAAACTATCATGAAGCTCAAATGCAGGATTTCCTCCTGAGTCTCATTGAAGCAGAAACATACGTGGCAGTGATATGAGTCCAGGTGGACCCAACAGGTTTTCTTTTAATTTATTGTTTGCCTCGGTAGAAACCATTGAGTCAGTCTGAGTCTGCCAGGGAGGGGAGCTGCCCGCCATACTTCCGAATCAGTTCTAGCCCGTGAGACGACGGTTAGAAATGTTTCTTAAACACAACATCTGTGGCCTCTTCTCCATCAATAAAGACACACTCATGATTCTTTCAGAAGAGTCTGAGGAAGGCTTCCAGATTCCTGCCACAATAACAGAGAGATACAAAGTCGGGAGAACAATAGGAGACGGAAATTTTGCTGTTGTCAAGGAATGTATAGAGAGGTGAGTGGGGGGCTTTTCCTCATGGTAAGTTAAAGAAACACTTGTCTTTCATGCTTTCAGACAGAGACACATATGGCTTAACTTAATGTCTCAACCCCAGAGACAAAAGAGTAAAAAATAATAAGGAAAAGCCACCTAAGAACAGACTTTAAAAATGGGATGATGTTTAAAAGACTTCATGTAAAGACTTTGATTTTTATTTAGTGTATTTAGAAAAGCTTTCCAGTTCTGTCAGGGTAAAGTTTTTATATTATTTCCCGGAGAAGTCATTTTGAAGACTTCCTCATGCACATCTCTTTAGGAATGTTCATTTATAGGATTTGATCTCTAATATGTACCATCATAAAACGTAGAGCACAATAACCTTGAAAGGCTTTAAAATGCATGTGTGCTGAGTCTACAGAAATGGTATTTGATCTGTGAAAATGTCTTCACATGGATAAACTACAGACCCTGTGGGTTTACAGTCAAGGTCATTCCAAGCTGTCCTCAGACTTGGTATCCTCCTCCCTCTGCATTCTGAGTGTTAGGAGTACAGACCTTTGCATACACCAGCAAGATTTTGCTGAAAGGACCCTGATATAGCTGTCTCTTGTGAGGCTATGCCAGTGCCTGGCAAACACAGAAGTGGATGCTCACAGTCATCTATTGGATGGAACACAGGGCCCCCAATGGAGGAGCTAGAGAAAGTACCCAAGGAGCTGAAGGGGTCTGCAGCCCTATAGGTGGAGCAACAATATGAACTAACCAGCACCCCCAGAGCTCGTGTCTCTAGCTGCATATGTAGCAGAAGATGGTCTAGTCAGCCATCATTGGGAAGAGAGGCCCCTTGGTCATGCAAACTTTATAAGCCCCAGTACAGGGGAACACCAGGGCCAAGAAGGGGGAGTGGGTGGAGGGTAGGGTATAGGGACTTTAGGGATAGCATTTAAAATGTAAATGAAGTAAATAACTAATAAAATTGGAAAAAAAAAAAAAGAAAAGAAAAGGAATGCAGACCTGCTCCATACCCATAGAGTATGTTTATCCAGTTTCTTGATAACTGCTCAAGGATGTTAGCTGGTGGCTACCAAGTAGAGAAGTGACAACAAATACCGTGCCAGCCAAAATGGGAGTGACCTCAAACCCCAGCTCAGTGTCAGACTCTTAAGTCCTTTTCTGGGCAGTTGCTTACATTCAGCTCTGAGGAGCTGGCATCGTCTCATACCTGTGCTGGAGGCATTTAGCTCTTTTGAGAGGATCCTTCTAGTTGTCTGGAGGCTGGACTGAATGAAGCATCTAGGTTTCACTGCTCCCAGTGAGCTGGACCTTCCCTACGTTTTTTTTGGTGCCTGTGTCTGTCCTATCTCATACCACTACCTGGAGAGGGCGCCTCAGGCCAGGAGACAGATGAGGACACAATGGATCTGAGCCACTGAGAACTGGAAGCCTGCCTAGGGTGACATGCATCACCAGGATTCTTAGTTGAACCAGCATCCACTAAGTGCTCCCTTTACCTCAGCTCAGCTCATTCCATAGAGCAAAGCCTCCACTAAGCGCCCCTCATACAGCAGCTCTCAGATTTCACTCCTTTCATTATTCCAGCTGGGCTAGGATGCTCACAGCAGCATAGCAACCTAATGTTGCTATGTTGCATGAGGTAGGTAGAGTCATGAATAATGATGACCTGAAAATCTCCCCTCCTCTCCCTTAGTCTGCAGCTCCTCCCCTTGGAACATCACCTTCAATTGCCTGACTGTCAGACACAGAAAACATTCCATTATCATCTTGGGCTCCACCCTTGCTGAAGCAGGACTAACCAATGTTTACTGGACATCTATCTATTCATGGTCCTTAAATTGCAGTATCTCATTGAATTACATTGATCCAATTGGGTCAATAATGCTGCCCCCATTTTGTAAAAGTAGACTGAACAAATTAAATATTGAAGTTCCCTCATCTACTAAACATTTAGATTAGAGCTTTGCTTCTCCAAACACACCTGAGTCTGTCTACCCCACTGCTTCTAGTAAAGGATTCCCCACAAGATTCTAATAAGGAACTTAACTATACCAAAGTCACTATTTCAGTGTAAAATAAGGCAGAAATTAAGTCAGGAAAGGCATTCCTTAGGTTAAAGGCATACAATATAATATAATATAGTATAATATTATATTATATATATATATATCCTACACATATATAGGATATATATAATATTTGTATGTATAGAATTACTTCCACATGTACATATCTACATATATATGCAATTACACACACACACACACACACACACACGCACGTGCGCACACACACACATATACACATCTTTCTACTAAGCAGAAAGTCTCTTTTTTGGCAGACTGGCATGGCCTTTCTTTGTGGACTTCCTAATTGTTTGCTAGTACTCATCATCTGTAGTCTGACCTAGTGATCATCATTGTCATTAATATTTAATCTCAATCAGGGGCTTCTACCCCACTATTGATTATTCTGTCCCCAGATAAGACACACAACCTTTACATTTATAAGAAGCCTTAATCAGCACTAGAGCTGGGCAGATCTCTACCTCTGTGCAAATTAGAATTTACTTTCCCATCAGCAACCCCAAGTTATAAAGTTGTAACTTTTCATGTTTCATCTGGGTAGCTCTTAACTCCAATTGGCTAGCTCTCATGGCTATGTATTTTTATGACTCACCTACTCTGTGGCAGCTTCCTCCTCTCTCCACCTTCTCACTCCCTCCTTGTGGTTCTCCCTCCACCCAAGCCCAGGAACCTCACAACCCCACCTATGTCTCTTCTACCCAGCTATTAGTTGTTAGCATCTTTATTTAACCAAAAGTTTTAGATTAAGGAGCAAGGTCACATTGTACAGTGTGGATTCCTGGGGATCAACCAGGCTCTGAGGGCCAGTAGTTAACACTACATAGCAAAAGACCAAACCTCAATGGATCAGTTACTGTTTGCTCTAGCTGGTCCTGGACCAGGATGGTATTTCAGTCCTGGGATCCTAGCCTTCTCATACCAGACAGTTCCTACTCTCCATCTAGAATTCTCTTTCTTTTCTCTTCTTTTCTCTTTTTTCTTTTCTTTCTTTTGTTCCCTTCCTTCCTTCCTTCCTTCCTTCCTTCCTTCCTTCCTTCCTGTTTTCTCTCTTCTTTTCTTTCTCACTTGGCTTGTGTTCATTCTGCATTAGTTCACATCTTGGGCTCACTGAGTGAAACTTGAGAGTCTAAATACCAGATTGCTCTGAAAGTGTCAGCATCCAGCTCCTGCTGAGCAAGGACATATGGCTGCTGCCCTCTCTCCCCAGAGATATTGGGAAACATTCTTTTAATATTTTACAGAGATCCAAGAACATAAACGCAAGCTAAGAATGTCATGGATGGCACATGCTGCTTGTGGGTACAGTCTGCTTTGTTTTGGGAGATGAATGTGTATCAACAAGGGTAAAGATGTTCCTCCTCTATAATAATACACCACCACAGGCAAGTTTTCTACAGTGGGCACAGTCACTGATTGACATGGGTCTTTTCTGAGTGCCTTCTAACATATTCTTTGCTAGCATACCACTGTTTAAGCAATTGAGGGTTTTATTTTTTTAAATATTGTTATAAATTCTTTGATATTTTCACACATTGTTTTTGGTCACATTTCCTCTTTCCTGTGTCCTGCCAGATCCCCCTGACATCCAATGTGGTGTCCTCAATTTGTTTTTAAGTCCATTGAGTCCCATTAATGCCATTTATTAACTCTTAGGTGTGTGGCTATTCCCTGGACTGTGTTAGAGATACCAGGAGCCACACCTTTAAAGAAAACCAACTCTCCTACCTTTTCTCAGAAGCTATCATTTACCAATAGCTCCTCAGCCAGGAGTGGAACATCCTGCACTCACCTCTTCTTCATGCTGGGCTCTTGTCCGGCTTGAGCTTGTTCAGTTCTTGTGATCATGTTCTCAGTTACTGTAAACTCATGCTTCCTTTTGATCATGCACCACCTCTGGCTCTTCCGGTCTTCCCAACACCTTTTCCACAGTGATCCCTGACCCTTGGGAGGAGAGTGTGGTGTGTGGTATCTCATTTTGGGCTGAGCATGTCACTCTGGAATCCTTGACCAATTGTGGGTCTCAGTATCAGTCACCTACAACAGTAAATATCTTCTCAGATCTTCAAACATGCACTAATCTATAAGTATGATGAAAACCATTAGAAGTCAATTTAATACTATTTAATACTCACTAACAGAGTAATAGTGGCAGGTTCTCCCCTAGCTACGCTCTAGTCACATATTCTTGACGCTGATAGCTGTCAGAAGTAGGCTCCATCTGGTGGAGTGGCTTTAAATCCAATCAGAAAACTTGTACTTGGGCTCGAACCTGAGGGCATATTTAATGGGAAGGTGCCCTTACCAATTTATTTGCCCTAGATGAGGACAAAGACAGAATTCGCTGGTACTGCTGCTCTTACTGTGGCACGGAGAGTTCCATGAAAGGTCAAGAATGTGATGCCACGGACAGACAAACAAATGGCCTGTGTTGTTTTCAGAAATTCAGATATCCAGCACTGTTTTCCCCAATTTGTATGCCTTAAATCAAGTTGGTTATTTTGGGTAAAGTACTCCTTGGCATTGCTGTCATTATGGTTTACATTTGGTACTAATACATGCTTTGGGGTTCCGTTTTAAATGCAAGCTACTCCTAGAAACACACACTTAAAGTAATGAATGGTTATTATTAAGTAACTACAGCTCTGCTTCTAAAAATCAAGAAAAATTGTTGGGATATTAAACTTAGTGGTCCTCTGTGTGTTTCTGATAGAAGATAAGAGTAAATTTGGTAGAATATTTGGCTGTGTTATAAAATGTTCTAGCTAGAGAGATGACATACTTCTTAATAAGCCCTTAGGTCACCCAACCCACACTTGCTTTCATCTCCCCCTCAGTGGTAGACTTGGGATAGAATAGAAGATCCTGGCTTCCTGGGGGACAACCCTGTCCCCAGCTCAATGTCTCCCTGCCTGTAGAGATGAATTCCATCTTCTCAGATTGCATACCAGCCATGGGTATAGAAGACTTTAGTATCACTCTTCCAAGAGAATCCTACAGCTGAGGAACCCACTTTTCTCACCAACATGGCAGTCTTTCCATTGTTTTATGGGAAGTGAGGTGGGGTAGGGACTCATCTTTGGTATTGGAGCCTTGCATAGCTCCATCCTTGCTACCTTACCCTAAACGAGATTGCTGTAAGTATGGAATCCATAGGTCCAAGACTAAATCTTGAAAGAAAGGAAAGGTGCTCAGAGATTCCGGTCAGAGGCATGCTTTATCTAAAGCTTTTTGTTTTCCTCTTGATGCTCCATCTTCAAACTTACCAAGTCTTTAGCAGTTTCTTGAGGAGTACTTTGAAAGGGTCTTGTGATCAAGAATGGTCTACGTAGGTGGGAGAAGCACTTTATCATTCACCTTTGGTGCTGCCTCCTCACCGCCTAATGCTAAGTAGCCTGCCTTACCCCTTTCCACGGTATGTCCTCTCTGTCTTAACCATGCATCATTGCTGACGGGCTGGGGTTTCTATGGGGACATAGAGCATCCAAACCCTACATTTCCCTGAGATGTGACTTGCTCCTTCCCCCATCCTGGCATATTGTAAGAATCAGTAATGTAGTGTAAGAAAGAAAGGAACCTTTAGACTTCTGCATCCACGTTCTCACAGAGTTAAGGCAGTGTGGGTTCCCCGGAGCACCCACATTTCAACAGGACAAGCACCTTGAAGCAGAGAGACCTCACCCCATCCGAAGACCAAGTTCTAGTAAAGAAAGGGGGCTTCAGATACCTCACCCCATCCAAAGACCAAGTTCTAGTAAAGAAAGGGGGGCTTCAGAGGCATCACCTTCTTCTGGTTTCCCCAGACTTAACCATAACAATGTAAGGCTTATTGAGTGTTTTTAGTACTGGTGCCTGCAGGTAACAGAAGCATTTTTTGAAATAATATGTTACTAATTTCTAAAATGCCCATGAAAGAGATTTTTTGATACTTGGCCTCTTAATCTTTCTATTAAAAAAAATCATTCTTTTGCTCTTAGACTTTAAAAATTCCCTTTTTTAAATGTATCCTTCATCCAACTCGTTCCAACCACAGCCATTTGGATCCAGATAGGTGACTTCATCTGTAAGTAAAAGGCTGGGCTCAGAAGTTATGGTTTAGTGCAATCTATGTGCTGTGTCCTCTGGCAATAGCCATGCCCTTAGTTTTAGTGCTAGAATATCTAAGATAAACTGGTCCATATTAGCACATGTTACAAGGAGACAGCTCTCCTACACCCATCAGGGCAGGAGATACCACGTGGCTGGGCTGTATGGGAAGCTCAGGCTCTGAGACACAGGATGCCATGTGGCAATGGGAATGTGAGTTGACATTAAGCAGCCCTTCTATTTCCCTGAGTGACAGCCACAAAGGGCCCAGTATCTGCCAGGAAGCTCCAGAAATGGTTTCATCCTTCTGTATCCTCTTTGAGCCTCCTCACTCTTGGGTTCTTCAGCAATTCAGTCTCAGGCTCTGACACTGAACGGACATCTACAACTTCCCAGGAGTCTTCAGGGTGACCGTAAGAGCTGTTCAGGCTCCTCCCTAGTGGGGAGAGAACCCCAGGGAAAAGCGAGGTGCTGGGCACAACAGATCACACTTATATTCCCAACACTTGGGTAGCTGATGCAGGAGGATTGCCAGTTTGAGGCCAGCCTGGGCTATGTAGGGAGATCCGGTGTGTGGCAGGGATGAGGGGAATAAGTAAATAAGTGGCAAGGAGGATGGTAGCAGGCATGTGCTTTGAATCCAGTACAGCAGCTTAGCATGGCTTAAGGAGCCACAGAGGCTGTGTTTTCTGTATAACATGGCTGCATAACTCTAGGTCTGTCTGTGCTAACACATCCATTGTCCTTAGATGGGGTAAGCCCATAAACATCTACATATGTCTGTACAGAAAGGAAGGAGCCCTTTCAACAATAGAAACACTGAAACCTACAAGCAAGAAAATAACTCCCAACCAAAGAAATCAATTGATTCGAAATTAAGGTTTTTGTTTTATTTTGTTTTGTTTTGTTTTGTTTTTTAAAAAAAACAAACTTCTTTTTTGCAGGTCGACTGCTCGAGAGTATGCCCTGAAAATCATCAAGAAAAGCAAATGCCGAGGCAAAGTGCGTACCAAGTTCACTCTTGTGAAGTTTGTGTCCCAAGGGTAGATAAACAGAGACCGGCTTCTTAACACAGTGCAGCCCGAGAGGCACATTTTGCTGGAAAAGAATGTCACAAGTTTAGAAGAATATATAATTTTATAGCTATTTCCAGATTGAATGGGATGGGGATGATTTGATTTGATTTTCCCCCCTTATCTTTGCTGGCTCTCTTGTCTTCTCTGATTTTTGTTATCTGAGATTCATTCTGTCATTTTTCTAGGAAATTTTAGTTGTCATAGCGGATCTTGAGTTCAATATCTTAGGCTTTTCAGAATACTGTTACCTGTCACCAAGACAGAGCTCCCCTATCTTCGGGTTGTTATCCTCTCTCGAGTTAGTCCCTCAGAAGCTCTGTGTCTACTGAAGTAATCTCTCCCCTGCACAGGAGCACATGATCCAGAACGAGGTCTCCATCCTACGGAGAGTGAAGCATCCCAACATAGTCCTCCTGATTGAAGAGATGGATGTGCCGACCGAACTCTATCTTGTAATGGAGTTAGTGAAGGTGTGGAGTTCGTTTTTCTTTTCTTTTCTTTTTTTTTTCCAAAGAAAAACTACTGTTGTTGTATTTGAGGCTGGGGAATGACTGAACAAGTCAATGTTGTTGTGGTCAAAAATGTTAAACTATCATTCCATCAAAGGGAAGTCCTTTAATTTGTTCCCATTTTTACATACACATTTTATTATAAAAAAAATCACTATTTTAATCACTTTGTAAATCATGTTGTCTCTAGCTCACAGAATAGAATTTCACCATGGCATTGCTCTTTAAACCAACAGCTTCAGTGCATTCCTGTTGCCCTGCTGTGCGCTATTAAAACTATGATTAATCCCCGTATTTTTATTGGACAATTCCCTGTAGGCTGATTTTGTGGGGAAGGTGAGAATAAGTTAAATTTAGGAATGGGAAACAGGCATTTGGTGACGGATCTCAGTCTGATTGTCGACTGTATGCTGATCAGATGACTACAGCAAAGTCGGCATCTCACTGAGCAGCCTCCGTGGATTCTCTCTGTACAACTAAGATGTCTCAACTAGGGGAGAGAGTGAGTGTCATGTCCGAGTCAGAAAGAACTGCCTTGAGGCCTGAGCCACATGACCAGGACACCATCCGTGTCTTTGCGTGCTCTCACACAGAGACATTCATGTCCTACTATATAACTGGGGGGGGGGGGGCGCGAGGGGCAGAAGACCACAAATAATATCCCACCTCCTCCTGTGACTCAGAAACAAACTTCATACCTGTGTGACACCCTGGTCTTTGAGAAAAAGAGGAACGAGAGGAGAAAACATTTTTGTTTAAGTTTGTTTGTGGAGGAACCATTGCTTGCCTGATAGTGAGAGAAGTTTTCAGGGAGGAAATTGCACAGGGGGACAGAGATGCCAGCACGGTTTGGGAAACCTGAAACCTGACAGCCTACAGGACTATGTTCTGATTTTGCTGTTTTGAAAGGGGAAATTGAGTCGGTCACTATATCGTGACATAGGAATGCATTTGGGCTCTGGGCTCAGCTGTCGCTTGGTCAATATTCAAGAAAGATGTTTTTAGTAAAGCACACCCAAGCTCTGAAAGGACTTCACACACATGCAACTCAAAAGTTGAGCCCCAAATCACTGTTTGATCAAGTAATAATACGTTATAAAGAAACCAGGGGAACAAAAGATCAGAGGAGCAATAGACTCAGAAGACTGTCTTTGGCATTCCCTGCCAACTTCCCCTTCCTCCCTCCCTGTCTTTCTTGTCTTTAGAACAAGTTGTGGGTCCCGTTTTTCCATTTCTTACAGAGAAACACATTATTGAAAAAGAAAGCTTGACACCCACTTCAAGGGAGCAGCTAAATGTAGCAAATCAGAGAGAGAGAGAGAGAGAGAGAGAGAGAGAGAGAGAGAGAGAGAGAGCGTGTGTTCCATACATGTCTTAATAATTTCACAGGCATGAGAACATTCAGTTAAAGATGGGAACGCAGAGTTACCTGGGGGAGTTTTAGGACTATGAATTTGCATCTCAGCTAGCAGTTGGTGTGTGGCAGGTAGCACGTGTCACCTGAGTCCCCCACACGAGGCTTCTCAGCTGGGGCACTGATCCACCTCCTCATCCCTGGAAAGGGGGCCGTGGAGAGAAACACATGTCTGCTGTCAGGTAGGTTCCAGTTCCGGTGCTCCGCTCTTTTTTAAGCTCAGGAGAAAAATGTCAGTATCTTTCATATTGAGGAGAGAAATCACCAACGAGTCTTTCGGTCTTTTGAAAGACAGTAGCAGAGAAAGCCCTTAGAAAGCCCCAAATTCTGATCCACTCTTTCTAGCTCACTCTCTGGTTTGTCAGTCCGCTCCACAGGCAGCCTATCGCTCCATCTGTCAATATCCCACTCACCCAGCTGCTCTCTTCCAGGGTGGAGACCTTTTCGATGCCATCACCTCCACAAGCAAATACACAGAGAGAGATGCCAGCGGGATGCTGTACAACCTGGCCAGCGCCATCAAATATCTGCACAGCCTGAACATCGTCCACCGTGACATTAAGCCAGAGAACCTGCTGGTAAGAGGAAAGCCATCCTCAGGCATCTTAACTCCCAAGCCCTCCCATTTCTGCTCTCTCTCTCTCTCTCTCTCTCTCTCTCTCTCTCTCTCTCTCCTCTCTCTCCTTTCTTCCTTCCTTTCTGTTTGCCTCTCAGGCTCATTTCCACTATTCTCAGTTTCTCTGCCATCTATTATAGTGATCTGTCTTAGTCAGGGTTTCTATTCCTGCACAAACATCATGGCCAAGAAGCAGTTGGGGAGGAAAGGGTTTATTCAGCTTATACTTCCACATTGCTGATCATCACTGAAAGAAGTCAGGACTGGAACTCAAGCAGGTCAGGGAGAAGGAGCTGATGCAGAGGCCATGGAGGGACGTTCTTTACTGGCTTGCCTCCCCTGGCTTGCTTAGTCTGCTCTCTTATAAAATCCAAGACTACCAGTCCAGAGATGGTCCCACCCACAAGGGGCCTCTCTGCCTTGGTCACTAATTGAGAAAATGCCCCACAGCTGGATCTCATGGAGGCACTTCCCCAACTAAAGCTCCTTTCTCTGTGATAACTTCAGCTGTGTCAAGTTGACACAAAACTAGCCAGTACAGTGATCTCTGATAGTTTACATGCCCTCAAGAACACTAGACTTCTTACCAAATACATTACAGGCACAGGAATGGGAACACAGTTCTGAAAAACAATCAAAGGCTGGCTAGGACATAATAGTGACTTCCACAGCCGCACTTTTATTCTTCTACTATAAGAGAAAGTGACCCTGTGTTTAGAGGGGAGAGGGGTGCTCATGTGTCTGTCCGCACGTGTGAATAGACATGGGTGTGTTTGAACAATGACCTGAGGTCCATCTCTAGTGGTACATCCAGTGTCTTCCTTTCTAGATTCCACCTTACTTTTTGTGACCAGAGACTCTCACTGAAACCAGAACCAACCTTTACCAATACACAAGTCTAGTTGAGCTACCAGCAGCAAATCCCAGATATCTGCTTGTCTTTGCCTCTCCTGTTCTGGGAGTGCAGGCGTGTTCACCCATTCCCTAGGTTTCATGTAGGTGCTGAGGACCCAGTAAGTAAAGGGCACAGCAAGCCATGACCCCATCCACCAGTATTTCTTTTACTATCCTAGTTTTGCACCTTAATGATACCATATAAAACCAAAGGGAACTGAACCAGAAGAAGTAGATGTTATCACATCAGCAAAAAAGCAATCATGGAAAAGACAGATCTTAGAAACTAGCTAGTGACTGACCCATGGCTCAATTGGTAAAGTATTTGCCTAGCAGTCACGAAGTCAAGAGTTCTGGTCCAGCCCTGCATAAAACTGGGTATTCTTGGCACAAGCCAGTAACAACAGCACTTGGTAGGTAGAAAAACAAGTCAACCAGATATTGAAAGTCATCCTTGGTTACATGGGGAGTTCAAGGCCAGCCTGGGCTACTTGACCTTGTCTAAACAAAACCAAGCAGAGAAAAGCCCTAAAGTCCTTATTATGTCCTAGTGTCTTTTTTTTCTTTATACCTATTTGCTTTGCTGTCTGGGTTCTCCATGCCAACAAATGAGGGTCCTTCCCAGGCCTACTTGCTGTATAGTTAGTCTACATAGAAGCAGAAACGAGGCAAGAGGAGCTATTCTGGGAAACATGGAGTAGCATAAATTTTACTGATTCTTCAGCTAGAAACGTAATTATAAATAAAAATGATTTTTCTCCTATCTACCCTAAAATGGTCTTTTTTCTCTCTCTCTCTCTCTTTTTTTTTTTTTTGTTTGTTTTTCTTTTCTGGGAATATTTAAAACCCAGATTTCTGGGCCTTAATGTAGCTCTACTATATCAGAAATTGCTGTATGGTGGCCAGATACTGAA
>NC_034593.1:48533802-48542822 GCF_900095145.1 Mus pahari
GGCAGAGGCAGAGGCAGGCAGAGGCAGAGGCAGAGGCAGAGGCAGAGGCAGAGGCAGAGGCAGAGGCAGAGGCAGAGGCAGAGGCAGAGGCAGAGAGGCAGAGGCAGGTGGATCTCTGTGGGTTGGGGGCCAGCCTGGTCTACTTGTGAGTCCCAGAAAGCCAAGGAAATATATATTTTTGAGACCCTGTCTCAAAAAAATTAAAATAAAATAAAATATCTTAGCTCCCACTTCACAAATAAAAGGCAACAAGGCCTGCCACTGCAGAGAATCACTTACACGTACAGCTCACATAAGGGGCCTTTAAAAATACCCAGTATCTTGTTCAAAACCCACTGCCATCATGTGGAGTAAATTCTTTAACTTCTCTAATTCATTGGTCAAGAAACTGGGTACCTAGAATTTAAAAGACTTACCCAAGGTTATAAAATACTATGCATGTAGAAAACCCAAGATCTCCACTGAGTTCCAACTCACAGTGCCCCTAGACTTCATTGGGCTCTGAGTTAGGGGGAAATTAATCAACAGCCGCTGGGGGTCAGGTCCCATGCCAGGGAACTAGACACATTCCTTCATGGAGTTGACATTCAAGCATCAAAGACGGGCATTCAAGAAGTAAATACGCATACAATTATCTCACCGCAATTACATTGGTAATCTTGTAGCTGCCGAGGTCAAATGGCAGGGGTCTGACTTAATTGCACCTCAAATTCTGAATCTCTGTAGCAGCCTAAACATTCTCTTCTGTATCGCTGCCTCCGTGAACTGCAGCAATTTTCCGTCATCCACAGTCATTACTCCTGTGTCCTGCTTCACGTAGCAGTGCCTCATGGGAAGAGGTTTACAAGTGGGTCTTTGTTAAGTAACTTCTCTATGCTCCAAACCTGAGTGATTAGACCATAAGGCTTCATTTCACTTCGCTGTACACTTTTGAGGCATCCATTGTTTATCATTTCCACACCAGACCATTATCTAGCTCTGTAAATACCTCCTAGGGTTATACAGCAGTGTGCTTTCTTTCAAAACTGTAATTGCAAGATATTTTAAAACACCCTGCTCATTGGAACATGCTTTAACTTAAATGAAACAGAATATATATATATATATATATATATATATATATATATATATATTCTCCTCTTTTTTTCCCTCTTTTCTAATTTGATTTGAAGTATATAAAGAAACTATTGCAGCCATTCATAATTGTTTTCTTTTACACCTACACAAGAAACTAATAGATTCGCTTCCCTATTGTAGTGTTTGTGAGTCGGTGCATTCGTGAGGGATAAACCTGTTGCAGAATAAATATAAAAACAGAACACATTTAGCAGGACGAAGGTAACATTTCTAATTACCCATGAGATCCCTCTCGATTGGAAATGCTACCGAGCTTTCCATAGGCATAGGAAAGACCATTATAGGGCACCACTTCACCGAGTTTACACTCTGCAGGGCCCTCTGAGGCTGTCTCCTTTTGTAAACTTGAACAAGCTCTTTAATTTCCCCAAGCCTCCTCCACAGGGATTTCATGAAGACTAAGAGATACATAACTATCAGGCCCTTTGCTTTTTATCTCCCTTTTACATGTAGCCAAAAAAATTAAAACCACCTCGCAGTAACATTATACACAGGAAAATGCCATATTTTCTTCTCTTTTATTGTCGGTCTTTTAACATTTTTACTATTCACCCAGATATGTTTTTTTTTTTCTGTTTTGTGGCAAAACATAGATCCATAAGATTATTTTTGAAAAGTGTCGCAGTAAAGTTAGCATAAAATTTGGAATGTATTAACTCCCTACAAGGAAACTTAACAAATGTGATCTCCAAATCCGTCTGAATTGTTACATTGCTAACAAGGCCTTGGCTGCTTAAGTGTTTGATCGAGAGTTTTTAGTTAGCACAGTGATGTTTTTGTTTTTGTTTTTGTTTTTATGAATGTCAAATACAGACTTCATTCTATGAAGTCTAATTGGGCATACAGAATTCTGGGTCTACTTTACTTTTAAGTCTCACAGCACAAATATTAAAATGTAGCATAGCTTTAAAGATCTGTACTGATTATGCAAATGACTGATTTAACTGTGTCTGATAAGGTCACAGTATTTTAATGAGGAAACATGGCCTCCCCTGTCGCAGTGGGTTCTGATACACTTTAGATGAGAACTGACAGCTGACCCAGGAAGAACAGGACTTATAGATTTATTTCTCATCAACGTTAACATTTTTTCCTCCATGTCCTTCATGTGTTGGTTTGCTTTACTTGGTATCAAACCCGGTGCATAATCATCCATTGGATGGGACAGAGTGGGTGAGACAAGCGTGAGAATGTGCGGTGCTTCATTAAAGAACGAGGACAGAGGGGCTTAGGCCATTTCTCAACCCCTCAGTTACGTGGTTTGCTCCAGTACAAATGTGTCTGAGAGGAGAGATGGTACAATAATTCCCCAGCCTCACTCCCGCATCAAGATTAGTACGCATGCATGCTGTAAAACAGATTATGACTAAAGGGACTATTTTAAAATCCAAAGCTATGAAACCTATTTGTTGGGCATGGTAGGTAGGACCATTGCATGCCTGCACACACAGTGACTGGGACTCCATGCACAAGATCTGCACCTGACCAAACCAGCCAAAATCCCAGCATGCAATGGGCTCCTGAAATCTCACCCCTACCTGAAGAGATTTCAGCAGTTGATGACTGCTGAAGTTGGCATTCAGTTTTATTTAGTGATGCAGGTCCTGGGAAGCCAAATGCACGAGTACATTATACCCTATAGCCATGCAGGACCCAGCAAGTGAACTCAGTAGCCTTTCAGAAAAGAACACATGGAGTTGACAGGGGAACATAGGGGTTGGGTAGAGGAAGAATTTAAAGGAGAGATAATAGAAAGTGGGCTAGATCAAAACACATCATGTACATGTATGAAATCATCAAACAATTTTTAAAAAATCATATTTTTCAATGGCAAAGAACCTAGTGCATGAAGTTCTTAGAGGTGACCAGCAGATGGCAAAACACCTCACCAACAGAGCACATCATCACACCTCCTGCTTCTTCCAGAACTGATGGGTCTTTAAAAAAACCTACATATAGACAAAATTTAGTCTTTATTGGCAAAAATATAACTAAATCAATGTTTTAATTAGGCTATAAAGTAAACAGATTGTTTTTATTTTTTAAAAAAATATGTATATGCTTAAACCATTTTTTCTCCCTAACTGAAGAGTACCCTGAAGATAAAGGTAGTTTTCCTGAGAATCTTGGTGGGGAACTCTCTCTCAGAAGCCCCTGCCCAAAGGCTCGATTTCACAGCTCCACAGTGCCCTTCTCATTGTTCTCAGTAGATGGCTCACCCTCAGTCAGGGTCCTTTTGTATTGGGTGACACCTTAGTTTCCATGCAAGACAACACTAGACTCAAGAGATAAGGGATGTCCTTCTGTCTCAAACCCAAGACTCTCAACCCCCAGATAAATCCATTTAGATGTGAGATTTGCTAGAGACAGCGAGAGACACTCTAGAGGCCATGGATAGAAGGACACCAGGTGCAATGTATTTGGTCCCCAGGTAACACACATAAGTAGAAGAAAAGTAAGAAAGAAAGTTCTGGAAGTCTATAACCCATACTGTTTACAACAGTCATTCCTGTGTGAGGGCTCTAGATGGGTTCAATTCCTTCTCATTTGTAGTAATCTGACTTTCCTAATATTTTTTTCCTACAATATATGAGCTATTAATTGTGTGACCAAAATGTAATGAAAATCTTTTAGAATTGCTGTAATATTAAGTTCCCTTGGTCTGGGCAAAAATCCTATTCCTAGAATCTGGAATGCGCCCCTGCAGCTGCATGGAACCTGTGTCAGATAACTTCATGATGATTTTAAATTGGGAGTAAGAATCAGGTTTCTTGGGGTTTCCGTTCACATCTTTCTCTTCCTGGGTATCACCCGTGACATGCTTGGACAAGAGATTTTATTTCTCTTAATATTGAAATCTCCCCCATTGCTCACTTCTGTCTGGCCGGTATCAAGTTCTTATCAACTTCATTATTTTGCTTAACTTGTGGTTTCTGAAATATTTGACATGTGGAAATAATTTTTTTTTAATTTGCTTTAGTTTCTTTTCTCCCAAGGAGTTTAATGTAATACTGGTCATAAACTACATTTTGCAAAATAATTCCCCCACTTAAGTGTTGCTCTCCTTTGCTTCTTAAGAATTAAAGACTTAAATTCAACCCATTTCTTAAGCATTGCAAGGGCTTTATCCCTTCCCCCAATTGCCATGGCTTTGGGGGGGATTATCCTCTTTTTAAAGTGACTCCATATATAATAAAAGGTAAACTGACCCCTTCACACAGCCTTGCCCATTTCACGCCACTTTGTCAAGTCTATTTGGTGAAATCATTGTTAACTCCTACTGTGCCCCTCTGTGAAAGCTATTTCCGTGGTTACTAACAATTCCTAGGCCAGTGCTTCAGCAGAACTAGCCTTGAATTTGCAGTAACTCTGAGAACTGTGCGGATTCTAACACATCTGTTTTACTAGTCAGCTCTTCCTCCCCCAGAAGAAAATCTCAGAGACTACTTGACCAGGCTCAAGTTATCTGAGATTTTTCATATTTTATGGTCCCTGCTGCAGTTTTATGAGTATGTATTAATTTTTTTCAAAAAAAAAAAAAACTTTTCCAAATGGTCTCAGCTTCCCATCCAAGGGACGTTAGCAAATGTGCAAGTACCTCCTGTTCAACCAGATACAGCCAGCACAAAAACAAATACTAGCACCCCCCAAATCTATATCCTGAACTTTCAGTATATTGATCCCCAATAGGGCATGCCCTCAGCTTCTAATTGAAACCTTTTTCATAATCGTTGTCATTTGACACATTTAGTCTGTCAAGTCGTGAGATGTCTTTATGGCCATATAATAAACCCAAGAGAACAACTTCCCTGACTGGGGCCATCTGCAATGATCACAAGGCTAGCTTACAAAACACTGACAGTCTTTACGGTAATAGGATACATATGGCAGCCCACAATTATGTGTAGCTGCATTCAATTAGTGTTGTACAATCACACAGTTTTATTGCTTAGTTAAAGCAGGGAGAGCACTACATGTTGGGTAATTTGCACTAATCCCCGTCTTTTTAATAGCCCCTCGGTGTTTAAAATGTGGGGGAACAGCTATGGTATTTAAGGGGCCTGGGAAGAACGTTAAATTATACCTCATGTTGCGAACTCCTTGACTGACAATTAATGTGCTCCCACTAAACGTGTGGGTCATGTTTTATAGAGGCTTTAACATACAGTAGTGGCAAAAAGGCTCTCCTTAGACCAGAACCTGGCTCAGTGAGTTAGGGTGTCAGGGTCTGTACTTGCAGCCTGCTAACACCCTGCCCAAACACCACCTCAGAATCCGTTCTGAGATTTGCCGACTCTTTAATATGTTTGTATCTTATTTTGGGGAAGCTCACGAGCAACTTTAACATTTTACTTTTAAGTATGTGTGTTCAGACGAGCCATGAGGGCCAGAAGAGGGTGTCAGATCCCTGGGAACTGGAGTTACAAGTTGTGAGCCACGAGATACACGTGCTAGGAACTGAACTTGGATCCTCTGGAAAAACAGCAAGTGCTTTTAACGACCGAGCCATTTCTCCAACCCTGGGACTTAGCATCTCAAATGAGAATTTGTGAGCAACCTTCGTGCTTTCTGACTTTTAATTAAAATCTTGGTTCCACATAAATTTAGAACTGCCCTGGAAAGAATGTGTAGGGATAGTTTTGAAAATGTATATTTTACACACATGCACCACAAACAAACAAACAAACAAACAAAACGAAAAGTTCTAATTACATATGCAAGTGGTCTCACTGGCTCACAGGCCTGTCCACAACATCTGCAATGAGAGATGAGGGTGAATGTCCTATGGTTAACACCTGCGCTCCTGATGAACCTCATCTGTGGGGGCTCAGTATACTACGTAAGAAAGGGGCGCTCTCATTGGAAGAGAACACTGGTGTATCCCCTTCCTTCAACCACAGTGTTGACAGAGAAAAGCCCCCAAGTAGCCTTGTTTCCTGCCCTGCCTGGCAATAAGTTAAACAGAATTCCAACTAGAGGCCTGGTCATATATTCGCTCACCTGCAAAAACGTTTTGTTGAAATGTTTGCAGAGGACTCATGTCTTGAAAGGTTTTCAGTTACATGGATGTGGCCTTTGTCTATAAGCTCTTTTGTATATAACTGCCTTCATATAACTTGAGTCTCTTTATTCTCATGAAAATTCTACTAAACCATTTTTAAAGACTGAAAAAAGTTAGGGAGGGTGTTGCGCATATATGTGACTAGAGAAATAAAAAAAAAGAATAGTCAGTTATAGCTTCAAAACATTTAACTGCTATTTGTGGAAGTATTATTAATATTTTAAAGGATGCCTTAATTATTTTTTGTAGTATTTTTTTTGTTTTTGGTTTTGTTTTGTTTGTTTGTTTGTTTGTTTTTGTCTTTTGCTTGTTGGCCTTTTGCCATGCTGGGGGTTGAACCCTGGTCCTTATATTTTCCTTACCTTGGACTATATTATTCATCCACATTAAATATAATTTATATGTGGCTAGGCAGAATTCCTATTAAAATGGCAATCATTAGTAACTCCCTTCCCGTGAGGAAGTTATAGGGTCATATTCGGAACCACAAGAGGCCTCTGGTGACTGGGCACTCCAACATCTGGTTTTGTCAAACTTTTGAATAACGTGAGGTGATACGGATACTGTGTTTAGGGGTGGGAAGCTTCCTGTATAAATGGGGTTGGATATATCAGAATCTGCTCAGCCTCACAAAGTACACATCGTGAATGCTCAGACCCCACACAACATCAAAGCAAGAAGGCATTTTGCAATTTAGAAAAGTTATTGATACCAAAGAGGAATTCAGGAGGTAAACAGCTCTGGTCTATATGGGAAATGACCTAGAAAGCCAATCTCGACATTCCCATCTCGAATTTCCTTTCATGAAAAACATTTGCTTATTGTTTGCACGACCAGAACGGCAGGCACAATAAAGTTTAAGCTGGCTTGAGAGCATTTAGGCTGAGGACTCTACAGTGTTTCGCAGCTAGTGCCTCAAAGTGCTAACTTAACCTTGGCACATTTGCTTCATTAAGTAGAGAAGATAGTGTCCGCCCCAGAGGACAACTGGACACATGGCTGCTTTTTCCCTGGCAGTCCCACTGCAAGATTTTGGATGTCTACCCAAGGGTAACCCAAACTTGATCAGGATCCAGAACCCTAGAGACGAAGAGTCCATATTATGAGTGTGCACAGATGTAGATAAATCATTTCCATGCAGGGAGGAAAACAAAAAACAAAAAACCAGTCTCTCCATTGAAGTAGATCTGCCTCTGCCAAAACAATCAGCTCCAACTGGTCATTGCTGATGCTGCAGTGGAGCTAGCCAAACATCTGCCCAGATGCCTCAGAGGAATGCAAAAGCAGGAAGATGTAGCATGCCGCACAGTAGCGATGCTCCTGATACTTGGAGATGCGTCTTGCCGTGCAAGAGGCCCATTCAGCCTCAGCAAGTAACAGATGATCACAAACTGATAACAGGGAACGTGCAAGCCTCAACTTGATGGGTAAACTATTTTGATGAGTGTGGAAAACTTGACCATTTCTTTGGAGGATCTCTTGAAATCTGGAAACAAGGTTGTAGTGTGCCTGTCTTCAGCTTACTGATTTCAGGAGAGAGCACCTATAGAATTCTGCCTGCCCTTTTAGCCTTTGAAATCAATGAAGTTGTTTGGGCTGCTTTTCAAAGCATATCCTCCTGGGTTGGTCTCGGGCTAGCATTAATGGAGCTTACATATTTGCCTAAGGGTCATGAGAACGCTTGTTTGGCATGTTGGTAGGAAGATTGGAGACCCACTGCCTTAATAAGGAAAGCTGACCGAGTGTGCTAACGCTACACCCAATAAACCTTTCCAAATTGCCACAGGTGACATGAAATATTAACATGCTTTTCAATTATTAATAGGAATATAAATAGATCTTGTTGGAAATGCAGGGACTAAAAATAAAGGATTTTAATATCCGCGTGGATGTTTTGTTCTATTACTGAAGGGTGGCATACTTAAATAGTCTCACATATGGAAATGAAGTAACTATTTTCATGACTGGGAGGGAGATTTGAAGCTAGAGCCTTTCTGAGCTGCCTTTTGTGGAAAACATCAAATTAGGATAATCAAAGGGAGAAACGCCAGCACTATGTTATTTCAGAGTTTGGTCTTCATGTGTATTTTTAATAGACATGTTATACAAACGACCATGAAGCCCTTCACATCCCAAGTATAATAAATATGACCCCACATTCCCATTTCTATGTATTCTATATTTATTCAGTGTGTGTGTGTGTGTGTGTGTGTGTGTGTGTGTGTGTGTGTGTGTCTGCCATATATAGGTCCTGGGATGAAGCATATGCCATCAGAATTGGTGGTAGGCACCTTTGCTCACCATGTCATCGCCCCAGCCCCAACATCACCGTTTTTGTGAGCACCTGCATCCTATTGTATGAACACCCCCATTATTTTCCTAACACATTTCCAATTGCCATTCCTTCGTTGCTTCTACTGTTGCAATGAGAACAGGCCATGCTCCTGGATACTATCCTTGCATTACTGCCTGGGCGTTTGTTACTTCATTTACATCAAACGTAAACTGCAGCACTCTTGGCTTTACAACACTTAGGCTTTTTAACTTTTCTTTTAGGTGTATGAGCACCAGGATGGCAGTAAGTCACTCAAGTTGGGTGACTTTGGTCTGGCCACAATTGTCGACGGCCCCCTGTACACAGTCTGTGGCACCCCAACATATGTGGCTCCAGAAATCATTGCAGAGACTGGGTGAGTGCTCCCCCATACTTTAGAGCTTGCAAAAGGATACAAGTCATTAAAGAGCTGGCCCACTTGGACAGAATGAGCTCTCTCTCTCTCT
The DNA here is from genome assembly GCF_900095145.1 of Mus pahari. NCBI lineage: Eukaryota > Metazoa > Chordata > Mammalia > Rodentia > Muridae > Mus > Mus pahari. Next base: position 48,542,783 of record NC_034593.1, read on the forward strand.
CTCTCTCTCTCTCTCTCTCTCTCTCTCTCTCTCTCTCTCT
>NC_034593.1:48543488-48547999 GCF_900095145.1 Mus pahari
CACACACACACACACACACACACACACACACACACACACACACACACTACCTACACAACCCCTGATGGGTCAGTTTATTGTTGCTTGTATGTATATGATTTCAGGGATGTTCATTTGCTATTGGATAACCAAAGGATACTCATCCCTTGGAAAGACTAATTCTCTTTTCTCAGATTTCAGCATTTCTTAGTTGCCTATGGTTCTTTGTCTAGAGCTGAGGCTACATAAGATTTGTCTCTTCCCCATTAACATGTCTGTTCCCCATTACCCAGGTCTTGTTTAAGTAGCCATATTGTTGAGGGATCATGGGAGAAGCTGCCTGACCAAAATCTAGGAGACTCACAAAGCAGATTTCCTATACCTCTGGCTCTTACAGTCTCTCTTCCCCCTTTTCATGGTGTTACGTGGGCTTCGGATGCGTGGTGGCTTGTTTAACGGTCCATTGGGTCTGCTCATCCCATGATCTGCTGTTCTGTTCATTTTGGCTGGTTGTGGTTTTTCTGCAATGGTCTCTGTTTCCCTTGCAAGGAGAAGAGTCTTTGATGAGAGGTAGCCATAAGGACAAGCGATTAGAATGCAGTTAGGAATTGTCCTGACTTAGCTGAGTGGCAGTAATGGCTTCTCTCCTAGACACTTAGCCCCACTAGCCCTGGGTACCTGGCATGATTTCCATCCTGTTGATCAGGCCTTAAATCCAATTAAAGAGCTGTTGGTTACCACTAAGATGGGTGTGCCTGCCACTGCTGCACCCTTAGGCTCTCTGGACGAGCGGATCATTGCTGTGGTTCATGGGCATCACAGCCAGGTAGGGCTGTTGGTTGCTTCCCTCCCTTAGCAGCTTGTACAGCAAACTCTCCAACAATTAAAGCACTCTTTGTTAGGGAGAGCAAGTCTTAGTTTAGCTGTCAGATGTTTTAAAAGTTTATTTTTTGGACTTGTAGCAGAAGAGTCATGCATTTTTAGCTGCATAATTTGTCCTGGCTGACTTTGCTAACTACAACATCACTTCTTTTTTTTTTTTTTTTTTTTTTTTTTTTCCAGATATGGCCTCAAGGTGGACATCTGGGCAGCTGGCGTGATCACTTATATCCTGCTGTGTGGTTTCCCTCCATTCCGTGGGTATGGGCAGCAATCTTTTATTGGGCACCAACAAATCATGTCTCTATTCTCTGAGTGATCTGCCCTTCTCACACAACAGAGCCTGCAGCAGCAGGCAACACAAGAGCCCCACTTGGGATTCCCATTCTTTTTTCTATGATGTTTGCTAATTTACATGCTTTGCATAAATCTTCCTCACATGGTTTTTAACCTCATTCTTTGTTAATTTACCAAAACAGTTTCATACTCTCATTTTCAGTGGCTTAAAAAACAATACACTGTGCATTTTAAGGGTATAAGAGAGCTCTAGTGCTCAAAGATGACAGGGGTGGCTAAGCGGGCACTCATCTACACTTCTCTTGTTTGTCTGCACAGAAGTGGGGATGACCAGGAGGTGCTTTTTGACCAGATCTTGATGGGCCAAGTGGACTTTCCATCTCCGTATTGGGACAATGTGTCAGATTCTGCTAAGGTAAGGGTCTATCGCTACCCTGTTCCTTGGAGCCCGGTGCCTTAATGGAAGTGTTACCTCTAATTGAATCATCATATACGAAGAGACTAGTGTTAAGAGTGTGACATCAGGACACACGCAGGTAGAATTACTGTTTTCCCAAGATTTCACAGACATAAGGGCTCAATCATTCCAAAAACTGCTTGTCCTGGAGCCCCTGCCCTGTTGCCAGTCGGTAGCATCTCCAGTTTCTATGCAGGGGTTTTGATTGAATGTCACCCTCTCAGTGAAGCCACTTCTGGCCACTTTTTTTCAACTGCAGCCCTTAACTTTTACCTGGCTCACCTAGTCCTCATCACCTTGCCCCCCTGGCCTTGTCCTCCTCCTCTACTTTTCTGTGTTATGTACAGTGTGTGTTCTTAGTCTCAACAAACAAACAAACCAGAATGCACACTCTCATGTCCCTCCTTCATATCATGTAACTGTCCATCTATATCCACAAACCTAAATAGGTAGGAAATCAAATCTTACTTATACAATTAATTTCCAAACTCTCCCACTAGAATGCAAGTTCTCTGAGGGCTAGAATTTTTGTCCATTTTTACAAGTCTTTTTTAAGCATATGTGTGTTTGCCTGGAATGGGACTTGTGGTTGCTGGGAACTGAACCCCAGTCCTCTGCAAAAACAGCCCATGCGCTTAACCTCTGAGCCATCTCTCCAAGCCACTGACTTTTGCCCGTTTAGTTGCCATATCATCAGTTCCCACATCGTGTACACATCCAGTGGTCCAATGTATTCGGTAAATCAGCAGTGTACAAATATGTGAATTAAGTGACTTATAGTCAGCGGGAGGAGAGCTCAGCCTCAGTCTCTGTTGAGATGACCAAAAGGGATGTCCTGGAGAGGCCATTTCAAGTCCAACCTCAGAGAAAGCCTAGGATTCAGAGGCAGGAGGGATGGAGCTCATGCTTCTTCATCCTGAGAACCCAAGATCAGCTTCTGTATGGATAGCGGGCAGCGTTGCACAGCAGAGGAGCTACAGAACAGTGTGGACCTGGACATGAAAATTGAGCAAAGTGGTAACTTTGTGCACACACATCATATTTTTAAAAAGTATCTCTGCATCTAAAAATAAATAAATTTTAGCTGGCACAGTCAATAGACCTGGGGTAGACTGGGGGTCAGATATTTTCATCTCTGAATCTCAGATGTCGATAGATTGAACTGTCCTAATTTGAAAACTTCCAAATCCAAGTGCAATAAAATTCGAAATTTGAGTGTCAACACATGTCATCCCAAATAGAAAATTCTGCACCTGTGACAGATTGGAGTCAAATACAGGAGTGCTAAAAAAAAATACCATGAACAGGTATTTTCAGGCTATTTACATAAGATGCATATGAAACAGTTCAATTTTGTGTTTTGATTTATGTTCCATCCTCAAGATACCGTTCTGTGGCTGAAAATACTGAAAAATTGAAACAAAAATCTAAAACCAAAAGGCGTTTTGAGAAAGAGAGGGTTAGCCTGGCTCGAAGCGCTGACTTCAAATTCTTGAAAATTCAGGCTTGAAAACTTGGTCACTTTCTGGTCATTCGGTGCATATGCCTTCTCTCTCTCTCTCTCTCTCTCTCTCTCTCTCTCTCTCTCTCTCTCTCTCTCTCTCAACTTGGAGTTTCATTTAAAACTCCTCTCCTTAGACATTAGCTCTGTGTACATAAGATAATGCTTGCTGGACACAGGCCTCTCATCTTTATCCACCATGCCCCCTTGGACTTAGGGAAATATCAGTACTTGAGAGAAGTGTAAAAGGCAGCCCCCCCTCCCCAGTGACAGATCTGATTGACAAGCAAAGGCGTTCTCATGTATAAATATACTCTCACTATACAGCTCATCACTACTCCTAGCTCAGACTTCTGAATGCGGAGATTCAGATATGTAGCAACACCCCAACATGCCCTTCAGGAATACACTCAACTCTTCCAGCCAGTACTCTATAGCCTGTGAGCATGACAAGGCCAGCTCTAAGTCCTGTATAGAACCCAGAAAAAGGCATCACACACACACACACACACACACACACACACACACACACACACACACACACTCATTGTGCAGGTTAGGAAATGATTGAGGAAAGCTAAGGCGGACCTACCTCCTCAGCAGGCATCCCACGTGGACATGAGAGACCAGATAACACGTATCCTCATTTGTAATCTGAAGTGGACAGATGCACAACAAACGTATTGCTCCACCAGAAACTGTGTTTCCAGAAAATATTTTTCCTACTTTTACTAACTAGCTTTTGGCAATCCACCCCCCCATTCTTTTTCTTTAATCCTGAATTTGCTGCCTGGAAATTAGGGCCAGGCTCCATTTTTCCTTTAGTCCATCGAAGCAGAATCTTAAAGTATTTTTTGAAATGTTTTGTTTATTTTTATTTCATATGTATGTTTTGTCTGCGTGCAAGCATAAACACCTGATGTGTGCAGCACCTGTAGAGATCAGATGAGGGCATCAGGGGTTGTGAGCCATCCTGTGGGTGCTGGGAACTGAACCCTGGGTCCTCTGGATGCACAGCCAGTGCTCTTAACCACTGAACCATCTCTCCAGCTCCAAATTCGTTATTTAATGTGACTTCTAAGCAACTAAAGGATCTGGCTTTAAGCCGGGCGTGGTGGCGCACGCCTTTAATCCCAGCACTCGGGAGGCAGAGGCAGGCGGATTTCTGAGTTCGACGTCCAGCCTGGTCTACTGAGTGAGTTCCAGGACAGCAAGGGCTACACAGAGAAACCCTGCCTCGAAAAACAACAACAACAACAACAACAAAATCTGGCTTTAAACTAAAACATTCTAGTAAAAAGTTGGAACACTTATTATTTAACATGAGTAATTTCAACTAAAAGTATTTTGTGAAATTTACTTAAATATTTAGCAATATAGATATATCAAATAATTTTT
>NC_034593.1:48548010-48554148 GCF_900095145.1 Mus pahari
CTGCTCTCGGGCGCACTCCCCTCCTCGGGTGAGGAAAGGCGCTGGATGCCAGGCGGACACCCCTCCTCGGTCGGGGGGGCAAGGTGTTGGGCGCTGGATCAGCCTGCGGACAGCCGCCAGGCGAACACCCCTCCTGGGCAGGAGAGGCGCAGGACGATCGGGTCCAGCTGCTGCGGGTCCCCTCCAAATAATTTTTCTAACCTGTATAAAAATATATCAAGTAGATATCAATGTAAACGAGAAGTATATTTGTGTTCCAAATTTGAAGGTGTGATCCAGTTAGTCGTGGGTAAGTGGGGTGATGTGATTTAGGTTGTGAACTTTCCCAAATGCTTTAACACACTGAGGTAGCAAGCCTGAATTAGCGAACCCCCAGCTTCTCCCTCCGAGGTTGGATAAACGGAGTCTAATGTTTCCCTCACAGGAGCTCATCAACATGATGCTGTTGGTTAACGTGGACCAGAGATTTTCAGCCATGCAGGTCCTTGAGCATCCCTGGGTTAATGTAAGTGAACTTCTTTCCTGTATTCACTGCCAGCATTCCTTTAAGAAACATATCTGCAGACGTCCTGACGGCACTGCCTCTTTCTTGAAGTGTTGTGTTTGGCTTGGTTCCCCTAAGTGTGCCAGGTCAGTTACAAACTCACCCATGTGCTCCGTGAAGGCTTCTGATATGCCCATCTTACTTGCTTCCCGAAGAACTGCCTCCCACCTGGGGGGCCAGACATGGCTGTGGTCCTGATCCTCCTGCCTCGCTATGACTTTCTGTGGTGAGATTGGGGCTGGATAACTGTCAATAAGACAGCACAGATATTCTCAGTCAGTCTCGATACCAGAATACAAGTAGCCCACGGTTCTCTGCTCGCATCTGAGAGCTCAGCTCAGCACTGCTCAATCTTGAGTATGCTCACGCACCTGGTGGCCCTCTGAAAGTAGATTTTCAAAGTGGTAGCATTGAGGCTCTGTGTTCCCAAGCTCTTGAACAGTGCTCATAGCAGCCTTTTAAGGGTTTGATGATACTTTAGCAATGGGACCGTCCTCAAGAACAGCCACGCATTTTTAACCCTGTATCTCTCTCCCAGTGATTAGTAAGAACATTCTGGTAAGTCATAATGATTAGTATTCATAAAGACTCTGTAGCACTGTTTTAAGCATCCTATATATATATATATATATATATTAATCCATCATGTCTGTCATCACCACTTGGTGATTTTTCTAACCCAGTTACCATGGAGTCCCCAATCATAGATGGGGAAGCTCCATAATTAAGCTGGATGGTTCTTAGCTCCAACATCGAAAACAGATACAAATTTGTTCATAGAAACAGGCATGACACTTACAGAATCATTTGTCCACAAACACAGATCCTGTCAACCTCCTTACTGCCAGACGCAGCTCTAGGTTGAAGGCCACAAAACATTCCCATTTCTTTCTCTGAAGTGTCACCTAGGCGGCATGCCACTTCCTTCTAAAATAGTTACAGAGAACAAAGGCTTGATGGGAAATACACTCAGCAAGTGAGGTGGCGTGCATGCTCCTACACGCTTGAGATCTCACATATGCTGGATCAGTTAATAGTCATGGGCCGACAGTCCAATACTTCCCATGTCTGGATGTAATTGTTCATACACTGTGATAATGTTATCTTTATAGAACAGGAGAATGCATGTAAGGATGTGAGCCAAGGTTTCTCTTAGGCCTTTTCATGTATCAAAGTCTCCAAAATGTTTTGCAGATGTGAAGGTACTCATCTCCTCATCCCCAAAACTGTGGGGAAGGGCAGCTCCCACTCACAAATCTTCCCACTCACAAATCCTGAGCTACACTAACCTTTGTGTTTGCATCAGGTTGCTAAACCAAACTTATCTCTGCCTACAAAGCGGGAAAGATGTAACAGCATCTTACTTGAGCCTGGTAACAAGCCTGCAAGACAGTGCGGTTGTTATTTGACCCAGTTCACAAATGAGAAGACTGACTCCATGGGAGATGATTTCCCCAATGTAGTCCCACTTGGAGCTGAGACAGAATTCTCAGCCAAGCATCCCACACTTCAAGCTCAAAGTCTGGAGAGTCCAGTCTATCACACTGTGTCTGCCCTTGCCCTGTAATAACTGAAAACACAGGGAACATAACAGAGGAGTGCCATGTGGCACTGACCTCATGGTAATGTTACCTCAAGTCAGCTCCCTGTTCAGACAAGCTGGTCCAACTCAGCAGACACACCTTCTCTCAGGCGTGTGAGAGAGAGATGAGCTACAGGCCAGCTGCAGGCTGTCTTGATGGTAGTAATTGATTTGGAATAATCTTTGTGGATTCATTTAACACCCTGATGTAACCATGATGCACCCAACTTACCAAATTACGTGTAAGACCTAGAAAAACTGAGCTAGCTGACCACAGAGACTCAACAGTAAGATTTTCCTTCTAAAGGAAAGAGGTTTCAGATGACCGGAGTCCTTTTAGATACCTAAACATGTGTTCACTGTCTCTCAGACCTGCCCTCCAAAAGCTTTGTCTAACCCAACCAAACAGCTTTAGGCAGTGAGCAGGGCTGGACCAGAAGACGGAGAAGCCTCTATGGAGAAGGCTGGGGAGAGCTGGGCTAACTCGGAGAGCTCAGTCCCTCAGATGGGTCAGCTGGGGCAGGCCGTGGGCATGGCCCACAAAATAACCTTTCTTGTGAATGGGTCTGTATCTATGAGGGACTCTAGTCACTGCTGGGAACAAAAGTCCTTACATTCCGATTCCAAAGCACACACTAATAATATTCCTAGCCCTTCCAGGTAGACGCACAAAAGCAAGACACCTCTGGCTTTATCCTCTGCATGAGGCAGCTAGTACACTTCAGCACAGGCGTCGGTCCCCTCCACCACCGTGCTAACAGTTTCACACAGACCCTGTGTCTGACCAGTCCCTGCCTCAGTTCTGAACCTCTGGACATCTGGGTTTCTGCTTCATTTCAATTTTTTTTTCTCTAAGATTCTCAAAACACATAAAACTTTTTAAAAGGCAAATATGACATCTAGATATAAAATAAGACACACTATTCCTCTATGCCATTCAAGTAAACTTGACATTCTCATGGGGCAAAATGCATATGGGTTTTCGAGAAACCTTTTTAAAGTTTGGTGTTAAAAAAAAAAAAAAAAGAGTCGGCTTCACACTGAAATTATCTTTATAGAACAACTTAGTCAGAAACAGCTTGTTTTCTTTGCTTCCAAACAATAAATTTTAACAGTGAGCTTTGGTAACCGGTGCTTAGCCTTGTTAAGGTCAACACACAAAAGACCAAGCCATCAAAATAAATGAATTAGAGATTTAAAGGGATATAAATTTAACAAGACATTTTGGATTTGGCAATCAGATTATACCTGGCCACCACGGAAAGTCTCTCCCCGAGGGGGCTAAAAGTAATAATAGTTATGTAAACCCTTTGGATGTCTGCAGAAAACATTTCCTGTGCTCTCATTAGTCCCGATTTTCTGTATGGCTTATATGATGACCTTCCACCTGGCCCACTTGGAGTTGAAAAGGCAATTCCTAATGAAACAGAAACTAGAGCAAAAGGGCAGTATATATATATATATATATATATGTGTGTGTGTGTGTGTGTGTGTGTGTGTGTGTGTGTGTGTGTGTATCTCAAAGTCACCTATTTTAACCTTCGTCCTGAGTGTCCTTTAAGCAAGTTCAGGTTTTTTTTTTTGTTTTTTTTTTTAAGTACATCCTAGATACCAGTTCTACCTTGCTCCTTAGTTTCTTGGGCCTGGAAAGTGTCATGAGTAATGGATGGCTTATCACAGGGATCCACTGAGCCACGGGGACAAAGGCATCCTTGATATGAAACCTCTCATAAGAAAGGAATGGAGGGGCCTCATCCACCACAGTGACTTCGGGCAGATTTGTTTCTCTCCCCAAATCTCTTTCCTGCTAGAGAAAACAGATTGAGGGGAAATAAAGTCAATCTGTCTACCCTTTTGGAGGCTAGGAAGAGACGCCCATGCATAAAGGTCAGGAACTGACAATCTGAAGGCCACCCCTTAGGTACGTAGCTATTTTTACTGGATATGGTCTAGGTAGACGCAACAACTGAGTCATCTGTCTTCACGCAATGATAAAATGAAAATGATGGTATGTGTTGGTATGTGGGTAGCCACAAGCTCCTTCTCGGTGGTGTGTGCATTAGCAGCCTGGTGGGTGCTGGCTTTGATACAGCTGCAAAACACCAACAAGAACTGCCACAGCCAAGTTCACTTGCCTCCTTGGACCCTCTATGGTAGAGCCGCAGGACTCAGGCAGGCTATGTGACTCACAGGAATAGCTAATAACATGTCATGATCAGTTTCGGAATAAGGAGCAGTCCCTTTCACTGAAATGAGGCTTTATTGACAAGTAGTACACCTTGGGGGAAAGTTCAGATGACCAGAGACTTCCAAAACAAAAATCTCTAATTTGTAATTAGGATCTAATGAGTTGTAGTATGTTTAAATTTTGCATTGCTTTCTTTGTCTTGTTGTTGTCTAATTTGCTAAGCCACCTTAGCCTGCGCCATTTTCCAAACACTCTTGGGTGCTGTAATTTTCTTAATTTACATTCTTCTTCATTATTTCCTTGAGTTTAGTGATGAAGAAACAAAGGCAGAGAGACGTCAGAGCATGAAGCTCCATGAAGCCTGATCCAGGGTCCAATGACTGGCCATGTCCGTAGGCACCCATTGCTCTGTCACAGTCACTATAGACGCTTTTCACAGCTCCCTGGTGATAACACCATACCAGCTTCCAGTCTCAATTCTAATGAAAGGACTGGCTTAAATAAGATAAGCTAGTACTAGCACCAAGTGGAGACTTCTTATTTCTTCCTTAGCCTTTAAACTTAGTATTGCTTCCTTTATCTTACCTAATTATTCCTTTGGAAAGATAGTGCTGAGACAAGGTGCTCTAAAAGCAAAAAGAACAAGAGAAAGAAGGAAAAAGAGGTCTAGATGACATCGTAAGAGAGTCCCTGAGGACTAATAGAATTCCACCCTAGGTACACGGGAGTACAGATGCGCTCCCCCCTATTGTGCTGGTAGAATGGGTGATAAGAAGTAAGCCCCAGCAACATCGTAATTAAATGGGAAATTACTTATCTATATTCATAAATTACAAATGATGGCATGAAACATCACTTCCATTTGGGCATTTTCTTTTCTTACACCAAGTGCGGCGAGAATCTCATCATACTCAGAGGATGCTGAATGCTGGAAGTCCTGGGATCACGTGGGGCTGGGGACATTGACAAGAGCAGTGGGCAATGTGCCGGGAGGTGAAATGCAGCGGTTATTAAAGAGCATGCTAATGAACCTGGGATTGTTTTACATTAAATCAGAATATCCTCATAGTAAACTATGCAAGGCTTCGCTGCTTCTCATAAATCTACAGATATTTTTAATAATAGAGTCTGGCAATAAATGGACTGGAAACCAGATCCCTGACTCAACCCCAAAGCCATGGGGAAGGCGGCTTTCTAACGCATGACCCTGACATGCTTCCCCAAGGAAAGAGTGACTTCACATCCGAGCCCCCACCCCCTCCCCGCAGCTCTTCCTCTGCAACCCTGAGAGAATGCAGACCAGGAGGTTAGCTCTCCTGCAGACAGCTGGGAGAGTTCATTTTCCATTTTGCAAACTCATTTTGTTCTTGTCAGTTGCAATGTTCTGCCAAGGAGTGAATGGGAGTTTCCAAATCAAAACCCACTAGCCTTAAACCACAACCAGCCTGAGTCAAACTTCAGAAATGATTCCCAAACCAGAGCGTATGGGAATCATACGGCAGCTATTTGTAAAATACTGCCAGGTTTGTCACATCTAGAAAATTCATAGCACACTTTTTGGCACATAATCTATTCTAAGTAATAGTGATAAAGATGTATATATAAAAATGCATGTTTTTAATGAGTTCTATTTATTGCATTGATGCAAAGCAGTAAGTTAGCTAACTCCTACCATCAATCTATATGGCTCAGGTACACATCAGAGGCCTGAAAATCTGGTTTTTTATGTCTTGTAATCCTGTTATATTCAAGGCCTTCAAAAATTTTTATCAAGAAATGAGGCAAACCTGTTGTCTGCAGTGTGTGTGTGTGTGTGTGTGTGTG
>NC_034593.1:48554153-48584808 GCF_900095145.1 Mus pahari
GAGAGAGAGAGAGAGAGAGAGAGACAGAGACAGAGACAGAGACAGAGAGACAGAGACAGAGACAGAGAAACAGAGAGACAGAGACAGAGAGAATCTGTGGGAGTCTGTGTGTGAGAGTCTGTGGTGTATGGGAGTCTGTGTGTGTAAGTGTGGTGTGTGAATGTGTGGTGTGTGAAAGTGTGATATATGACTATGTGTGTGACAGTGTGTTTGTGTTCATGGTGTATGAATATGTGAGTGTGTGTGAGTATGAGTGTGTGCTATATGACTGTGTGTACATGTGAGTGTGGTGTATGTGTTTGTGTATGTTTGTATTTGTGTATGAGTATGTAGTTTGTGTAAGTATGTGTGTGTGTGAGTGTATGTGTGTGTGGTGTGAGTGTGTATGTGCCTCCTGTAGCCGAGAGACTGTATTTCATTGGAGAAATGTGCTAAGATTTACGAGCTCCAGATGATCCCTGACAACCTGTGAGAGTCTGGTGCCTTTCGCTGCCTCCACATGCGCTGATATGAGAGTCCCAGCGAAGCTCAAACCTTCGCTGAGATTTAAGGCTGGAAGCACGAATCTCTAGCATCAGAAAAAGAGTCACTAGGCGATCTGACCAGAGATGAGACCCAGCATCAGGCTGGAGAGTGATAAAGCAGTGCCCTGTGGAGCGGTCAACAGTGAAACCTCTCCTCGAGCCCCTGCCTGGGGAGGGTGGGGGGTGGGGGCTGGTGAAGGAACCCGGCAAAGCTGCTGGTGGCCCTGGGCATGGGCTGGATCTGTCTAGGGTCACATGATGGCTGCATTTATTGAATCGCTTTGGTCTTTCTTGCATGTAAAGCTATTAAATACAACCCACACCAGTGGAATCTGCATTGTCGGCAAGGCACAGTTTCCATTTCATGCAGGGTCAGCCAGGTCCTTCTGGTGCTATCCAGTGTGTCCTTCGATCCTGGATCCCTGGCCCTAATAGGTGAATATTCCATGCCATAGGTGAAGGGATACCCAGTCTCCACTTAACATAAAAGTTTCTAATGACGCCCCGAAGGACCGTTCCCCTGATGTGCTCACCGCCCCTCTTATTGACCTCAAAAATCCTCCTCGGACTTGCTTTAGGCCTGCCCAAGTATCCGCTGGTTTCTTCTGCCCCTACCTGAACTCACATTTTACCTCTCTACTATGTGACTTTCATCGTGGAAAATGCAACTCACTGCATATTTGCACTAAACTAACTTGGCATCCAGGGACAAAGTACCCCAGGCAAATGATGTCCTCTACTGATGGAGTGTGGTTTGGTAGAAAGAAGACTCCAGACATGGTTCAGTGCTGACTTAACCTTGAGCAAATGATGTCCCCACTCTGAGCCTCAGTGCGTTCATCTTCAGAGGGCACTGATAATGCCTAGAGTGGGCACTAGTCTGGGGTACAGGGAATCAAGTCTGTGTTGTCAGCATAGAGCCACCAGTAATTAACCCTTCCTTCACCATCCTCTACCTGCTTTTTCCTGGTAACCAACCTCCCCCTACATCTCAACCGTGTGCATTCTGCCCTTGCCTCAGCTTGCCTGAGAGAACAATATTGTCCTTATTTGGAAGTTCCTCTTTGCTTCCACCTTCCACCCGTGTTCCTTCCCACATGTGTGCCTCCTCTCCTTTCTCCTCTAGCTTATACTAAGACTACAAGTTTCCTTGACTTAAACTTGCTTCCTCAACATAGTTTCTCAACCTGTCTCATAGTGGAAAGGTCATTATCAAACGTTTTGCCTGAGGTGGCCTGGAACTGTAGCAAGACACAGGTAGCATATATCTATCTATACAATGACAAGAAATGTGACAGAACCTCACAAAACATCATGTATGAGAGTGGTCCCTTCAAGAAGAAGTTCCCAGGAGACCAGAGACATGATGCTACTATTGGTAAGACTTTCCATTTCATGTCCCACCTTGTGGGATGTGTAAACAATTTCTCAAAAATTCTAACCTAGGCTCCAAGGATGGTTCACGACCTTAAATTTCAGGCACCATTTTTATAATACAATGTTGGAAGTGGCATTTATCCACACCACTGAATTTGTTTAAGTTAAAATTTAAGAGTCCAGACCACGTATTTGTTATCATCATCCAACCACATCGCAGAGTCAAAAACTAGAAAGATGAACTACCAAGATGTCCCAGTGGGAGGCAGCCCAGTGCTCACATGTCTTATACCACACCAGACTCATGAAGAGCATGGCTGGGGGATTTGACTCCGTGCTTCAGAGCACTTTCTCCTCTCCCCTGCATTTATTTCCCTGCTGCCACACCGCAGCTAACTACTGTCTACAACTCTAGTTCCAGGGACCTCTGATGCCCTCTTCTGGCCTCCACAGGCTCTGCACACATGTGGTGCACATAGAAACACAGACAAAACACCCACACACATAAAATAAAAATAAACCTTTAACCAAAGGGAAGCACAGCTCTTTTGTATTTTGAGACTACGCTCCTACTTGTTTTGAACAAGGCTCTTCTGTTTTCTCTTCCCTATGCCACTATCCTTCTGAATAAATTCTTATCTAGAGATAACCCAAGTGACTCATTGATTTGGCAGCCAATAGCTTTGCCACTTGGATACACTGTGCAAGTGAGGGACACACTGTCTCTCCTTCCTGCTTGCTGGCTTAAAGACCAGCTCAGATACATTCCTCATGAGCAATTTTCTAAGCCTGCTCACAGTGGGGCAATATGTTCTCATTCTTCTCAACCATGTTGGGATTTCCCATCAAGCCTCGGAGCTTGTTGCCTTGTGGCCATATTTCCTTATCTTGTTGAGTTTGTTTTCTGTTTTGTCACAGCATGCATTTCTCCCCTGCCCCACCCGTCCGTTAGCAAGCAGGCTTCAAGTAGGCAGAGGTCATTCCTCTCTCCCACAGCTTGGCATCCCCAACATAGCTCCCAACATAGTAGGTATTTCACCCATCCCTCTTTCTGTCACTTCCCCAAGAATTCTGCCATTTCAGCATTTATTTCTGGCTCGTGCCATAAAATGGGATCATCACCTTTCCCTCTGCAGTGTTGGAAACTCTTCCTCCTGATTTGGTCCCAATTAAAAATAGACATATTCGTTAATTCCTTCTTCCGGCCATTAATGCTCATTGTAACATGAATGATGCCTACTGTGCATAGGTCAGAGAACCAAGTGCTTGCATTAACGATCGCAGAGAACTTGGAAAGGTGGTACAGCATGGTAATAATGAATAGGAGAATGCGTAGATAATAGATAGGCCATAGATAGATAGACTATGGTGGACTAATAAGATAGCTTGGTGCCAGAAAACACAAGTATATGATCAAACTTATGAGATAAAAGACACTGGAGACTTAATGAAAAGCCCCTGGATTATGCTTAAACGGGGAAAATGTCTTAGAACGGGCCATCTGGACTTAGGTCTTCAAGAAAAGGAGGGTCCAGAGTCTCAAAGAATCAGACCCATGCATATTTCTACTTGGTATCATTTCCTACACTAACCAGTAAAACCTTGGTCCTATCTAGACATGTAGTGAATATCCACTAGGTAAATGAATGACAGATGCTGAAAAGGGGAGCAGACCCCGTGTGGAGACAGCGGTTCATGCAGAAAGCATGCATGTCATGCTTGGGGGACAGTGGGGGACAGCCTGGGGAGGGACAGCGGGGGAACAGCGGGGAACAGCGGGGGACAGCCAGGGGAGGGACAGCGGGGGGGGGGAATAGTGGGGGACAGCCAGGGTAGGGACAGCGGGGGACAGCCGGTTTCTTCTTCTGGACAGAGACAAGAAATGATGTGTAAAGTGAAAGAGGGGAAAGAGAAAAGAAAAAAAAACATCAGGGAATGAAAATAGACATCTCTGTCAGGTTTGGGTTTGACCAGATGATGAGACACACCCTATTGTCTGTCCATTCATCTATTGATATCATTATTTATTAACTGTGTGGTATGTGCCCAGGCACTGTGCTAAGACCCAAGGATCCAACAGGGAGTAAAACACAGTGTCTGCTTTCAAAGGTCACGCAGCCTTTCGTCAGTCGGGAACTAGTAAGTGGTGAGGCCACCGTTAGCCCAGAGGATTGTTTTGTTCCCAAGAGAGCAGAAGTTTTAGCTAAAAGGAGCTTTACCATGGACTGTGTCATAATGGCAGAGTCATAATTGCAGATGATCTGAAGGCAGTAAAGAGGATTTAAAACTTAGGGAAGAACTTTTTGCCCAGAGGGTTGTCTGGGATTTTAGAATGGCCAATTAAGCAGCTATAAGGTGGGGAAAAAGTTGATTTATGACCATGCATGAGACCAGGTCTGCTGGTCTCCTTAGCTCTGGATCTAAATCATGATGGACTGGGAGGGAGAGGAAGGCATGCCGACTTTTGGGGGCTTGGGGTTGGCCATATTATCTTTTCCTTAAGCATATGTCCACAGAGCCAAAGTTGCAAATAGATTTTATTAGTAGCCAGAAGACTTTAGGTTTGGAGACAAACCGCCAAGGGTCTGATGGTATAGGGCCAGCCATTAAAATGCAGACAGAAAAGGAAGGTAGTGAATGGGGTGGGGGAGGGGTTGCCTTTGATGACAGCTTCCTGAGGAAAATCTTGGTTGAATGGTCTCCGACCTCTTCCAATTCTAAGATCCCGACCTGATTCAGAGATTTTGACCTCACTTCCGAGAATCTCACTTTCACCTTTTTTTTTTTTCTTTGTTTCTCACTCTTTTGATCCTCTAGGATGATGGTCTCCCAGAAAATGAGCATCAGCTGTCAGTAGCCGGCAAGATCAAGAAGCATTTCAACACGGGCCCCAAGCCGAGCAGCACCGCGGCAGGAGTTTCTGTAATAGCAGTAAGTATCTGAGATATCCACCTCCAACTTTTAAAAGCAGCCCTCCCCGCGAGACAGGCATCCTCCCCGCGAGACAGGCATGCCGGGGAGATTCCTCCCAGAGACAGCCTAGTGGGTCATTTCTTCAGACAGCAGCGGAGGGTGTGTGTATGTGAGGGTTGTTTCCCTGGGTGCCTCGTTATCCAATACCTCCAGGGTATCTAGCAGCATATATTAATTTCATGATTTTTTTTTTTTTAAGAAAAAAAAAAAAACCTTCTCTCCCCAAACTGGACTCTATACCCGTGTAAACTTCTTGACTCCCAGGTAAAGCGTTCAGCGTCTTTTTGCTAGAACCTGGAAGGACAAGGAAGCAGAGAGGGAGGAAACATAGCAGAGAGAGTCTGGAGCAATGTAGACATGTACGCCAGATCCAGAGGAAAGCCAAGACAGAGCACAAAGCAAACACTGAGATTCAGAGAGCGCGAATTGCAGGAACACCCAGTGAAGTCACAAGGTTTTGCTCCTTAGAAATTTGTTTAGTTGACAACGTTTATCATTTACCACTTTATTTGATGAAGGTGCCCTGAATTTTGTTTTCCTGTCCTACACATACAGGCATACACTCTACGTAATCTGGTAGGTTCTCTAACAGAGATTAAATTGGTCTGAGAAACTAAAACCTCAAACTTCCTGGTGCTAAATTCTAGAGTGCACACATATACATCAACGTCTCACATAACTTGAGTTTTTAACAATTTCCTCTTTAGCCAGAGTATGTACGCTTTAGCAGCACACTCAGTGTGAGACCCACTTGGGCTGTTTCCCTTTTCTCAACAAAGAACTTGAGGCAGGACGATAGAAGATCCTGGGAGAGCATGCACGCTGCAGACAGCCATGCTGCTCCGCTCATGCGCAGTGTGCAGTGGTCGGTCCTTGATACCGGTGTCTCGGTGTTCTGATTTTCTTCCTGGTTTTGATCTCGCTAGAGTGCCAAAGCTAAGACTCATGTAAGGGGCCACTTTGACAGTTATGAAGCAGGTCTCCGTTAGTGACTGTCTGGCAGGGTCTTCCTCACTTTGCAAGAGGCACGAAGATGTGCTTGCTCTTGCTGTTGGAATCTCACAGTCCTCCAGGGACCTTTTTTAGTACATTGTGGGTGATGACACGTGAGTAAACTGATGGTTATCCATAGAATGTAAACTCTTTGGGATGTTCCTCAGCAACGCTGAGGTTTTACACACTCATGTTGTACTTTTAGCCTCTCTTTATCTCTTTCCAAAACTCAGTGGGGAAAAATATCAACTGTCCACCTATTTTCCAGGATGTTGGCATTCTTTGTCATCAGCTAACATCCACCACGAACATTTGCAAGCCTCTATCTCTCGGGAAAGCACGGCTAAGACAAAGTTCTATTTTCTTAGGTCTGGATATTCCAAATGGGCCGCCATTTTTGGAATGAGTGGTCAACACCAAATGCCCACAAAAAGGAATGTTTCTCTGCACCCGTTTGGAGCTCATGGCTGTTACAGAGAATGTTTTTCCCACCTGGGCCATTTTTTCCCCCATAATTTCATTTTAATTGGTCTTTGGTTAAGTTTGCCTTAGCTGTTCAGTAACGGTTTGTTTAAAGTGTTCTGGGAGTCCTGTAATGACTATAGACAGAGACTTCTGTGTGATTTTCCAGTTAGCACAGGATACATCTTTGAGGGCAAATCCTATCTTAACTAGACACTGATAAATTCTGAAACCAAATATTTACGAATTTCTTATAACTTCATCAAAACATCTCAACGGAATATCAGTGGTCACTGATAGGTTTTCTAAGCATCAGGACTTTACCATTTTGAATGCAATCGTTTTCTTTGTTTTTGTTTGTTTTGCTCCTGGCCCCGTATATTCTGCTGACCTAGAACTCACTATGCAGTCCCTGCTGGCTTCATTCAAACTTGAAGCAACCTTCCTGCCCCAGTCTCCTGAGTGTGGGTCATTGTACCCAGCATGAATGCTATTTTGGATTCGGAGGTCTCAGTTATCTCTGACATATTTTCCACGGCAGTCAAACCCCCCTGTAACTCTGAATTGCACACGAGTTCAATGAGTCTTTAAGTCGCTTTAGGCATTACACAGCACTTCGGTGTAATCTTTATGTTAACCCCTGTCATTCAAATCTCAAGTATGAAAAATATCAATGTCAAAAGAAAGGGACTGCAATGCCCCTTCCCCAGGGTGCGGTTCCCACTCCAGTATCTCTGCTTTCTACAGGGACCCCTGGGAAGCTTCCAGGCGTAGGGCGGAGCTGGGAATTAGAAGATGACCAATATGATTGCCTTGCTTTCAGCTTTCAGAATAACACTGGCAAACTCCATAGACTCGTTTCTGATCCTAAGTATAAAGACTATTAGTAGCAGTTTTATCACAAGGAAAAAAAAAAAAAAAACCTTATCATTAAATAATCGTCCCTTCCAAACTCCTGAGTGTGACTACAAAGCAATACTCTTTTGTGAGACAGGACTTTAGTGGAAGGTGAAATAAATACCTTTTATGAATGGTATAGTCTATAGAGGCCACTTGACAATTTAATAATTCTGGTTTTATTCCCCCATGATAAGAATGTCTTCAACAAATATAACATGGTGATTATTTCTGTTTGATAAAGTAAAAAATAAGTTCCTTCAAGCAGATTTTTCCCCCCTGAGCAAATATATGTTCCTGGGAGGCTATGAAATTGACTTTAAATTGTCTTTATCTTACCTAGTGTTTTTTTTTTTAATTATGTGCACTCCTGCAATTTTTTAAAAATTAGATTGGAGTATCAGTTTGTAGTTTTTTTTTTTTTCCTTTTCCTTTTCTGGAAACAAATAGGTATGCCATTGGTCTCTGTGTGGGATTTGTCTTTCTTTAGTGAGAAATCTACCTGGCACAAAGTAGCAATGGTTATAAAGGAAATCATGGCATACCCTGTTTCTTGAGAGACACAAGAACAAAGGTGTGTATGGGCTCAGCAAGCGCCCTCTGCTCACAAGTGCCATTTCTGAAACACAGGAGAACTCCTGACCTGAACCACATGATCTTGTTCCTGTTGCCCCCTCTCCTGCCTTCTTTCTCATTCCAAACATTATTGAGGCCAAAAGAAGGCCACATGGTGGCTTCATACAAAGGCTCCACAAGGGTCCCGAGTTGGCTGGGAGAGTAATTAACAACTGGAGCTCTTGGGAGTCATTGGGGCTGTTCTGAAAGGAGGGAGGTTGATGGAGCATCATTGAGTCAGGTAGTGTAGTCAGCGGAGCATCCGAGGTTGTGCATGAAACTGAGGTATTCTGTCTCTATAAGGATTCCATTGTCCTGCCAGCTTTCATAGCAGTTGGGCAAGGAGAGGAGAGGAAAGAGGAGAGGAGAGGAGAGGAGAGGAGAGGAGAGGAGAGGAGAGGAGAGGGAGAGGAAACAAAAGGTTATTAAAATACAGTGTATAGACATGAAGTGGAATTAGAGATGACATTTTAACGGTGGCCTCTCTGAGAGTGGAAGGGGGAGGGGCATGATTAGATTTGTGCAGCTTGATGAAAAACCCATGACTAAGATGCCACTTCCAATTTTTTCCCTATTTAATGCTGTTTATTGTTTTAGTTGATAATTTTCCTAATGCTTTAACATTGTCCTTTTGAATTTTGCTCATGCAAATAGAGCATTTCAGTCTAATTGAACAAATCCATACTAATCAGCTAGTAATTGTGGTTCTGGAAAGCCGGGTTCAATAGCCCTTGCGCCCTGCTCTCTGGCAGTCCGCCTGTAGATGGCGCTAGAGAACTAATAACTGGTCGCCCTCTCTGTGGCCAACCTACCACCTTCCAGAGAGCAAGTGTGCTACAATGTTTCTTTTCATAAAAGAAAAGAAATGATACATTTTTTTGAAGATTAAAACCTCATGTTTCTCCGAACACTAGGATAGCCTAGTTTCCAATCAGAACACCGAATCTCAGAGTGGTGCCTAGTTTAAATGCCTAGGACCCTGGCGTGTTTTTGAAATGCCTTTTGTGCATTAGAAGTAGAATCTGTCAGGAGCGTCAAATCAGTGAGACACTTGAAAAGACTCCAGAATCTCTCTTCCGAAGCAAGGTGCATCCTGGGTGGGCACAACAGGGCTCAGGCAAGGAGCGGGGCTTGGGAGTTGAGGCTTTTATTCCCAGGTAGCCAAAAGCTAACATCTTATTCCAGAATGGACAGTAGTGGGAACTTACCCTATGTAGTATTTGCTGTGTCTTTTGTTAACGCTAAGCACTTAAGTGTACATATGTGCTTTTTAATGTACACAGAAAGCTTTTCTGTTTCTTTTTTTTTTTTTTTCTATTTCATTTTATTTTCCCAGAGAAACTCATCTTCTTTAGTTCAGGAGTATTAGAGAGAGAGAGAGAGAGAGAGAGAGAGAGAGAGAGAGAGAGATCAACGCTCTCTTAAATCTAAATGCTTATGATTTTGTCTCATTCCTTTCCTCTTATATTTCACAATTATAAAGCTGTGAGCTTAAGTCTACTGTATCTTACTGGGAGGGTGTCCAATCTGTGTATTCACAGTGACTAACACTGATTTCAGTTTAACCATATATTTTCTACTGTATAAGAGTATATTTTCTACTGTATAAGAGGTGTTTATATATCTTTTGAAATTGAGCACATGGTTAAATGTGTAAATATTCAAAAACCTGATTGACAGACAAATCTACCCTATCAAATTGGCATCTAGGATACTCGTAAGGGATCTTTGTTTCTTTACTTTTATTTTACTTTCAATGTGCAGATTATGTTATTAGCTAGCTGCTCTGCAGGAAAGGCCCCATCACTGTGTGTGCGTACGTACGTAGTTAATGAAGAGCGTGGACTGGAGTCTTAATTCTGGAGCACAATGTTGATCCACTGAGTTGCCCCATTTCTCTCTGCTCAGCTGGACCACGGGTTTACCATCAAGAGATCAGGGTCTTTGGACTACTACCAACAACCAGGAATGTATTGGATAAGGTATGAGATGGTGCAGCTCAACAGTCAGTGTTTCCATGGCAACGTGCTGGCAGTCTCCATTTACCAGTTCCTTCAGTGGATAAACATGTTTTTGATTTGTTACCCAGTCCATATGCTGCTTTATCGGTTTCATTTTAATCTTGATTGAGATGCCACACCCCCTCATTCCTTTTTTTCACCCATTCTTCACACTGACATTTGCCGGCTTTCTTTCCATCGCACATGCTCAGTATCGATTTCCCCTTACGGTTAAAAGGACAGTATATTCCGTGCTGATGCCAAAGCCTTTGCCTTTTGTTGCTGATTGCAGCAACGATGTTTCCAGTGGTCTCCTGCCCTGTAATAAATGGAACTACAGCAGCACTTCAGTGTGTGTTCTATAGAAGTATATACTGTCATTTTAAAGTTACCCAGCCCAGCCTTAACCCTCTCAGAGGATGAGACAATGCATTTACACCTTAGCAGTAGAAACGCCTCCCAGTACAGCGGGCTACAGAATGCATTGTGTGTGTTGGTAAGCTTGTGTTTTCAAGTTCTCCACCTTTTCGTTTTGTTTCTGTTTTACCGTTCCCTTCCCCCCCTCCCGCCCACCCCCCAGCCCCCTCTCTATGTACTAGCTCCTGCATGAATTTACTTTCTGAATTTTGTAATTGTCAGATTCTTTAGTTGGCTTCTCTGCTTGAGCAAGGGGGTCTATGGGAAGTGTGACTTTGTTTAACCAGCTTATGAATTCTGTCCCCTCATTTCCAATTCCAGTCAATGGCGCTGGCGTCTCCTGCCAGGGGCATTGTGTGTGTGTATCTCTCTAGAGTTACCCACAAGCAAGATGGCTTGCGATGGTTTGAAAAATGAACTCTGAGAAGTTCTAGGGAACTTCTCTTCACCTTAATGTCTCCAAAATGATCTCCAGGTAAAAGCTCCATGATACAGCACTCGCCCAGCTTTGGCATTTGTTTTTCAAATAATAGAGTCTATTGGTTGGTGCAGCACAGTATCTGCCTGACACCATTTCATGGATCAGACTGCCAAGTTTTACATATATATATATATATATATATATATATATATATATATATATATTCATGTGTATATAGATACATATATACTTTTTATATAATACATATACATTTCCCCTTTGATTATTGCTCCTAATTATTTTTTATAATTAGGGTCTCAAAACAAAGGGCTTAGAAAAGCAAAACATTCAAAGAATAACCAAAACGTAATAAGGTCATGATCATTTCTAGGTCTGCTTATAATAGGAAAACACCCTGGCTCGGTGAGAGGATTTTCCAGAAAAGACTCTTTGTGCCTTCAAGATTGGTCCGAGGGTGGGGATCCCACATCTAGTGTTTCATTTACCTAAGCAAATTAGCTCTGGGGGAGGGGGAGTTAATTATGATTTGCCTGCACACAGACCCAGCTTTTGACTTTCCAACACTGAAGAGAGTGCAGAAGAGTACACAGCTCACAAATGCTGATCTCCCCGGTAGACTGCGCGTGCTGTGCACACTCGTGAAATGCTCAGAACCTTTCCAGTGCCCTTCCAGGGCCTTTCCAGAGCACGGCTTTGTGCCCAGAGCAAAGGCTAAGCAGAAGCCTACCTGTGGTGATTAGCCTTCCTCCCTTTCATACTTTATGCAAATTGAGCCGTAGTGTGGTGGTGATGCAGCCTTTCTTATCCTATGTGTCCTGTCCTGGGGCGGCTCAGCCAGACGTCTACATGTAGAATTGATAGATGGTGAAAAACAGGCCTCAAGTGTGCCTAATTACATCTGGACTTATTTGTTTTTTGTTTTTTTTAAGCATCCATAAATTCATCTAATCTCAGAAAAAGGAACATTCTGAGGAATTACAAAACTTATAGAATTAAGGGTAGAGGCAAAGTAAACACAATAATTAATGCACGTGACCCAGTATTAAAAAGACTAACTGCAAGCCAAGTGACAGTCCCCATCAGCAGACAAAATGACACATCCCTGAGTAACGGGCGGGAGCAGATGGGAGATAATATCTTTCTTCTTCCACACATAAACTGCTCTGCTTTCCAGCTGGGGGCAGTAACAACAATGTTTATAGTTACTGCCGCACTAAACAGCATACACAGTATGTAAAGCTAAACTGGAGACATGACACTAAAACCTCATTGCCGTCTATGCTTAATTAGGAAGTTTTATAATGCCATTTAGCCCCAGAATGAACACGCTCGCTCTCCTTGCTGATCACAAACGCTTCCCTTTTATCTCCATGGAAGTGGGAGCATTTATTTACCCACAGTGGCAGGCCAACTCCTCAAGATAAACCATCCTTGCCGGCAAAGGACCCCAGTCCCAGAGCTTGTGTTTGTAAGCGCTTGTGGCTGTTCACACTGTTCTGGGCAGAGTACTCCTGGGTCCCACTTGCACTTACAAAGTAGCTCACAAGCTCACTGGGCTATTCCACGACCCCTGAGGCCTGAAACATTGCTTCTCCCCGCTGCAAGTCACAAGAAAGCACACCCTGCTCTATGCCTCCCTCCCCACTGCCAAAGTGGGTCTGGTTGCATCTTTTCTACCTCTCTCAAGTGCAGATGTCCCCGTGGCCCGTGTCGTGGCCAAGAACACGCAGAAGAGACTTCTGCGTCTGAAGTCCATGCAGACCACCAGGACCATAACCAAAATGAACTATTGGTTAAATAAAAACAGAACCGGCCAAACAAACAAATAAACAAACCAACACAGGAGGCCAGCTCTGTGAAAATGCTGAATAGGATGAAGTGTGGAGGTGAAACAGGACAAAACTGGTTGAGTTCCCAGGCATGACATGACTAAAATGTGCATACTGGTTTCGGGCCCCTCCCGAAACAGTGAGTAATGAGGCAGACCCTGACAGCCAGGCGCTGGCTTTAGGAGGCTATTAAATGCCGTCATGCTTGGCTGTTAAAAGGAACGGGGTCTATTAAATGTATCTTGCTGGGTGCAGTTTGAAAGAGGTGTCCCTATTGATGCCAGACAGCACCCTCAGCACACTGGGAGCACAGCAGACCTCTGCCCACTGAGGCCTGCTTTGTGACCAGTTGCTTTGACCTTGTGCTGAGCGCCAGAGCGCCAGAGGCTGCCAGAGGAAGTAGATAACATGGGATTGACCGCTCCTTCTAGCTCCCACCCCAACTCCTGGCTTCTTCTGTAACAGGGGGATGAGTTTAAAGCATTCAGCAAGTCATAGACAAATTTCAAAAACAATCGAAGTTTGGTGACACTTTTGGCTTCCAGAGAACAGTGAGCATTGGATCCAGCAGTTGTTCCTTAGTAGCCCCTGAGTGATGGCTCAGGCCAGGTTCAGAAACTCCAGAGCACTTGATAGCTATTGCTGTGGCAAAAAAGTCAGGAATGGCTGGGAGTGGTGGTACACGCCTTTGATCCCAGCACATGAGAGGCAGAGGCGGGTGGATCTCTATGAGTTTGGGGCCAGTTTGGTCTATGTAGCAAAATCCAGACCAGCTGGGACTCTACAGTAAACCTTGCCTCAAGAAAAAAAAAAAGTTAAAAAATAAATAAATGCAGTTCTAGAGAACCACCTGGGGCATGTTTCACCAAGCCACACTGATGGCTGTTTAGTTTTGATTTTGTTTCATTTGATTTGTTTTCAGAAGCCTCTTGTGAGAGAATATATATATATATATATATATATATATATATATATATATATATATATATCTGTGTAACTTCAACTTGTATCTAGAAATGAGGGAAAACCACGAAGCCTAAGTCCTCTCCCAAGTGGTATGAATTGAAGAGAGAGTCTATTCTTTTCTCTGGGGTCCTGGACAATTCAGTATCTACTAAATACTCTTTGGTATCTATTTGTCCTTCACTGCCCTTCTTTTAAGCTTTTTTAAAAAGTCTCAGTGACGTTTAAAATGCTGTCCTTGAGAAGAGGATTTACATGCTGCAACAAATGAGTGGAGCCAAGCCTTCTTCCTGTTTTATTTTTATTTTTAAAGTTTTATTGGAACACAGCTACATCCACTCATTGACATGTTGTCTGTGGCTGCTTATGCCCTATTGTGATAGTTGTATCATAGCCTGAAACCCCAAACTCGCCTATTTGGCCTATTGCAAAGTTTCCTGACCCCTGTGTTTAAGGGTGAGGGCTAGTTCTAAATTAAGAGTACCATCTATTAAAAATGCAAATTTCATGAGAATAAGGATGGGACTTATGTAAGGTGGTATTTTAGCCCAAGTAAAAATGAATAATTGGACTCAAAAGAAGGAATTTCGAGGTCGAATGTTTTTTTTTTCATGGCTTTATATAAAAGGAAGGGTTAAGGTAACCAGACAACATCTAAGATAGTCTGTAGCTTTTTCATTTTTAACAACCCAGGAATAAATAAGCCTTTTGGCTCAGCTACAATTGTACTTGCAGTAAAACCACCCAGCCGCTGACATACCTGTGAGGCTTAGTTTATGTTTTAAACTTTTACAGATTTGCCTAGGCTAAGCCCTGCCGGTGGTGATTGACCGGCTCACTATTGCGATGAGGGGCGGCCACATGGCTGTTCAGGTTCTCTTCCATAAGGAGACAGGGGCTGCAGAGCAGATGAAGGACCCTGATACCAACACCCTGTAAGGGCCACCGCTGTAACCTCTGCTGGAGGCTAGGAAGGTGACAGAGCCAGGCTGGTTGAGACTCCTTTAAACACCTAATCTCAAAGTCCTGTGTCTGATCAAGATAGCTAGCACTGAGGCACACAGTCAGACTTCTCAGGAAAACGGGCCATGACATCTCAGAGAGTCACCTTGAGGAAGTCACATGGACTGGTTCTATCCTCGTGCAAGCCTGTCTTTTTTTTTTTTTTTTTTTTTGCCATTTTAAGGGTGACTTTTACTCTAGTGAAAATCCTCACTGTGTCTCCAGGAACTCTGGCAAGGCCCCCAAAGGACACAACAGCCAAACAAAATAGAACCGCACTAACCACAGCAATAAACACAGCGAAACGAGGAGGGATACCGGGATCGATTTGTTAGTTTAATTTTAATGGCAAGCAAATTATAACGTAGTCCCTACAGGGTGAGGGTTAGCAGGGAGCGGGTTCCTGAGATGAATGCTCTAGCCTCCTAGGTAGCATGAATAATGGATGGACTAAAAGGCAAAACGCACAATAATGTTCTTTTATTAATGAAATGAAGACTCGTTGTGATGGCTGGCAATAAATTAGGAAAAGCCGAGAAGGGAAAGTCATCGACACTTGCGCCTTTGAAAAATGTAGTTTCCTAAATCCAATAATTACTGCCATGACAGAAAACATCGCTGCACAACAGAAATGAAGTACATCCCTTGCGAATCCTGCCTGTATTGCAGAGAAATATTTTTGATCCATAGACTGTATGGTCTATTATTTGCTAAGAGAAAACACAGCCCATTACAGTGGATTGATGGCGATATTAAGCATCCTGGTGGCATTCCATAGGTGAACACATTTTTTTTTTCTGGGGCTTAGGCATTGGAAGACCTTCTTTAGTGCGTGCTCATGGAATCTAGAAGACAGTGAGGTAGACAGCATGTCCAAGGTCACATTATTAGCTGGGCTAGGACAAAAGCTAATTCTCCCAATTTCTACCCACTGCTGCTTCCAAGAGGATTAAGCTAAAGCTGCCAGACAAGACAGGCTTTACAGAGATATGTAGTGCCTACAAATAGCAAAGATAGAGCTGATTCTATAATCCATACTCCTGGATCTTGCCAGGGCTTCCCCTGGTAGTGTGGTATTTCGCTGTTTAACACTGCACAGGGACCAGATGCAGTTCAAGTTCATTTGTACATACTTTCAAATTTAACCTCAGAAACAAGGATTTAAAACATCTGAGTAGAATGTAGAACATAGCCTTACTTCATCAAGAGAAGAGGTCATTGTCCAAATAATTCTCCTGGTTAGGTTCTCCTTACATGTCAGTGTGCCTGGTACTGTGGTAGGCTCAGAGACAGGATAGATGTTAATTCCTTCCTGGGAAGCTATATATGCTGTGCGCAGGTCCCTGAGTTGCTGTGCTAACTGACATATTACAACCATCTGTCACCTGCTACAGTAGCAGCCAGGGGCTTTGTCAGAGTCAAAAAGCTAATGGTTTGTGGTGGGTACTTGTGGTAGTTCTTCTATAGAGGACGGGCTTACATTAGTCTGTTTCTCTACATCATTTCATTTTCCAATGACAATGTATTTTCAACCAAGCACCCCATATAGAGAGTGGGGACAGAGACATACATACAGGCATCTGCAGTAAGTCATACTTGGTTACCACCGATCAGCCGTGGAATCCTAAGGGCTCCTAGCTCACCTCTAACCTGTGGTAATTAACATCAAAATTTGATACTACAGTCTTGAGATTCTCTTAGGGGCTCTTAATGGAATGGAGACTCTCTGAGGAGACATTTGGGATTTCAATGGCAGGTCTATACACACTGGATCCAACACAACCACAAACACTGAGCAGAATAAATTACAAAATAAATCTGTCAGGAAGTCTTATGTGTTCATGGGACATTCAGCCCACACCTTAAGACACATCCACTTTGCCAAGGTAGGCAGTGAGGAGGAGACACTGAGAATATCTTTGATATCTGAGAATCTTGTGTGGGTGATACAAAATAAATGAATAAGTAAAGTCACCTCTCAGCCATTCAGACATGGCCTGGAGTTTAGACACAGCATTTCAGAGGGCAAATTACGCTTTAAATGCTTTGGGTTGGGGGGGGGGGTTCTAATCTGTTCACATTTGCATGACAAATTGCTATGAATACATCTGTTTTCTTGCTGAATCCATACATTCTGAAATGCACAGTTGTAAAAAGTAAACGGTATATGTCTGAGAGGTGTGCCAATTTTGATAGCCTTAATTAAAATTCTAAATAAATCACAAAAGGCAGTATTAACTATGATCAGACACTGCAATGGGCAAATGGATGAGTAACTGAGAAACAATTTTATAAGATACAAGGATAATTTTGCTCATATTTGAAATGTATTAGCTTCTGAAGTAGTAACTCTATTCATTTCTTGCTATTTTATATTATTCAGAAAGTGCATAATCACCTAAAATAATTTTAGATTAGATGAGAAGTATGTGAAACATGCACAGTCAATATGCCACAATCTCTTAAGTATGCTGAAGCTTCTGATTGTAGCATGGAGGAATTTATATTTACATTAACTTTGAGAAATCTGTACATAAAAGGTGGTAGGAGAACAGTGGGCAATTAATAACAAAAGCTTTGGTCAAGAAGGTTTTTGCCAGAAGGAGTTTACTGGGTGATGTGAAATAGTAGATTAGTTGTGATTAGGTCTTGGATATATACATTGGGCTGGGCAGAAGAGGTCATGTCAGGTGGTGAGCAACTCGAGCCAGGATGCAGATCTGAGGACAACCAAGAGAAGTCCAAGACATGTCAGTGACTGCTTTGATATTTTGGGGAGAAAGCCCAGACTAGATTGGTTTATTAACACTTATTATCATCCATAACCAGACAGGTCTGTGGGTGAGTTCTAGTTTTGGTTTTAGGTGGACTGAACACTTACTCAAAGCCCAGTTTCCTTCTGGTCTCCACACCTGTCTCACTGTGCTATCTCTGACTTCAAAATCATGTGGTGGATAAGATTAGAGAAGCCGTCATCTGGAAAACTGGAATTCATTGTGAAGGTAAATTTCCAGAGAGAGCGTCAGGGTGTCCTGTTGACAGGGTAGGTGTCTATCCTAAACCTGTCAGCTTAGGCTTGCTTCTAGCAAGCCTACTACTTCACCTCTCATAGATAGTGTAGGACCCCCTTCCGTAGAGTCCGTGTGGGGGTGGAAAGGCATTCAAAGGGAAACAAATGCAGAATTGACTAAGGTAAGCAGGACAAAGGGGTGTTATTCTAGAAGAGCCTCTGTCTGATAAAGATTCACAGTGATCCATCAGTGATCTACTGATGTTACCCATAAGTTTTGAGTAATAACAGGAACTAGACACTGGAAAATTTTTACTGTCAGTCCTTTGCCAAGACTGGGACAAGGATTGAGACTTTATGAGGAATTATAAATAAGCTGGACTTTGTGGAAATTGACCTGTCAGCTGCTTGCAGGATGTACTGGAGACTGGGTACCCCAGAGGGAAGTAGGTGACCTCTGTTAGAACTCTTCATATTTCAGTAGCCACAGGGTTCATAATGTATCTATTGCGTGCTGTGAACTGTGGAGAATTCAGAGGAGGCATCTAAGACTTGACCGTGGCCCTCCACAGACTATCAGATGAGGAGGAGAACGGTCATGATTTATGCTGGACGCACCATGAACATACTACGTACCACACTAGAAGTGGGTATGGACGAGCATCCTAAAATGAACCACAGTTCACAGAGCTCAAAATAGAATGTGCGAGGGCTCAGGGAGCAGGGGCTTAAGGAAACAGATACCTTCTGGGTGGTCTTTGGTTACAGTTACTGATAACTACTGCAGTGACCCAGATGTGCAGGAAACCCTTCTTTCTGTGGTGAGCACGACACCGAGAAGGTCACAGTTCCCCAGATTCACAGTGGGTTGAACTCACTGGATCCTGATTTACTGTTCCCCATGATTTTCTCCAATGGGCAGCATACAGTCTTGGGGATGAGAACAGAGTTGAAGTGAACTGTGCAAGCGTGGAGACTCTGCTGTATCCTGTTACAATAGATTACAGAGTAAATGCTTTGCTTGGGCCTTGTGTAAGACATGCATCCGATTCTTAGTGTAGTGTATGGGCAAATCCCTCCACTTACTGAGCCTCAATATCAGTCCTATAAAGACAGAGCACTGATCAGAGGTGCCCCGGACAGCCCCTTTTCACTCTTAAGCATCTGTAAATCCAATAGAAACTGCCGTGTGACCCTTAGTCCAGGACCTATGATCACAACACACCTTTCTAAGAAGTGCTGTGAAATTAAGGAGCATATAAGCACACAAAGGCTCATCTAGGAGGGTGAACATTTAGAAGGCTACTAGTTAGGGAGATTGGCAGGTGGACCTGAGCACTCGATGGCAGAGGGGCAATAGTCAGGGAGATTGGCAGGTGGACCTGAGCACTTGGTGGCAGAGGGGCAATAGTCAGGGAGATTGGCAGGNGGCAATAGTCAGGGAGATTGGCAGGTGGACCTGAACACTTGATGGCAGAGGGGCAATAGTCAGGGAGATTGGCAGGTGGACCTGAACACTTGATGACAGAGGGGCAATAGTCAGGGAGATTGGCAGGTGGACCTGAGCACTTGATGGCAGAGGGGCAATAGTTAGGGAGATTGGCAGGTGGACCTGAGCACTTGGTGGCAGAGGGCCAAGGAAGGAAGAGAGTGAGGAAGGTGAAAGTGAGGACCGACTGTGCACAGTCTGTGCACAGGCTCAACCTGGATGCCACCAGCCTCTGAGTGGACTGCATTCTGTGTTTGTAGAGAGGCGTGTCATTTCAGGGGCACGTGACTTAGAGCAGCCGAACAGACAGGTAATCATAGGTGGCTAAGGGAGACCAAGGGCTGAACATTTGAAGGTCCTTGAGAATTCAACAAGGAGAATCACAGAGTCTATTTCAACAAGTCTGCTGCTGAATTGTCGCCCAGGGAGATGCACGAGCGCAGAGGAAGGGGGGGGGGGGAATTGGCTTGTCACAGGAGCCTTCTGCTCCCACTGCTTAATTTTAGAACACTATCTTGCATCAAGTTACAGAGGAAAAAAAGAAAGAGTGCCTCAGACCTCTGTAAGCCTTGGCTTTTAAAACTTTTCAGAACATCCAGTTTTATCTACAGCAATTCTGTAAGTGTGAGAAGAGGCCACGCCTGCTCCTTGTGTTTAACGCTGAGGGAGCTGAATGAATGGCCAGAGTCAGGCACAGGCAGAGCGGTGGTGCACGCTCCCCGTGCATCCTTCCATGTCTGACGGCCTGCATTCCTCTGTCAGCATATTCTATCCAAAGCCAGGGCGTTTTCCAGCCCCAGAAAGGTAGAAATACAACTGTATTTTTTTTTTTATGACCGGGAGACGAGTTTATATTACCCTTGGATTAACTACAGAATGCTTTTTATGTTAGACAGACTAAATAGACATCTGTTTTCTACAAACATCCAACTCCACACAAACAGAACGTTCTCAGTTTGCTTTGAAAAGCAAAATACCATGTGTTGTGACTTTACAACGTTTTAAATAAAGTTAGGAATTTAGGTTTGTGAGACTGAGGCTTTCGGGTATAAGACCGAAACCTACACACAGAAGGTCCTTTAAAATTCAACGAGGGGCAGGCTCAGAGCAGACATTTCAACAGAGCAGCCATTGGATGGTTGTTTTAGCCGTTCTGTGAAGCGAGAAGTGAATTATTAAAGTTTATCGCCCTCATTGGCTTCTAACAGTGTTACTCAGCGCGTGGCATGCATCGTTTTTAAAGTGGAAGCAGCTCAGCTTAAGTAAGCCATTTACTGCCCCGTTCTACACGCTGCCGCTATCTCGCTCTTTATTACTTCATTTTGGAACGTTGATTGCTTTCCTTTAGGTCTAAGACGGTTCTAACAATCTAATGCTATTCTGCAATGGCATGAGCAGCTCAGTTTTCACTTTGTTCTCAGAACCAGGCTGGCTATAAATTTATCTCAGTTCTTTGAAGAAACCAACAGTAAAATTTCAAGAGGAGAAAATGGCGGCAGATATCCTCACAGAGGGAAAATAATCTCCTAAAAGCAGACTAGCCTCCAGGCTATGTCCCTTTAAATGGGGGCTTACAGGCAATGAGACTTTGCCTGTAAGCCATATTCAGGATTCCATCCCCCCCAACCCCACACTCCCTGCTTTGAGCCTTGTACCTGCTTCTCTGCTTTCTGTCAAAGTTTTTCTAAAATGGGCCAGTCCCTCCCCTCCCCCATTAAATCTGAAATGAAGTCATGCTTTCCCTATACTACTGATGTTGTAAATAACTGCTGGGGCTAAAGCCGGGTAGCCTATCTCAGAGATAATCTGGGGTTTCCGTGGGAAAATTAGGGATAGAGACAAGAGGTTGGAATTCTCAGAGAAGAAGAAGATTAAAAAACAAAACAAAACAAAAAAACCAACAACAAAACCAAAAAAAAAAAAAAAAAAAAAAAACTCACTTTTATAAACATTGACTTTGTAAAGCGGAAACCCATAGAATGTAGTCCCTGGGATTAGTTTCATTTCAAGCCAGGATCCCTTGCAGGCTTTGGTTTCGTTAAAATTCACCCAACCCCTCCCAAGGTTCTGCCTTGTCCCCTCGTCAGCAGACAATAAGATCATTTAGGGTGAAAATCGCTAATGCAGGCAGGGCTTGTGACTATGTCCCCACCTCTGACAACTCTATCACCCTTCAGCTCTGTTATCCCTGTGCCCTAAGCTGCTTGTTGGCCAACATGACCCAAGGGGCTTTCTTACCTGTCACACACAAAGGACTGAAGCTCTGTTTAATGTGGGGTGATAGAGAGGAAGCTGGTGGCACTGGGTAGGCTGCTCTCTGCGACATTGCCCGTGCCTGCTGGCTTCGTGGGCAAAGACGATGATTGTTGACCTAAGCAAGCCGTGAGGGGCAGGTTAACCTGGCCGACCAGCATACTTTCCAACTGCAAACCATCTAGAGTCTTCTCTGCCATGACCCCTGGCCTAATTGTCCTCTTTCTCATTTTATGCCCCTGCTAGACCACCGCTCTTGATAAGGAGAGGCAGGTTTTCCGACGAAGACGCAACCAGGATGTGAGGAGCCGGTACAAGGCGCAACCAGCTCCACCGGAACTGAACTCGGAATCGGAGGACTACTCCCCCAGCTCCTCTGAGACTGTTCGCTCCCCCAACTCGCCCTTTTAATAAGACCCTTTTACTCGAAGTCCTAGCTTAACCCTTTAAGACTCTGAGATTTCCCCCTCCCCCCCCCCCAAACTTCTGTAAAACAGGTTCATCTGATCTATCTAGCACTCAGTGCTGAACGGCAGAACAGAAAGTGTGTTTTGGGTACCTTTGTAGCAAGTTCCCTTTACTGAATGAGAAGGCATGTGGTGTTTGTGACAACGGTAATTTGCTGCTAATAGGGGTCCTTTAAAGGGTTAAGGCTAATTTGCGATTTTTTTTTTTAACATAGAAGTAATGAATGTTTTCATCAGTCAAACTAGGATCTGCAGTATGTAACATAGCACATGTTAGCCCTCTGAGTGCATAGAATTTTCTTGAGAATCCTTGCTGGGGAATTTTTCAGGCCCTTGAATATCTTCACACATATTTCTTGATTTTTACTGCAGACCAAGGGGCGTCATTAAGACCCCAAAAAATGTCCACACAAGAAGAGTATAGAGGATGACACACTGCCAGTCCGTCTCTGTGGGTTTAGAAAATGACAGGTTGTATAGCATCAGCAGATGCACCCATCTTTTCTTAACCATCTTAGGAAGATGGGAAGCCCCTGTCCCTAAGTGGTAAGCTGGTTAAGCTGCAGAGACGTCTCTGCTCTGATTGGAGGGAATTAGGTCTTGTGGCAGCCTAACCCGAGCGGTTGACAGTGTCTCTCCCTGTCTCCACACAAAGATGTGCTGAAGACGCCCCTGCCATGCTGCTTCCCCATTACCTGCTGCTAGTGCCAGGCAGACCCTCGGGGAACCACCTAGCCTTGGCTTGTGCTTGGTGCGTTGGGATCTGTCTGCTCAGGATCAGAAGAGCTCAAGAATCCACTGGTAAACAGAGCAATAAATTACCAGGTGCTCTACGGGGCTGGGAATCCAACCAGCAAGGGAAAGCAAGGCTCTGTGTTGTTCTGTTTTGTTTTGTTGTGTTCTCAGCTGCTTCTCTACACAGGACCGTAGCCACCGGTGTGAAACCAACACAGAATGGAAAAGATCTGGGGCAAGAGGCTAGTGCTTTGCAAAGAGGCAGAAGGGAAAGTTCAGAGGAAACACAATCCAAAAGGTTCTAAAACGGGATTCATAGAAACAAACCGATGCCATGGTAACTCTAGGTACCAGGAAGTCAGTACCAGCAAGTCTCCCAGGAGACACCTTGGAGGGCTGAAGCGGCCACTCCCACTCATGATTTTCTTTACTTTAGTATGCTCTCTAGTCCTCCCGGGGTGGGGGATGTGTTGCTTTTCTGATTTGGGGCCAATGCCTGCCTGGGGCTGGTTTTTCACTCCTGCTCCACAGTCTGTCTCCCAGGCCTGCATTTCTTAGGGAGCCGATGGTGTTTCAAAAGCTTGTGCTTTCGCTTCACTACATCCCTGCTCCAGAGGGATGCGGGAGGCAAGACCCAACTCAAACATTGCCCTAATGTTTTCTCGGCCTTGACTCAGGAGAGAACAATTTTACACTCCAGGACGGCTACACGCCCCTTACTTAAGCTCATTCTTGCTTTGAATGTATTTTAATGTCTTGAAAGTTATGAACAATCTTCCCATAGTCAGGTCTTGATTTTCGAGCTCTACATTGATCTGCAACTGCTGTGTTTATACATAGTCATTAAAACTATGTTCTGCACATTTATAGATTTTTAAATGACAGAATCCCCCATTTCCTGCTCTTCCACATTTAAATATAACATTTATTTTGGGTTTTTTTCCTTTTTGGGAGTCCAGAAATGAAACACATAAAATCACAAAATGATATAAATCCGTATATTATTTGAATTGGGTGTTGGGACTAAGGCCAGGGCACAGACCACCAGGAAGTGTGTCAATCTGTAGACAGAGGTCATATCGGTGAAAGACTAGAACTGGTCCAAAAATCACTACTCCCTGTGAAACAGAAAAGCGAAGCGCTATTCTAATCAGCATGTGATGGCATCACTGAGCCTCAACGCCACGTGTGTGACTATAAAACACCCTGTGGCCAATAGCAGATCGCCACTTCCCTTTCTCTGAATTACTGCTTTCCCCGGTCATTAACGTATGGCCACAGCATCCTGGGGTACAGGCCCACGGTGCAGGGCTCTGGAACGTTTCCATCAACATTTTCTCATCGGGCTGCAGAAGAGCAGCTCAGAATTCAGAGCCCATTCAGAAGGGCGATCACAGCACATCCCTATAGAATTTCAGTGATCTACGCTGAATAAATAGTGGAATGTAACCTGTCAAGTAGAAATATTGAGCAATCAGACGGAATGCAGTTATTCAGTAATCTTGCCAGCGTCAAGCTACCAAGATCTTAGATGTCAGAGCTGTAACTCAGAGGGTGAACAGACAAGCACAGGCTGATGACTCGGTGCATCCAGACTGCTTTGGTTTTACCCAGTGCGAATATCCTCCCTTCAACATTCTCAGAATAGCTCCAATTTGAAACAATTAAGTGGTGGTGTTCTTTGAATTTCTATAACCAAATCAATCTTATTTTTTGTTTTGTGTATCATAGAACAACTATGTGCCATTGTGGCTGTGTATCGCTGTAATTACCCACTGAACCATCATGACTGTTTCCATTTTTTTTGCGTATTGACTATATAACTCTTATGGTGGTAGTCTGGTGATGGGAATTGCCCTTCCTTTACTAGCAAGACCAGTCTTGTGGTATTGAAAGGATCCTTTTGGTCTGAGAGTAGAGTAGTTGAGCACTCCTTCATTACTTGCTTCCTGTAAATCAGTTCTATAGACGAGACCCATTCTATTAATGAATACATTTCCCTCTCCACATCGTAGAAGGAACCACTTTATTTGTCATGATCAATAAATATGTGAATTGTTCCAAACCATTAGAAGGAAAAGTTAAGGTCTTCAGTCCCTGGAAATGTTCTGGCTATAGTCCTTACCTAACTCACACGTGGTGTGTATTAACTTAAGTCGAAGGGAAATAAGAATAAACAACGGAAAACGCTTGATGCTTTGCGTGCGTTCGCTGAGCCTTCCCTGCAGTCTGCTGAGCCCGCTTTTGAGTGGTGGTTAACAGGCCTGTCACATAGCGTTGAGAGAGAACAGTATATCTGTGAATGAAGGCTAAAGTCGCAATCCTTTACCCTTTGAGGCATATTTCAGTTGAAAAAAAAAAAAAAACAACAACAAAACAACAGGAAAGAAAAATTGTCTCAGAGTGCCACAGAGCTACCGAATCACCAGGACTCAAGCACGTTAAATCATGGCTGTTTGCTGGCCAGAGGCATGGGCTAGACAACTCTATCCCCCGTGCTGAAGTGCAGTAGTGCTGAGGGAGAATTGTCTCCATATTATTGCACTGCCTCTAGCCCTTCTCTGGGTAAAGCCCTGTCAGCGTTTCCATGATAAACTCCTATTCTGGAAGGTTTTTAATTTGACCATAAAAATGTGCCTCAGGCTGAAGTTTGCTATTCAGGGCCTGTGCTGAAGAGTGAAGGGGCACATCTCACCCTTCTCAACTCCCAAGGAAAAGTCAGCACAGAAAAGTCTGGTACATTGCCTTCATTGTGATCCCAGAGTCTTGGAATGCACCAAGATCCAAGATGGTAACTTTAACATAACTATTCATTTGGATATGTTCCTTTCAAGATGGCTCACCTAACAAATCATAAAATAATTTTTATTATTTTTAACTTTTTAATTACTATGTGATTCTCCCCCCCCTCTCTTCCACCCCCGTCCAAAGGTTTTAAGAACTTGAACTTGATCAGCTCAAAGGTCTACTTTTCCCACGAGCTACCTGCTACTTCCATTGGAAATTTGCACAAAGAACTCTCTGACCCAGGGGAGCACGGGGTTGCACGCTGTGTGGAGGGTCAGATACATGCTTCTTTTTGGAAATCTGGGTTTCCGGAGTTTTAATCATCAGACTTCGTGAAGCCACTCTAGTCTGTCGGGAGAATAGCGGTCCAAAGAGCCCCCACAATTAACACTTTTGTCAACTCAGACTTGAAGCCAGCGTAAAATAATACACTTCCTACTCCCCTGTTTAAAGGCAAATAAATCAGAGAAACTTGAGGACATATGAAACACTTGATGACTGCAAAAGTGCTTTACACTTGGGCTCTACGGTGCTTATACACGGAGCAGCTAGGAACTGGGACCCTGGGACATCAGATGGAATCTTTAGTTTGTATGTAATTACATACAGATGGGGGAGGTGCTTTAAGCAGCTCTTTTGTTTTTTAATCATCTCAAATATGCAGCCAGCCAGCCAGTAGCACTAAGGGTCATAAACTGATGGGAAACAGGAAATCCAAGGTGGAGGTTTCAAGTGCTTCGGCTCAGGCGGGTTTTTTTTGTTTGTTTGTTTCTGTTGCTGGCTCTACCATGGGGGCCTCTGTGGTCATTTTTCGGTAAGTGAGCATCTAACTGGCAGGTGTTGTGATCATGCAGTTTGCCCAGAGACAAACAAGGGGTGTGGATTTATTGTTGCTTTCTGTCAAAAAAAAAAAAAAAAAAGGCAATCTCATACCTGTAAATTTCCTCAACTTTTTTTTTTTTGGTCAATTAAACTGAGACCCTTAATGTTACTTTAATGTAAAATTGTATATTTTTGACTGTTATTCATTTTAAGTAATTAGTGCTTAAGCCTTCAGAACTGTTGGTATCAAGAGTAGGACTTTAAAGTGGTGTAAACTTAACAATGCTAATTCATTCCAACTCACTCAGCTGTGGTCAGGGACAGAAGCAGACTAGCTCTTTGAGAAGTCTCTTACTTGCCCCTGACATTAAATCCTTGGTGTGTTCGAAGAATAAATAAAGAGAAATTGAAGCTGGTTCAAGGTTAGAGTCATATCCTTGACAACTTTTTAAAAATTGTTATTAGGAAATTAATATTAGCCTTTTTCATTCTGGCTGAAAGAAAATTATTAGAGGATTACTTGAGTGTGAAATTGAATAGTACTTTGCCCCTGCATACTAAAGAGGTAGGCTGGGGACTTGACACATTTAACAAGTTTCCCTCAAGGTTTTGATTTGAAGAAAACAAATTCAACATTTCCTTTGGAGAGTCTGCCCTTGTCACTTGCTGCATGGATCGGATGACGTAGGTTAGGGTCTGATTTTGGAATCCCGATGAAATAACTTTCAAACAATTTGCCCCCCATGATTAAAGGTGGAATGGTATCCAATTTCCCCCCTAATCCTTCAGTTTAAGCTCATAAATTGTAGGTGAATGTGGAATGAAATCATCTGTGATATATTATGTTCATTTACCAAACGAGCTCTTTTGATGTTGCCTGTTTTTATGTAAAACATGTTCTTAAACTAATAAAGTAATATCTCTTGGTGTACAAATTACTCACAATGCCCTTCGCTGCTGGGCCAGCTCTTTGGTTTACACTGCCACGATGGAGTAAAAATCTCATATCGGTTCAACTTGGAATTGCCACATTCAGACCAGAGAGGAATAACCCAGCTGTGTTCCGGGTTGGGGGTGGGATACTCTGAATACGAGGCTTTAAAAATTAGTCATGCGGTCAAAATGTAGCTTTCCCACATGTCCTCCACAGCACAGTATATATTTCATGAACATAATTCAAAAACAACTATTCCAAAAATGTCCCTTTTTATATATTACCTCCCTGGCCTGGCCAGTGACTTGGACAAACACAGAGAAATCAAGTGCTGTTCAGCCTTATTTTATCCTTCGACCTACATGCACAATCTCTCCAGAGGAGATTGCTATTTTAGATGCTAACCTGTAATTAGCTGCCATTTTGTTGTCCTTCCCCATTAGGCATTCCATGCTCAGTTTTGACCTTAGAGAAAATTGCAATGCCGTATGATGAAAGAAAGTTCTTTCCTGTTGGGGTTTCAGTGCCAGGAGATTGAAAAGTCAGCCAGCAAGAGTGATCATAGGCTCCCTGGTGTCACCTTTATGAAGGTTCCAGAATATCTCCCAATCTCGTGTAAAATTAACTGTCACCTTCCCGGCCACCCAAGGGCTGTTGAAGCCCCTGTTTTCCCCTTTGCTCTCCATAGAGAAGTTGCTGGGTCTCTTCTAGATTCTTCTGGCAATCTCCTTGAAACAATGGCCAAGGCAATTGCTGCCTAAGGACCGTTATCTTGTTTTATGAAACTGATGGTCTTGCCAAAAATCTGCCATTCAAAACTTCTGGTGGGGGGAGTCTTGGTTACAACTCTGGTGCTGGAGATGATAGAGCTACCACACGTGGGGGCTGGGAAGGGACAGCCTTCCCTGACCTGACCGCAGGCCACTTAGACTAGGGAGCTGGATAAGTGGTGTGTGATGTACACAAAGTGGGCAGCTAGGAAGACAGAGGTCAATGGACCCGGAGAAACAGGTACAGAAGCATCGTGGGATTTTTCAGAACACATCTCCTGAACAAACTAAGAAAGCTTTTCCTCTTAAGTCTTAAATGGTAGCCGGGTCCGGTCTCCTCGAAGAGGGGCACTAAGACAAGACACACCCAGCCAGCTGGAACAGCCAGATCCATGCTGGCCATCAGCACTGCGACAGATGTCCAAGCCAGCTTGCCTGCACTTCAGATCATTCATTCAAGTGTTTTTTTGAGTGAGAGCCAGAAGCATAGATGGCACTTCATTTGGGCTTAGGAAAAATATTGCCCATTTTATTTTATTTTACTTTATTATTTTATTGTTCTGGCCCAGAAGGCTCACAAAACAAGAAAATATACTTGAGCTGACAAAGATGTCATTTATTGGGATCCTTGGTTCGACATTCAGGTGACTTGTGTCTACACCTAGTCTAGCTTCGTATGTTCATGGCAACTTTGATTCTTGAAAAGGTGTGTCTGCCATCTGCTCTTATGATGGCGCACACACCCCATGGTGCTCTTGGCTTAGCTCCTGGGCTCTGAGGTAGAAGGCATCCCAGAGTTCTCTCTGCCATCTGGAATTAGCACAATATTTTAAACTTTTTATCCTACATTAATACTGGGATATGTCCAACAGTTCAACAAGCTTAACCAAGACCCACTATGAGCAAGAGATGCATAGTTTAGGCTAAAGGAAACCATATTATTTCTGTACAAAAGACCCTCACTCTAGCAAGAAATAATCTTCTACTCTTTGGTCATCGTGTGGAGCTACTGATTTATCGTTCACAGATGGCCAAACACCAGTCTGTCAGGGGCACATCCTTACCAGCTTGTGACCAGCTCCCAGCATGTGTAGACAGTGTTGGCTGCCTGCAGTCTAGACATCAGTCACTTGTAACTAGGCCTGTGGTCCACCCACTCCATTAGAAAGAAGAAAAGAAAGGGAGAGAGTGAGGGAAGAAAAAGCTGATGAAACTACAGGCAGAGGAGACACAGCCTCATCTTCTGTGAGGTGTCTGATGGATCATTGGAAAGGAAAGGAAGTATTGATCGCTTGTTGCACTCTTTAAAAGCAATCCCAAAGGGATGCTCTGGGTGAGTGTGTGGTCTTAGCAAAGTTCTTAGCCCCATACACGTACTTCATTCAAGACGACTGTGCCCTTCTGACAGAGTAAACACAAATGAGACACCATACATAGCTCTATCAGCGCACCCCCTCTCAAGCTACACATCTTTGTCCATTCTTCTTGGACTTTCCAGATCCCCTTGAAGGACCTTTTTATCAAACACCCACAGCAGAAGTTCAGCCTGGGACCCCACATTCCCACCCAGTGTGAGTTATATATTCTTAACTTTTCTCTGTCTTGTGTGTGTGTGAGAGAGAGAGAGGGGCGGGGAGAAGTTAATATTAATATTTGATATGGGAATAAAAGAACCCATATTTGCCTTGGCTAGGTTGCCTAGTCAGATGGGTTCTATGACAGACTGCTGTCATTAAACATATTAAGCCTCATGAATTTATTGTTATGCAATCAGTTCTGACATTGTAGGACGACACCACGTCTTTGTCAATGTTTCTGGCACAGCATTTTCGGGACTCCTGGGCTGGCTTCCTTAAGAGGCATCTCGCTCCGCTTCCTTCTGGGCCAGGCCTGAGAAGGGAGATGTCCTGTTTCCATTCAGACCTGTAACTGTGAGAGAGAAAAAGTGAGGAGGATGGATGGATGGATGGATGGATACAGGTTAAAGCAGCTGCAACTGGGTTCGAGAAGCATCAGAAGTTTCGGGAAAGTCTGCATAAATAAGCTAATGAAGTAGACCAAGAAAGGCTGCCTGTGTCTGGAGCAGGAAATGGGTCAGGACTAGGTACAAACGGATGGATTGGCAGGCACAGTAGGGCTGCTCTAACCTGCAGGGGGATGACATGGGGGAGGGAGGCTAATTAATCCAAGTAGGTGAGTCTGGGGCACACAGATATTAGATGGTAGGTTGGTGTGCAGTAAGGGTATTGGAGTGTTTGGTGTTCATCTCTTTACAGAGTCCAGGTGGGAGAGATTCACTCTTTCTTCAGTCTGGCATGTCCGTTCAGGGGCTGCTTTCCTTCTATAATCATAATGCATCAGTGTGCTTCTATAGTCTCAATTCACTGCCAATAAATTTACAGGGCAGCTCCCTTTCTATTTCCGTGAATAAGCCATTTATCCCTATGTGCTGGATGGGTGGTGCCTGGCAGATGGTGCAGTTTCTGGGTCCACCCAGAGGTTGCAGTCTCCCTCTGCCTTCAAAATGGAGCAAAAAAAAACTGCTTGTAAAATGCAGTTTCCCAAGGCAAAGCTCAGCCTTAAAAAAACATGGCCTAATACAACCCAGAGCAAGGTAGAGTCGTGCACAGTCTGATCCCAGTGCAAACTGCTTTCTCAGCAACAGCAGAGGGCGACCTCCCAGGCAAACAAAAGACCCAGCCATGTGCAATCCCTTCCCAAGAAGAACATCCTGCTTGCAAAGCTCATGGCTTTCTTCCTGGGGGAAAAAAAAGGTCTTCTCTTCTGGGTTGTTTCTCTTTGCTTTGGAAAAAAAGGAGCGAAGAGGGAAAGGGGGGGAAAGAGGGAGAGAAGGAAGGAGGGAGGAAGAGAGGCAGAGAGAGAGGGAGGGAGGG
>NC_034593.1:48584903-48602283 GCF_900095145.1 Mus pahari
GAGGGAGGGAGGGAGGGAGGGAGGGAGGAAGGGAGAAGGGGAGACCCACTGACCCTGAAAATCACTCTCTCCTACTTTCTTCCTAGACAAATCCACATTGTCACCTTTCCTTGAGAGCAGGGTGATAATTAATGTTCTCCCGAAGAGAGGTTTCATTTTTCCATCAGAATCACCTATTAATTTGCTGGGTTCTTCTGATTAAGCGGCGAGCCTGTCGGTCGTTCGGCGTGGTCTCATCATTCTTCACATCCTTTCATTTTCAACAACTAAATCGAGGCCCCAACCAACCCAGACATTTTCAATTTCCTCCCTCACCATGTGGATGTTCCCACATCTTTTAATAACCTTCTATAGTCAGCTCCTGTCTCCCCGAGCAAGCTGATTTTGCTTCATAAAAGCCTCCCTTGCTTCCTCCCACTTACTCTATAGAGGAAGGTAACGGTTTGCTCTGGTCCCTGGACATGGAACCCGAAGGTTCCCTGCATGAGAGGATGGCCCCACGCTGCCATGGGTATCTACCCACTGATTCAAAGTCTCCCTCTTGCCAGGTGGTTTTTGTGGGTTCTCCTGGAATGCCCACACGTTGGCACGCTTTTCCGCACTAACCTTGCTGACAGACAGGTCTAGCGTCACCACACTGCCACACGGAGCCTCTGACAATAGAACCTTCCCTGCTCAGTATATTTGCACAGAAAACATCAGATGAAAACCCAAGGGGAGGGAAGCAACTATCATCTTTTGTATTCGCAATTCCTGAATGCCCAGAAATACATTCAGGTGAGCTGGGAAGAGCTAAGCAAGCCTCCAGACAACCTCAGCAAGCAAGTGCCAGGACTGTATTTGTCTACCGACAGATTTTAGGTGGGCTCAGTGTCAGTTGCCTATAGCTTTTGTGATCATTCCACCCCACCCCTGCCCTATACCCTGAACCAAAATCCAACAGGCAGTGGGTGCCCTAGGGCTCAAGCAATGAGTCCTGGCTTTGTCCTCAATCTGTTAGCAGGACTTTCT
The DNA here is from genome assembly GCF_900095145.1 of Mus pahari. NCBI lineage: Eukaryota > Metazoa > Chordata > Mammalia > Rodentia > Muridae > Mus > Mus pahari. Next base: position 48,585,915 of record NC_034593.1, read on the forward strand.
GGACAGGATGGAACTTTCCAGGTCCAGTTCATCATGAAATCAAGACAAGAATTCTGTGAGTTTCTATCCCCTCCCTGGGCCTACTTCCTCTCATCTGGGTTCCCTCTGCACTCTCCCCAAATCTTTACTGCCCAAAGATTACTTGGCTTATAAATATTTGTGTAGATGGGTAGAGTTGTGCAGGCGTATTAAGTCTGCACATGCACGTGTGTGTTATGAGCACGTGTTATGATGAGCAACTGCATGGACCAGCATCCCACAGTGTTGCCGGTCTGCTGCTGTCAGTCAGCATCACCCAGGACATTACTACTGTATCCTGCAGGGCCTCTTAACAGACTGTGGGAACTTGGGATGGAGCTGCTGGCTGGAGCTGGCCCCTAGTGCTCTGTTTACCCGCTGCTTCATCATTCACACCAGCACACAGGCAGCTGCAGTAACTTCAGATCAGAGCCCTCAGCCTCCCAGAGCTTGCTGTAAATCAGGAGGGTAGAGTCTGGGGCTAGAAAGGAAAACCAGGTTCCTTTCTTCTTGTTTCTTCCAATCAAGCTGTGGGGTTTTCTGGGTGGGGGGAGGTCTGTGTCTCTGGCCTTCTTCCACACGGTCATGCTTTTCACAGATATCTGATGTGAATAGCTGCCTGCTGGCTATTGGCATCTTAAAAATGTTTATATGTGCAATCCCCAGACCGTTATCTCCCTTCCACACGGGGCCCACTTGAGCAGTCAGCCAGTTACCCTCGTATTGACTTTCTTTCTTCCTGTTGATACGACTGACAGGAGAGTCTCTGCTGGGAAGTGCATCCCCCACCTCCATCTCTGGAGAGCAGAGGCGCCTTGTCATGTCCTGCATCTGTGAAGCAGGGAACATCAGTGAGGCCCAGGCAGGAGAAGACCACACGTGGAAGTGTGAGCAAGGACTCGTTTTTTGTGCAACAGATGCAGACCCAAGGCAAGCTTTGGAAATTCCATGGACAGACACGGCTTTCCAGGTTTTTTTTTTTCCAAGCCACAAATAAAAGAACAGCTTCAAATATACTTCTTGGGTTTATAAATCACAATAAATTTGATCCCACACGGTCATCCTGCTGTCTAGACACCTGAGCAGAGATCTCACATGGTCATCAGACAAGTAGAAAACCAGTTAGAGACCATGTGTTACTCCCGAGACAGTAAGGCCGCGGTCATAGCTGTGGTGGTTTGAAGGAAATGTCCAGGACAGACTTGAGGATTTGCACACTTGGCCCCTGGTTGGCATCCCTGTTTGGGGAGGTTAGGAGGTACAGCCTTGCTGGAGGAAGCCCATCACTGGGGGCAGGCTTTGAGGGCTTATAGCCTCACTCCACTTCCCAGAATCCTGCTTCTGGTCACTTGGTGCCCTGCCACAGACCATTATGGATTCTCACCCAGAAGTAAACTCTTGCCTCTCTGGGTTGCTTTTGGTTGTGGTCTTTTCTCAGAGCAACAACAACAACAACAACAATAACAACAAAATAACACTCAAAGCTATCTGACAAAAACAAACAAAGCAACTCAGGGGAGGCCAGGGTTATTTGGGATCATGATTCCAAAAGGGCTCATTCCTTTCGGTGAGGAAGGCATGGCAAAGTCCATGACACTAAAAACTTATGGTAGTGGTGCCCCACATGACAGAGGACCAGAAAACAGAGAGATGCTAAAACCAAGGCAGGCTTATCTTCAAAGGCCCAGTCCTAAAGGCCTACTTCCAGCAGCTAGACCCCACCTCCTACAGGTTTCCACAGGCTCCCAAACCATGCCACCAGATGGGGACCATATGTTCAAAATATGAGTTTATGAGGTACGAGTCAGACCAATCAGACCAAACAGAGGCCCTCAAAGCAGCAGCAACGATAAGGCAGAGAGAAGGGAATGCCCTCAGGAACTATAAAGGAGGCAAAAGTGATCATCAGCAGTTAGCAATATCACCTGGGCAGTTGGGCAGTTGGGCTATGACTAAAAGGGTGTGTGTGTGTGTGTGTGTGTGTGTGTGTGTGTGTGTGCGCGCGCACTCTGCACATGTATGGGATTCGAGCCTAAAGCAAGTTGAGAGACGAGTTTATTTGGAGTATGGTTAATGTGGTGTCAAGGGAAGCTGAGGCAGGAACTGAAGCCAAGACCATGGAAGAATGCTACTTACTGGCTTGCTCGCAGGCTCACATTCAGCTCCCTTTTCAGCTCAGACTCATCTGCCTGAGAAGGGTGCTGCCCACAGTCAGTCTGGATGCTCCTATGTCAGTTAGTCAAGGAAATGCCCACTGACCAATGTGATGGAGACAAATCTTTCAGGTTCCCTCTTTCCAATGAGTTGGCAGCTGAAACCAGCTATAACTGGGGTGTGGCTTTTGAACATGCTGATCTAGGTGCTTTTGGAGCACCTGGGAGGAGAAAGTACCAACAAGTTTAGGCTGGACGTGGTGATGCAGGACTGGAAGCCAACAGTGGTTATGGAAACCTTACAGACTTGGGACCATCCCCATTGGAGATACACATATATGGTAGAGAAGAGATTCAACCCCTCTGGCATTCCCTGGCAGGAGGAGACCCTAAAGACAGAAAAGACATCATGCGCAGCAGAAACTGCAAGTCCAAACAAAACGTGGGGTCTCAGCAGAGGGCATTTGATCTGATTGTTAGTGCGAAAGTCAGCTGAGTTATTTTGGAAGGTAGAAAATGAGGTTGCAGAAATAAATACCACTCAAGAGGGAAATGTCAAAGCTATTTACTGAGCTCGCCATGTGAGGGAATGAGCCACCAGCACTGTATTGGAACAGAGATTCAGAGGCAGGCAGGAGCGGGGAGCTTTGCAGTGGTATTTAGTCCACTGTAAAGGGGTATTCCCAGGCAGGCTGCCTACAGTGTGGGAGACACTGGGGGGACTGTAGATGGGCTAGTTGGAAGTGGGTCATCCCTCGGGACTCATTAAGGGGCACAGTTGGCTTTCTCTGGTGGTTCCCAAGTTAGAGATAGGGATGAAAATTAAAAAAGCTTCCAGTATTACTCAAATTAGCTGCCAAGTCATGGACATTTGGATGAATGTTCTAGAAATTACTCTTAAGCTTCCAGGATTGTGACCAGAGAAAGCAACCTGGCTTCCTATAGATCTGGCTTTATAGCAAGCTGGCTTCCTGGGCAATTTATTATAGTTACGTATTAATGTAGTTTCCTTGACATGAAACTATGGGTCGTGTGTCAGAGTCTTGTTTTTCTAATATGTCCTAGCCATTATTCATTTAATCTTTCAGGATACACTCGATTAGTCTCCTGGGGACTTGGTAAAAGTTGCAGGCGTGCTGCCGGGGCAGAAAGGGAGACAATCCTGCAGCAAAAGGTAGGGTAATAGGAGAGAGCACAACATTAACAAGATCTCTGGGGCACTACGCTCTGGGGAGTTTGGAGAAGGAATGGGCAGACCGAGTGGGTTTGCTGAGCTGAGAAGTTGTTTATCTTTATCCCTAGGGAGAGGGAAGCCACTGGTAGGCTTTAAGCAGGAGGTAGGACTGATGAGGCAACATTCCCTTTCTCAGAGAACACTCTGGCTGCATTCTAGAAAGGCCGGGAGCAGATGCTGGGAAAGCAGGATGGACTGTGATGCCAACAGAAAAGTGTCACTGGTGGGTGAAGGCTGGGGAAGTCAGACAGACAGACAGACAGGCAGACAAGCAGGCAGGCAGACACACACACAGAGAGAGAGAGAGAGAGAGAGAGAGAGAGAGAGAGAGAGAGAGACAGAAAGAGAGAGAGAGAGAGAGAGAGAGAGAGAGAGAGAGAGAGAGACAGAAAGAGTCAGAGGGACAGAGAGAAGACAGAAAGACAGACACAGAGAGACAGAGAGAGGAAGACAGAGAAACAGAGTCAGAAGCAGAGGGACAGAGAGAAAGATGGACACAGAGAGGCAGAGAGACATGGACAGAAAGACACAGAGAGTAAGATAGAGAGACAGAGACAGAGAAACACACAGAGAGACATAAACAGAGAGACAGAAAGAGATAGAGACAGAGATAGAGAGAGTCAGAGAGTCAGAGACAGAGAGACAGAGACAGAGACCCAGGAGAGAGACAGAGAGAGATACAGAGAGACAGAGACAGAGAGAGACAGAGAAAGACAGAGACAGAGAGTCAGAGAAAGACAGAGCCCGAGACTCAGAGAGATAGAGAGACCGAGAGCAGACCGAGACCTCTGCTCAGAGTTTCCATGTTCTTATCTTCATCAAAGCAAGTGTTCAGAAGTGAGATCAGGAGGAATGGAGGAAGTTAATCAGCACAGCACAGCACAGCACAGCACACTAGAGGAGCGAAGGGAGACAGGAGTTGAGCCTATCTGAACAATAGCTACCATAACTTTTCAAGTCGTGTTCTTCAAAGGAATTTAAAAGATTAAGTTTGGGTATGCTTATTTTTATCTAAAAAGGTTTCTTTAATAGGTGGGATTATAGGTGGCTTTTGGAATGAACTATACAGGTTTACAGGTTTAAAAGACTCGTCAAAAAAGAATTCTTATTACACCAGGTCACATAGAGTGTGTTTTTATTGTAAATGTGATTTGTAATCCTATTTGTGCTTTGTTTTGTTTTGTTTTCAAAAAGAGATTACATAGTCCTTTTGCAGGCAACTTTTTTTTTTCTTTTGCAGCTCCTGGTTTATGAGATGAGAGTGTCCCCTTAATTTCCAGTATTCCCGTTCTATCTCAAGAGGAAAGGCACGACTCCTAGGCAGTGCCAGTGGAAGACGAGGAAAATGGAGGTTTAGAAGCTATTATTAAAAATGACTTGAACAAGCTGGGCATGGTGGTACACACCTTTAATACTAGCATCAGGAGTCAGAGGCAGGGGACCCTCTGAATCTCTGAGTCTGGTCTGCAAAGCAAGTTTTAGGATGGCCAGAGAAACCTTATGTGGGAAAATAAAACAAAAAACAAAACAAATACTTGAACATGAGGGTTTTAGGTTTTGTTTGTTTGTTTTTGAAGACAGTTTCTTGTGTCGCCTTGGCTGTCCTGGAACTCATTCTGTAGACTAGGCTCGCCTTGAATTCGGAATTCCACCTCCCTCTGCCTCTGTAATGCTGGGATTTAAGCCTGAGCCACCACCACGCCCTGCAGATATGAAGGGTTCTGATCAAAAGTGATCGGAGTTTCTCCTACCTACAGAAGTGGGTGTGCCCCATCTCCAAGACTGGGTGGTTGGGGCAATGGAAGTACATGCTGACCTTAACTTCAATTACGCTATTCTTTTATGTGACGTTGAAATACCCGAGACTCAAATATGCAGTAGGATATGAATGGGCAGGCCAGAAGAGCTTCAAATGTAGAAGTAGTGGTATTAATCATCTTGTTGCTGTGCAAAATACCTGGAAAGGTAACTCAAGGAGGGAAGGGTTTACATTAGCTTAGAGCTCAAAAACAGGCTCGTCATAGGGGAGGGGGCACAGCCGCCTACGTTGTGCCAGTTGGTCACACCAGAAAAAGCAAGCAGAGATTTAGTAATATATGTGCCTCGTGTACACATAGGTGCTGTCCAAAGGAAAATAGGTGAGTTTCAAAGTGGCTTGGAGTTCGGGTTCAAACCCCATTTCCTCCTACAATGAAGGAAGATGTTGCTAAAGAAGGGGCAGTACCGGAAGCTGTCCAAAAGTACACAAGAGCATGGTGTTGCGTGCTTCTTTGTGGATGAAGTGAATGAGACTTGGGCTCAATCTTTCCAGAGATATACAGATGGGTGCTTTCTTCCCATCCCAGCATAGCGCTAGGCTTACAAATGGCTTTTTGGGGTTGTTTGTTTTTGTTTGTTTTTAGGGGAACATTTTTGTTCATTTTTGTCCTGCTTATGGTTTTTTGTTTTTGTTTTTTTTTTGTTTTTTGTTTTTTTGTTGTTGTTGTTTTGGTTTTGTTTTTTGTTTGTTTGGGTTTTTTGTTTGTTTGTTTGTTTTAGTGAAGGGAAATAATGCTAAGAAAAGGATATTGTGGAAAATTGGTCCCTCGTGGCACACAAAAAGGAAGGAGCAAGTCAGCTATACTTTTCTTATTAGGAGTACAAAGTTACCAACAAAATAGAAACCACACTAAAAATGACATAGGGCAAAATCCTGTCCCTCCTAAGGTTTATAAGTTAGGACTCAAGACACAATATCCCCAAATACAGAAGCTTGACGTACTGAATATTTTAAGCTTAAGGAAATGGAGAAAGTCAGAGGAGCAGAAAGTTCACCCTCTGATCTGCCTTTCTCCCCTGAAGCAGTTCATAAAATAGGTCATAAGATCACCAAAGGGTGCCTCCTTCTGCTTGGAAGTCAGTGAGAGTGGAAACCAATGCGCTTTAGTCAGCACCGTTATATCAAACTCTCTCGCCTGCCAGTCACACCCCTGCACAGCACCCCATGAAAGTCACTCTCCCTGAATCTTTGGGTCTTAGTTTCTGAAGTCTTCTATGCAGCATAAATGTTTTTATTCAATTCATATTTATGCTTTTCTCTAGTTAATCTGACTTTTGTTATCCACCATAATTGGGTGGAGAGAGCATGCTTTTATCCCTTCTATCTGTTTTAAAGTAAATATACTATAAACAACAAGTATCCATTGTTCTCATTGTGTTTTGGATACCATCAATAGTTGTTATTTCTTATACTTTGATAAACCACCTCAAAAATAATATTTGTTATTTAGGTCACTCTGCCGTGGGCCCACCATTTTCTAGGGTTCATCTGAGAGGTGCACGTGGGCATCTGCCTGTCAGGGAGGCAGCTGCACCTCTTACAGAGGAGCTAGCAGGGCTGATTGTCCCTCCTCATTTACCAGGCTACCTCACGTGGCAGATTTCCAAGGCGGAGAGAGGAAGTGCACCAGTCTCTGGAGATCCAGGCTCAGAACCCGATCGTCATTCCTGCCATTGTAGGTTGATCAAAGCGAGCTGTGATGCCAGGCAAGATTTAAGGGGTAGGGAAAGAGAAGACCTACAGAACTACATTGAAAACAGATGTGACTACAAGGAAGAGAATAATTGCAAACAATCTACCACGTCATCAGTTTTAAGACGTACCACTGTTATATGATCTGTAACTCCAAGGTGACTGTATGTGGGGGAAAAGCTGTCCAAGGACACGAGACACAAGTGATTGTCAGGTACACTTCCATACTAGAGATATTCGAGTGTAGAAAATATATACATCATAAATCAGTGAAGTACACCAGTTAGAAAGTCATAACTTCTGGAAGAAAAGATATATAACTGGGCGAGGTGATCAGATGTGCTGGGAACAGGAAAGCTGAGGGCAGCGTAGGGCAGACTTAACTGACAAGAGTGGAGCCAAGGCTTCAAACACCTGATGGAGGTTTGCAGAGGGCTTTAAATACCCAATAGGAAAACCCAGAAAGAAGAGTCTGCCTGTCTGTCTGTCCCCAAAATGGAAACTGTACTGAAGGAAGAGAGAAGAAAGAGGTGACGTCCCTGACCTGCCCATCAGATAAGGCCCAGAACCATATGGCAAAAACACGTCACTTGAGATCTCAGAAGTTGTAGTTTTAGAGACTTGGGTTCAAATAGCTCTGGCTCAGTGCCCCCAAAGCTGCAGAGAAAGTGGGGCCTTAGGGAGAAACCAAGAAGAAGGTTGCTAATGAAGAAGGGCAGGCGTTATCGCTCAGGACCCTTGTGATCAAGACAAAACAAAAGGAAAAAAAATCTAGACTCGGTCAGTATATCCATTTAACAAGACTCCAGTAACTCCTGGGGCGATACCTCGAATCTCTGGGCATAGTGTAATTATTCCTTCAAGCTGGCCGGAGTCAGAGGACCACCTACTGACTCACTGTAGGCCACTGACTCACTGACTACTGTAGCAGCAGCAGTCATGGTGCTGTGGGAGTCCCTTGCCCTTGCTGGCCTCCAGATACCACTGCCAAAGACCTTCAGTGTTGTTTGCTTTAAAAATTGCTTCTTTCAGAGTTAGAGAGATGGCTCAGCGGTTAAGAGCACTGACTGCTCTCCCAGAGGTCCTGAGTTCAGTTCCTAGCAACCACATGGTTGCTCACCCTCATCTGTAATGGGTCCCTCTTCTGATGTCTGAAGACAGCAATAGTGTACTTACATACACAAAATAAATATTTTTTAAAATTTTGCTATTTTTCCCCCCCTCTTCTCACAGAGGTGATGCAGAGGGAGACTGTGAAGACTTTTTTTTTTTTTTAGGTTTTTCGAGACAGGGTTTCTCTGTGTAGCCCTGGCTGTCCTGGAACTCACTTTGTAGACCAGGCTGGCCTCGAACTCAGAAATCCGCCTGCCTCTGCCTCCCAAGTGCCGGGATTAAAGGCGTGCGCCACCACGCCCGGCTCGACTGTGAAGACTTTGAGTTGGGAAAGAGTTAGCAAAGCAAACGCCATGCGAAGCTTCAAGGCTATGATGGGGTCGCTCTGCTGCTGTGAAGCCAGTGGGAGACTGTTGCAGTGGTCCATAAATGTGACACGGTAGTTTACCTTGGGTGACAGTCATAGTGGGCTGTGACAAAGCAGGATGACCCCCAGAGCAGTCTCTGTCCTAGGGTAATGGAGAAAATGGAAGGTATTCACTGCGGTGCGACTACTCATATAGGGCATGAGATCGGGTCTTACATTTCCTAAGTGGAAAGTTTGATTTTTGCCTATTTAATACTTAAGCGTGTTTGTTTAACACTCCTTTCTCAAATGAACACGCATCCACAGATTCCTGCTGTTCTCACCTTTATAGCAGATGCAGATTATCGCAGAGAACAACAGCTGGTCAAGGTGCAGAAAGCAAGTGGACTGTCCATCCCCACACAGGGGACCTATAGCACAATCCCCACACCCAAGGCTGAGAAAACATTGCAGAAGAGGGGACAGAAGGTTTGTAAGAGGCATGGCAGAGAGGAAGTCTGATGGAAGGAGGATCTTCTGGGTGGGGCAGGGTTGCTACTCCCAGAAACGCTCAGCAGTGTGGCTGCCTGCACAAGACTGGTGAGTCAACTTCTAGGATGGAAGGGGGAAGATTCCTAAGACCCCACCCTTAGCTGAGGAGCTCAGGCAGTCACAGCTGCTGAAGGAAGGAGAGCCATACTTTCTTCGGGAGAGAGTCATCTATAGGTTTTCCATGCCGCAGAGCTCGGCCCTGCACCTGTATGCACACAGGCAACACCAACTAGACTCAGAAGGCTGTAGGACAGTAGCAACAGTAACAGAAAGAGAAGGAGGACATGAATTTGGGAGGGAGTTTGGGGGATTCTCAGTGTGGTTTCAGTGAAGAACTTCTGTAATATTTTTGATCTCTACCATTACCCATTCCCAAAGTTCCAATTCCATGGCAATAGGAATTTTCTTTTCTTTTCTTTTCTTTTCTTTTCTTTTCTTTTCTTTTCTTTTCTTTTCTTTTCTTTTCTTTTCTTTTCTTTTTCTTTTCTTTTCTTTTCTTTTCTTTCCTTTCCTTTCTTCTTCTCTTCTCTTCTCTTCTCTTCTCTTCTCTTCTCTTCTCTTCTCTTCTCTTCTCTTCTCCTCTCCTCTCCTCTCCNTTCTCTTCTCTTCTCTTCTCTTCTCTTCTCTTCTCTTCTCTTCTCCTCTCCTCTCCTCTCCTCTCCTCTCCTCTCCTCTCCTTTTCTTTTCTTTTCTTTTCTTTTCCTTTTTATTAAGACAACTCTTGGTGAACTCCCAGAAAAGAGCAGATCATAATCAAGGGCTTCTGATGGCTTTCAGGCAGACAAACACAGGATTAGTTACTTTTCTTTTCTCTGTAACAAGAAACGCCTGGATCTGGAACCGAGGTGCTAGGGATGGGGGTGGGGTGTTTTAGTTCACAGATTTCGAGAATCTCTGCCCACCACCTGATGAAGTCACTGAGAGGCTCAGAGCAGCAGAAGTGTGTGAGAGGCCCCTAACTCTCCGATGGATCCAAAAGTTGAGAGGGCACAGACCAGAACAAAGAGACTAGCTTCCGGTGATCTCTTTCTAGGCAGGCCCTATTCCCCAAAGTTTCTACGACCTTCTAAACAGTGCCACTGTGTAGGGACCCAGTGTTCCCACACATAAGCCTGGGGGAGGGGCATTTCTCATTCAGACCATTGCAGTGTCTGTGCTCTTGGAAGTCAGCACGGCCCCGAGTCTAAGGGACAGAGTGCCTGACTGAGACGTCACTTATACATCCCTTCGTCTGCTTCATCTGTGTCCTTTCTAATATCCTGTACAAGCAATGGGCTAACCTAAGTAAATCATCCTCTGGGTGCTATGAGCCATCCCAGAAAATAACTAAGCCTGAGGAAAGGGCCATAGGAGCTTCGCTTTATAGTTGATCTGGACCACAAGTCACTGCTTAGAACTTTGTGACTGGCATCTGAAGTGGAGGGGACAGTCCTACAGGACTGGGCCCCTAAGCTGCAGAATCTAATGCCATTTCCAGGAAGAATGTCTAAGAATTTAATTGAATTTGGGGGCAGCCCCTTGTGTTCCCTAGACAGTCAGTCACTTGATAGGGCAGGGAGGGTGATTCACACACAATATTGTCACAGAAGTACCCTGTGCTAAGAATGAAAGTAACAAAAACAGCTTGATTTTACACACCCTTTATGTTCTCATAGCAAGAATCTTGATGATTATCAAGTATTTCCTTAATATAGATGCCTGGATTAGAAGTTTTAGGACAGCTCGTAGGTGTGTTTATTTATGTGTGTGTGTGTTTATGACATGTGGAGGCCAGAGGTTAACCTCATGCTGTTTCAGATTGGATCACTCACTGAGACTGGGAGCTTATCAGTTAGGCTGGGTAGAGGGCCCCAGGAACCTTCCTGTCTGCCTCTTGAGACCTGGGGTTAAGTGTGTGCACCAATGTGCCTGGGTTTTCACATGGGTTTGGGGGATTAACTCAAGTCCTTGTGCCTGTTTGGAAAGCCCTTACCCGGCTGAGCTTCCCCCTTCCCCAGTGCAGCCTGTGTATTTTAAATATGATTGATACATGTGGCAAAAATATTGTTCCAAAGACATACTTCACTTCACATTTTCATCTCAATGAACATCTATTTCCTTGCACCCTTGGTTAAGGTCATGCTCAGTCAGGGACTGAGGTTAGGGCAAATATTTCTTGGGCTGAAAATAATATTACTCTCCGAACAACAGAAATTGAAGGAACGACCACTATTCCCTCTACCATTATACTGTTTGGCTTCTTAGGGGATCTGATTACATTCTCAAAATCATGCCAGATAGGTGCTAAGAAATGAACCCAGGATCAAAAGGCTAGTAGCAACGTCAAGTTATAAGTCCTGGACCCAATAGTTTTGGATACCTAGGACAGACACACATACCTAAACGTATTTGAATTCACAGAGTCATAGAACACCCTTGGGGGTCAGGAGTGTCCAAGAACAAAGATTTAAAACAAACAAACAAAAAACAATCTCACAAAAAAAAAATCTAACAACAACCCTGTTCCCCTGAGGGATGCAATCGGAGCCTGCAGAGCATTCCAGGTTAAAGAGTGACCAGGAAGGGACAGACAACAAGGAGCCACTGAGGGGTTTTGTTCAACCAGAATGGAGAAAGCTTGAAAAGAAAGAAGACGTTAGAGGCCCTGTAGTCTTTCCTCAACTGTACAGTGGGAAGAAATGAGATCACAAGCTTTCCAGGGGAAGAGAACTAATGGAGTAACTATGGCTGTGGAAACCTGGCCCATGATACTGGGAGAATCATAATTGGTGCTTAAATCCCCAGGCTGGGAGGACTTGGGAGGTGGGGGGAGAACATGTACACAGCTGTATGAAAATCATCCATTTCACCTCAAAGCAAAGGCTTTCCTGGGGCTTCCCAAGGGCAACTGGCACCAGCAAGCAGGATCAGAGCAATATTGCATTGCATGTTGCCAGGCATTTAAACACTACAGATTAGCCAAGAGCTGCAGTGAGGTCACAGTTAAATATGTTAGTCTATGGCAAAAGTGCATTAGTCAGTTTCCCGTTACTATAACAAAATACCTGAGGTCATCAATATACCTCAAGAAGGGTTTGTGTTGGCTCCTGCTACAGTTTTGTTGGTTCTATTTGTTTCTTTGCTTTGTTTGGGGGGAGGCTTTTTTTTTTTTTTGATTTTGTTATGTGGCAATTTCAACAATATAATATATTTTGGTTACTCTTCAGTAACTGCCCCCCCCCCATCTCTCCCACATCCCTATCTACTTTCTGACGTTCTTGCTAGGCCCTCCCCCTAGGGGTTCATTCTCTGGGGTTGATTTTGTGACTAAAGGCCATCTATGTGACCATTGAATTGGGGCTATTTATTGTAGCCTGGTGTGGTCACCAGTGGGTACAAAACTGAAGGTCATGATTCCTTTCTCCCTGAATCTGTCAGCAGCAAATAGTTTTGCCATGAAGGGTAGTGAATCCTGAGACCCCTGCTCCAGCCATGCCTGGCTGTTAAGGGCCCCACTTTTTTGTACAGACACAGCATAGGCATGGCCTCTGCAGCTTCTGTGATTTTCCCACTTGCAACTGCTGCATCCTGCACAGAAGATGACATCTCCAGCCCTTCCCCCTACCAGTCAGCTCTTCCATTCTTTCTACCTCCTCTTCTTGATGGTCCCTAAGCCTTAGAGAGGGTGACATCAATATCTGGTCTAGGGCTGAACATTCATCTGTCACTTATTCTCAGCACCTACGCAGCGTGAGTCTCTGTATTTACCGTCACTCCCTGGGAAGAGGCTCCTCTGAGTAAGGACAGGAGTACCATTTGTCTATCTATAGACAATGTGTTTAGAAGGTAGCTTGATGCTTAACGTATAGAACAATAGTACTCAGTTGTCCCCAGGGCCATGATCTCCTGGGGCAGTGGTCCTCCTTGCCATGGGCTGTGGAACAGAGAACACGAGCCAGGCTCTTCCCTGTGCACTGGGAAAACACACTAGGTATTTTCCTTTCTATCACTTCTCAAGGAAAGATTTAAAAAACACACTACTTTTGTATTCTGCTTTTTAAAGCTTACTATAATGGTAGCTGGAAAGATGACTCAACAGTTAAGAGTTTCCCTTGAAAGCACAAGAATCTGAGTTCCATTCCCAGAGCCCACATCAAAAACTAGTCTCAGTGATGCACACTTATAATCTTGGCACTGGAAAGGCAGAAGCAGCTGGATTTCTAATGCTTACTGGCCGGCCATCCTGTCCTACATGGTGAGCCCTAGGCAGAAAGGAAACCCATCTCAAAGGACAGGTGGATGGTGTCCAAGGAATGACACCCAAGATTTCCTCTGGTGTCATACCTACCTACACACACACACACACACACACACACACACACACACACCACTCACCAACGCATGCAGGTATGCACACGCATACATCCTTAAGGCAATAGACAACAAAATATTTTGCTGCAGAGTCCCAAGCCTTTTCTCAGTTCTTGTGTTCTGGGAATGGAGAGGAAAAAACGAATCCTCTGTGATCAGGCCTCCACTTTACGCCCTCACTTAAAAATCAGCTTATTTGACTTCCTAAAGACCCCATCTTCACATACAGGCAAACCGAGAATCACAGCCTCTCCATGAACTTGTGGAGCAGAGTGCAGCAAAACATGCCTGCAAACGGAGCACTGGGGAGGCTGAGGGAGGAGGACCACGAGTTCCAGGCCAACCTGGCCTACACATTGGGACCCTGTCTTAAGGAAACCTGGAAAAATAAATAAACAAGCAAACAACAACAAAACTAAACCAACACAAGCAACAAAGGCCCATGAACTTGTCATCGACAAAAGGAGATACAATGCTTCAATCGGTAACAGAGATGGTGCAACACAGGTAGGGCATTCAGAGGTGCTTTCAAACGCAAACAGGAACCCACAGTTTACAGCACAAAGTGAGTTCTTCTCAATGGAACCTGTTCTGTAGTGTCAGTTTACACATACACACACAGGAATCTAACAGGCTATGTCCGTGTAGCTTTGAGTTTTCTGTCTGCCTTTGTTATTTACCAGTAGCAAGCTAGTATACATGTGCCAGGTGGACTCCCAGTGCTTGATCCTGGCATGGCCGCAGAATCAATGAGATTCCATGTCTCAGCAAGGCCTCTATGCAGCAAACTAAAACCAAATGCCCAGACGCTCAGCCCAAACATGAAAATGTCATAGGATGACAAGTCTTCTTATGCCAAACACTGCTGCAAAGAGATGTCTGCACAGCTGGAACCTGTGCCTCAGGGTCAGGGAAACTTGGGCCCCATAAAAAGAAACAGAAGCAATGGGCATGTTGCCCTCACACAAGACCATTTGGCAGAAGGCTGGTGACAGGCTTACAGGTAGCCAAGTGACATTCCTGAGCTGACCTAAGATTGCTATCTCTCCTCATCTTAGAGGTAGGGACCCTGCACCACTGGGAGCAGCTTGGCTTGCTGTCTTCTTGCTTCAGTTAAAACCTAGTGAGAGATGGTTGCAGATCATAATGACAGTTGTATTCCCTCCCACCTTCATTCAGAGAAAGAAACACGAGTCCCACTTACAGCCCAACTCCCTATAAGAGCAACTATCCAGAATCTACTTTCAAGTGGCCATATTAGTTTCTGTCCATTAAATCCTGTATTAGTCAGGGTTCTCTAGAGTCACAGAACTTACAGATAGTCTCTATGTTGTAAAGGAATTTATTGATGACTTACAGTCTGCAGTCCAAATCCCAACAATGGTTCAGTAGTAGCTGTGAATGGAAGTCCAAGGATCTAGCAGTCGCTGAGTCCCACACTGCAAGAAGGCGAAAGAGCGAGAGCCAGACTCCCTTCTTCCAATGTCCTTATATGGTCCCCAGCAGAAGGTGTAGCCCAGATTAAAGGTGTGTGCCACCACACCTTTAATCCCAGATGANCTTGGACTNNGAGATCTCCCTGNCTTAATCTTCTGGATTCAATCACCACTGTGTCTCAAGATCTCCATACCAAGATCCAGATCAGAAACTTCTATCTCCCAATCTCCAGATTAGGTTCACTGGTGAGCCTTCCAATTCTGGATTGTAGTTCATTTCAAATATAGTCAAGTTGACAACCAGGAATAGCCACTACAAATCCCAAAATGAAATCTCTGGTGGGAAGGTTTACTCCTTTTTATCAACAAATGTTTCCTCCAGTAGAATACGACTCCTGGTTCCCTCCCTCAGAATACTGAGGTGACCTCATAACACTGCTTACAAGACCCCAACTTCCAACGAAACATCTCTGCTGGATCCAGTCTCTGGCTTTGCTCTGAGGTTCAATGCTGGGTTTTTGTTTTTGTTTTTGTTTTTTTGTTTTTGTCCTTGTTGTTGTTGTTTTTCCTTTTCTTTTTTTATTGGATATTTTCTTTACTTACATTTCAAATGTTATCCTCTTTTCCCCCTCCCGGAAACACCTTATCCCATTCTTCCCTCTGCTTCAGTGAGGGTGTTCCTCCATCCACCCACCCACTCCCACCTCCCTGCCCTCAATTCCTCTACAGTAGGGCACCTATCAAGCCTTTATAGGACCTAGGACCTCTCCTCCCATTGATGCCTGACAAGCCCACCCTCTGCTACATATGCAGCCCCCCTTGTCTAGTCCCTGATTTTAGTGGGATTGCCTCAAGTTTCTCCCCATTTTGTTTGATGTTGGCTACTGGTTTGCTCCTCTATTGGTTTTACTATGTTTAGGTGTGGGCCTTGAATTCTTGATCTTTCTAAGACTTTTAACATGAAGGGATGCTGAATTTTGTCAAATGCTTTTTCAGCATCTAATGAAATCATCATATGATATTTTTTTTCTTTGAGTTTGTTTACCAAGTGGATTAGGTTGATGAATCTTTGTATATTGAACCATCCTCGCATCCCTGGGATGAAGCCTACTTGATTGTGGTGAGTGATCATTTTTGATGTGTTCTTGGATTCCGGTGGCAAGAATTTTATTGAGTATTTTCGCATCAATGTTCCTAAGAGAGATTGGTTTGAAGTTCTCTTTTTTTGTTTGGTCTTTGTGTGATTTAGGTGTAAGTGTAATTGTGGCTTCATAGAATGAACTGGGTAGTGTTCCTTCTGTTTCTATTTTGTGAAATAGTTTAAAGAGTATTTATATTACTCTTTATATTTATATTATATTTATATTTATATTTATATTATATTTATATTACTTCTTTAAAGGTGTGATAGAATTCTCCACTAAACACATCTGGTCCTGGGCTTTTTTAGGGGGAGACTATTAATGACTGCTTCTATTTCTTTAGGGGTTATAAGACTGTTTAGATGGTTTATCTGGTCCTGTTTTAACTTTGGCACCTGGTATGTATCTAGAAAATTGTCCATTTCATCTAGATTTTCCAATTTAGTTGAGTATAACCTTTTGTAGTATGGTCTGATGATTTTTTTGGATTTCCATGGTTTCTTTTGTTATGTCT
>NC_034593.1:48603104-48611932 GCF_900095145.1 Mus pahari
TTTCTTTAATGAATGTGGGTGCCCTTGCATTTGGAGCATAGANGTTCAGAATTGAGAGTTCATCTTGGTAGATTTTTTCCTTTGACCAGTATGAAGTGTCCTTCATTATCCTTTTTGATAACTTTTGGTAGTGTCTGTCTTTGTCACTGAGGTGCATTTCCTGTATGCAGTAAACTGCTGGGTCCTGCTTACATATCCAGTCTGTTAGTCTACGTCTTTTTATTGGGGAATTGAGTCCTTTGATGTTTAGAGGTATTAAGGAAAAGTGATTGTTACTTCCTGTTATTTTTGTTGTTAGAGGTAGAATTATGTTTGTGTGGCTATCTTCTTTTAGGTTTGCTGAAAGAAGATTACTTTTTCTAGGGTGTAGTTTCCCTCCTTGTGTTGGTGTTTTCCATCTATTATTCTTTGTAGAGCTGGATTTGTGGAAAGATATTGTGTAAATTTGGTTTCGTCATGGAATATCTTGGTTTTGCTTGTTATAGTAGCTTGGGCTGGCATTTATGTTTTTTTAGGTTCTGTATGACATCTGCCCAGGATCTTCTAGCTTTCATAGTCTCTGGTGAGAAGTCTGGTTTAATTCTGATAGGTCTGCCTTTATATGTTACTTGAACTTTTTCCTTTACTGCTTTTAATATTCTATCTTTGTTTAGTGCATTTGGTGTTTTGATTATTATGTGACAGGAGGAATTTCTTTTTCTGGTCCAATCTATTTGGAGTTCTGTAGGCTTCTTGAAAGTTTGTGGACATTTCTTTCTTTAGGTTAGGGAAGTTTTCTTCTATAATTGTGTTGAAGATATTTACTGGCCCTTTAAGTTGGGAATCTTCGCTCTCTTTTCTACCTATTATCCTTAGGTTTAGTCTTCTCATGTATCCTGGATTTCCTGAATGTTTTGGGTTAGGAGCTTTTTGCATTTTACATTGTCTTTGACTATTGTGTCAATGTATTCTATGGTATCTTCTGCCCCTGAGATTCTCTCTTCTGTCTCTTGTATTTTGTGATGCTTGCATCTATGACTCTTGATCTCTTTCCTAGGTTTTCTAACTCCAGGGTTGTCTCCCTTGGTGAGTTCTCTATTGTTTCTATATCCATTTTTAGATCTTGGATAGTTTTGTTCATTTCCTTTGCCTGTTTGATTGTGTTTTCCTGTAATTCTTCAAGGGATTTTTATGTTTCCTCTTTAAGGGCCTCTACCTGTTTACCTGTCTTCTCCTGTATTTCTTTAAGGGAGTTATTTATGTCCTTCTTGAAGTCCTCTATCATCATCATAAGAACACAAATGCCAGCCCAGGCTACTATAACAAGCAAAATCTCAATTACCGTAGACAGAGAAACCAAGATATTCCATGACATTGTGTGATGGTGTATCCAGGACTTGGTATGGTGGGAGAATTGTGTTCTGATGATGCCAAGTAACCTTAGTTTCTGTTGCTTTGTTCTTATACTTGCCTCCTGCCATCTGATTATCTCTAGTGCTTCCTGCCCTTGCTATATATGACTGGAGCCTGTCCTTCCTGCAACCCTGGTTGTGTCAGAACTCCTCATAGTCCAGCTGTTTCTGTGATCCTGAGATTCTGGGTGTGTCAGAGTTCCTGGGAGTCAAGCTGTCCCTGGGACCCTGAGAACCTGGTGTGAACAAGCTCCTGGGATCCTGAGATCCTGGGATTCTGAGATCCTGGGATCCTGGGTGTATTAGAGCGCCTGGGATTTGAGCCTCCTCTGGGTGCTGTTGGACTGGCTGCAGACTTTGAGCCCAAGGTAAACTGGCACAGACCGAAAGGAACTTGAGCCACTGGTCAGGGGGTGTTCCTGTGTCCCTGGATCCTGCTACTTTCAGTGTCCCAGTTGCTTTCAGTGGTGTTGGAACAGATGTTGTGTCCTACTCACCCTGATCCTACAATCCTGGGTGTACTAGAACGCCTGGGAGAGGAGGCTCCTCTGAGTGCTGTGGGACTCGATGCTGGTTTTTAAAGAGCAATTCCCATGCCTTACTGAGCCTCTGTTCAGGAAGCTTCCAAGCTACCTATCCCAGAGACACTAGCACATCAGTGATCATTGTAGCCCTATTCACAATAGCTAAGTCACAGAAATAATCTAGGTATCTATCAACAAAGAAATGGATAAGCAAAACACTGTGTGGTGTGTGTGTGTGTGTGTGTGTGTGTGTGTGTGTGTGTGTGTGTGTGTGTGTATGCAATTACACAGTTGTCTTAGTTACTTTTCTTTTTTTAAAAAAAATTGCTATGGTAAAACACCATGACCAAAGCAACTTATAAAAGACAGAGTGTGCTAGCTTACAGTTTCAGAGGGTGTGTCCATGCCCATCATGGTGGGAAGTACAGTGCCAGGTAGGCAGGTAGTAGCTGAGAGCCTACATCCTGATCCACAGACACGAGGCAGAGAGAGACAACTGGTAATGCAATGGGCTTTTAAAACATCAACACCAACCCCCCAGTGACACACCTCCTCCGTCAAGGACACACCTCCCAATTCATCCCAAACAGTTCTACCAACTAGAACCCAAACATTCAAATATATGAGTCTATGGAAGCCATTCCTGTTCAAAACACCACAACAATGGAGTTTCGTTCAACCACAAAGAGTGAGGTGATGCCATTTGAAGGAAAAGAAGTGTAACTGAAGAGCATCATGCTAAGCAAATTAAATCAATCTCAGAAAGACAAATACATGTTTTCTTTCATTTGTGGAGCCTAGACTCTATGTGCATACACAAAACTTCATAAGTACATATGGTATCAGAGTAGATACAGAACAGCTTAGGGAGAGAAGCAGGGGTTGGGTGTCATAGGAGGTGGAAGGTGTGTGTGTGTTGGGGAGGTATGTACAAAGTTTCTTATATACCCATGGCCTTACAGGACATAATATAATAAAGAAAAAAAGCTTACTATGATAGAACCCCTTTCTTATCTCTTGGGAAAGATGTACAGATAAGTCATCCTGCTTACACTGTGTCAGGAAGCTACAAACTCACCCACTGGGCATACTAAACAGGAGACAAGGAGATATTCCCACCAAAAACGTCTATATCGTTCAACTAGTAGAAACCCACAGACCATGAAAAAGGAGCAAGAGGTAAATACAGGTTGCTCAAGCATGGATTTAGGAACCACACAGAACCGGCTGAGTTCAAGTTCCGCCACCAGCTTCAAAACTTGGACCATTTACCATCATACTGAGATTCACAGCAAGTTAGGGTGCTTGTCACCAAGCCTGATGACCTAAGTTCAATCCCTTGAAAGCACGTGGTGGGAGGGGAGAACTCACTCCTGCCAGTTGCCCTCTGACCTCTGTTCACCTGCTCTGGTGGGCTTCCCTACCCAGAAATAACTCAATAAATGTGAACTGGACACTCAAGGCTTTAAAAGCCCCAAATTGCAGAGTTAATGTGTAAGTATAATTCTGACAGTTACACTACAGAATTTATCACCAAAGGTTAGGTTAGCCTCGATAAATTCTGAGGTTGTTCTAAGGTAATCATGTCACCTATAAATATTAATGTTTTAATTCCTCCTTTGTTACTAGGGTTGGCTTTGTCTATAAGTTTTGTTTGCTAATTTTCCTGGCTAGAAGTCCCAGCAGTTCCTGTATATTTGCTGCCTCCAGGCCCTGGGCCCATGTCTCCTTTGCTTTGTCCTCTTAGATCGTCCCAGCAGCCACGTGACTAAGCAGTGATAGTGGCCAGAGTTTGTGATTGTTAATTTGGCCTTAAAGAGGTTAAATGACCCAAAGTGGCCACACTTTAGCTTGAATCTTTGTCCAATTTCACAGCCCAAGTGTAAAGGTATGTTTGTCCTACCGTAGTTGAGAAGGATCTTAGTTTAACAGTGTGCCTCTTGCCACTTCAAATGTGGAGAGGGTATAAGGCCCCATACACCTTTCTAGATAACTGGAGATCCAAATCATTTGCATAGTAATAATTTGTACATATATTTTTACATAGTAATCCAAATAGTAGTTGGCTTGCCATGAAAATAGATGACTTGTCAAATATGATGTCAAGTCATTCACCCATGCTGCACCTTCTCCCTCTATTGCCTCAGGTGGGATTCATTCAAAACAGAGAAGGGAGAAGCTGAGCGCCAGCATTAAGCGGAGGGCGCTGAGGACAGGACTGGCTCCTCTGTGGCAGCCAACATAGAGAGCAGAGGGAACCAAGACACAGATCACTATCCTCAGAAAACAGTAGTAGAGAGCCATTTTCAGGTGTTTGCCTTGAGAACTGACAGGAGTATAATAGATATATCCTTAGCAACAAAGAAAACTAGTAAGCACAGAGCATCCACTTTCCACATCCATACTGATGTCCATCAGCACCATCATCAGCATCCCTATCAGGACCTGGTAGATCCCTTTAAGCAGAGCATCACTGTCAGTCATACAGTTATCAAGTCCAAGGTTGACTGGCCCTGTAGGGCTGTGGATGGTTTCTGTGGCTCTGAGGAGGAGGAGAAGCTCTGACCTGCACTACAGTCCCAGACCAACTTGCATCTCCCCTCAACACCTCCAACGAAGTCTTTCCCACACAATGGAACCTGAAAGTGGATAAAGGGACTTGGTCAGGAGTCCAAGCTTCATGGCTAGGAGCCTTCTCTCATAAACAAAGGGTTTAAGAGACCCTTTGTTGATGTTTTTTTCTCCCTTGCCACCTCAATCACTTTTGAAAACACAATTGACAAAACAAACAAAAACAAAACAAACAAACAAACCCTTACTTTGCAGCCTATGTCCCAAGCACCAAAAACATGTAGACAAAAACAGGCATGGTGTGTACACCTGTAATGCTAGCACTCAAGATGAGGCAGAAGGGTTGTTGTGAGGGCAAAGCAAAAAGCCCTTCCCCTTCACTCATAAAGACCTGTAAGAGTTTTAGTTTCTATGCTGAGGGCGGCTCTTAAAGCTAAGGTGCTTGCCTTGCATGTATTGGCCCTGGGATTGAATCCCAGCATGGTTAAAAAAAAAAAAAACAAAAAACAAAAAAGAAAAACTAAAGTCTTACATTTATGCATTTTATTAGAAAATTCCAATAAAGAATAAAATGTAGCTGGTATGATAACATGCACCTGCGATCCCAGCACTGAGGAGGCTGAGGCAGGGGGTCTATTGTATTCAAGACTAGCCTGGGCTGCATAGCAAGTTCTAGAATGGCTTAGGTTATACAGTGAAATCTATTTTATTTTGTCTTTTGTTTTGTTTTCCAAAACACGGTTTCTCTGTGTCACTGCTCTGGCCTTCTTGGAACTCCCTTTGCAGACCAGGCTGACCTCAAACTCATAGAGAGATCTGCTTGCCTCTGCCTCTTGAGTGCTGGAGTTAAAAGCATGTACCAGCAGGTCCAGCTGAAATCTTGTCTTAAAATACAAAATAAGTTAAATATTTTAAGCTCACCATTTTTTTTTCAGTGCTAATATCTTCAGTACCCAAACCTACACATTTTAATATACACATGGACATAGATGAGTCTATTACAGAAACATGCTAACATGCGATAGCACAATCATAACAGTAAGCACAAAACACTTATGAAACAAAACACAGACATGTTTTTAGACAAGAACGTGAAATAGCTGTGGAACAGACATCGCTGTCAAGGACAGTAGGAAATTACATGTGGTTCCCTTATATTAAAGGAGATTTGTTCTTATATTCTTAAAGGAGATGATGATGGTTGGTGGTAAATTATTTAATTGGATCCATTTAGAAACATTAATGACTTATATATTTAATTATGGAATTCTTACAGTATACCAGAATTATGTGCTTTGCATTTTGTTTTTTAAATGCAGCTACAAACAAAACTTTAGTGTTTGTGTGAATTACTGTTTTGATGCTGTGATAAAAAAAAAAATACCATGACCAAAGGCAACTCAAGGAAGAGTTTGGCTCATAGTTCCAGAGGGTTGCTGTCTATAATGACAGAGAAGGCATGAGAGTAGATGCAGAAAGCCAAAAACAAATAAACAAAAAAATCCAAACAAGACAAAAACAAAAACAAACAAAAAAAACCCCCCAAACCATAAATGAAACAAAAGCCTACATCTCAGGCACACACAGGAAACTGAGAGAACAACTGTAAGTAGTGTAACACTATAGAGCCCACCCTCAGGGACACATTCCCTCTAGCAAGGTTCCACTTCCTAAAGGTTCCATAATTTCCCCAAACAGTGCCACCTACTCGGTACCAAGTGTTCCAATACCTGAGCCTGTGAGGGACATGCATCACTTAAACCACTACAGAGGTCAACTGAAAATTTCTGATACAAACTTTTTCAACATTGTTTTAGAGAGCATCTAAGCAAAACTGTCATTCAATTCTTACTCTTTGAAAAACAGCTGAAAATCTGTAAAAAGATACCAGCAATCCATTTGTCATGACAAGTGTCAGACTGTTGACTTCATCCATGCATTTAATTAGCAGTATGAGTGTGCAAGTCAAGAACAGTAAACTTAGATTTCAAAATCACCTCAAAAATGCTCCAGCAAATGGCAAAAAAACAAAACAAAACAAAACACAAAAAAAGCAAACCAGCACACGGGCAGGGGATCCCCGGGCATGGTGACACTGCTTTCTTCCCAGGTATTAGCTTTGGATGCTAATCCCTTCAAGGCCAAGAATGCAAGCATCATGGTTTTGAGACTATCCTACCGTTGTCAGGGGCCAGATTCACCACACAGAGCAACCTGCAGGCAACAACGCCCCACAGGTGCATGGCCACAGATTCCCCTGGACCACTTGCAAGGATCACTGAAGGAGCCAATGTCCTCTGAATGTGTTCCCTGAGTTATTCTCTTCCACCAGGCATATACTCTTTTGTTTTCTACAAGCACAGGGTCCTAACTCCTGGAATATTGAATTTCGTTTCTTCTTCTCTCCTTCCCCCAGCTACTGAGAATCGGTTGCTATCCTCATCTACTGGCCCCACCCCCCTCTTCATCTCCTGGTCATGGTGAATTTGCCCCTGCAAAAGCCTCATATCAATTTCAATTTCTTTAATAAAAGATAATATTGATGTTAGCATTATGGCTTGTCAGAAACGCTCCCCTTTGCTCTCCCCCAATGAACTTGATGCCCCTATTACACATTTCTCTTTCCCAGCTCCCTCTGCCCAAGTGCAATGTGATATGAGAACTTCTACCTTGCCTTCTCTGGATGGTATCTAGTTATTATTCAGATTGACCACATTCTTTTTCAAGGTTTCGCATAATATTCTGATAGATCCTTGGAAACACCCATTTTGTTCAACATATAGACTTTGCCCTTCCTTTCCTCTCTCGCTATTGCTGGAATGGGGCATCCAGATGCCTGGGCAGCTTAGGTTTCTCATAGACCCCAGCTTTTCCCTGGCATTGGCACCTGAGTTAAATATTGTTTCTATTAGTACTCTCTCTCTTTCTCATCTCCCTTAGAAGAAGGGTCTTGAGCCGTCAGAATGAGGTCTTCCAGGAGGCCTCTGCTCTCATTAATAGGAGTGCAGGTCTGGGCTTGAAGCTTGGCTATGCCTGATACCAGATGAATGAACTAGGGGCCAATTCATTACTTCTTTTACCCCCAATTTTCCTCGTGATAAACAAGAATACCTCCACTTTGTGTGCTTGCCCTAAGCATTAATAAAAATCTATCTTATAGCTGGGCAGTGGTGGCACACGCCTTTAATCTCAGTACTTGGGAGGCAGAGGCAAGTGGATTTCTGAGTTTGAGGCCAGCCTGGTCTACAGAGTGAGTTCCAGGACAGCCAGGGCTATACAGAGAAACCCTGTCTCAAAAAAACAAAAACCAACCAACCAACCAAACAAACAAACAAACAAAAATCATTCTTATAAAGTGCTTTCTATAGCATCTAACACATAGGAAGTGCACAACACCCAAACAGCCATCATTCTGAGAGTGACTCCATCGGAACCATCAGGACGTAAAGGGTTTTATCCCATTTAGTGGTCAGTACTTGTGCAGCTCTTGCTTCATTGAACTTAGATCTTACGAGCGTTATTTTTGTTATATTAAAATGCCCCCTGGAAACCCATCGGGCATAAGCAGGTCTGCAAACTCAGAAGTAGCATTCACTTTCTTCTGACTAGGCTAAACAAAATCATTTGTTTTATCCCCGAAATCTGAGTCTCTGTTTCAAAGGCTACGTTTTGTCAACTGCCCCTGAGATTTCTTTTCATCAGAACATTCCCAGAGTCCCCAGCCTTTAGAAATCATGGGAGGCTCTGGACATTGTGCGCGTACTCAGTTTTCAAAAAGCATTTGAGAACGCTCAGCTTCGGGATGGAGAGTTCTCAGCTTTCAGCTTCGGTTTCTTTAGGCCTGAGGACTGTTTGGATCTGGGCCTAAGAACATAGTCACACGATGTCAGAGTATTAGTATTAAATAGGCGATGGCTCTCTTCCTGCCTCTCAACCTCACTTACAAAAAAACACAGGAAAATAAATCTAATCTCCTCGTGCTTCCTTGCAGCAGGAATGTTTTATGACTTCAAATTACATATTAGATGCGTTCCTATGGGGGATCGGATTGAAGATTTCTTTCCCAAAGTTCATTTAGTATCTGAATCATTAGGAAAGGGCTACAATCCTACTTCTTATCTAACCTAAAAGCTCTTTTTCTACATTTGCACAAAAGCAGCTTCCACATTCAGGGTGAGGACATTTGTGTTCCACTTTCTGCCATGTTTAGGGTGATGACATAAGGGTACTAGATGGATGGAGAGTCACTTCCTCAAACCCTTTGCTTTTCGGGATAAACTAGAGACTCAGGATGTCTTTCTTCTTTTTCTTTTTTTCTTTTTTTTTTTTCTTTTTTTTTTTT
>NC_034593.1:48611952-48630178 GCF_900095145.1 Mus pahari
TGGAACTCACTTTGTAGACTAGGCTGGCCTAGAACTCAGAAATCCGCCTGCCTCTGCCTCCCGAGTGCTGGGATTAAAGGCGTGTGCCACCACGCCAGGCTCAGGATGGCTTTCAAGAGAGGCAGTGTAGTCACCCAAAGGAGCTCAGGATTTAAAACTGCTACCCTTAAGAATGAGTTGTAGGTTGGGCTGGAGAGATGGCTTAGTAGTTAAGAACACTGACTACTTTTCCAGAGGTCCTGAGTTCAGTTTCCAGAAACCACATGGTGGCTCACAGCCATCTGTAGTGGAATCTGATGCCCTCTTCTGGTGTGTCTGAAGACAGCTACAGTGTACTCATAGAAATAAAATAAATAAATCTTAAAAAAAAAAAAAACAAAGATGAGCTGTAGGTTTGGGCGTGTACTTTAATGCTATAGTGCTTGCTTGCTTATCATTTAGGGGTCAATGGGTTTGATCCCAAGCACTCCCTACCCCAAGTCCGCTTTAAAAATCATTAAAGTTTCATGCTTCCGTGGATGAACAGAAAACAAGAAAAGAATGTTTGGCAAGTTCAGTTATACACAGCAAAGATACCAGAGAGACGGGTTGCCAAGCAGCCACTTTGAACAGTCTCTTCCCTTCTATGTGTCAAAATAGTGTGTGTGTGTGTGTGTGTGTGTGTGTGTGTGTGTGTGTGTGCACTTGAGCAGCACTTATTTGGCCCTAAGGCAAATCTTTCCAGTCAATGGACAGCACTTACTGTTTGCTTTGGGTTGACAGCTCCCTCCTTCTGCAACAAATACATTTTAAATCCTGCCTTTATGAACATATACTATTCTGTTCCGAATGTGTTTGTGTGCTTACACGAGTGTATGGGTATGCACGCATGTGTGCAGGCCAGAGGCCTGGATGTCTCTCCTAAGTCACCCTGTAACTTAGGATCTGATGCAGCTTCTCCAGACTGGGAAGCTCACAGATTTGCCAGGCTGGCCAGAGAGCTCAGCAGACTGTCTTCCTGCCTCTGCTTCAGTAGTGCTGGGGTTGGAGAATCATACTTCCATTCCTTGGCTTTGGGGGAGGGGGATCCTGGGATCAGAACCCAGGTCCCAGGCCTCTGTGATAAACACTTTAATGGTCCAACCTTCTTCCGTTGTGGGGAGCTGGGGAGCCTCTCACCCTGTAGTATAGTTCCAGTTGTTCTCTAGAGAAATTGAAAGAGATTTTCTCTCTTAGCTTTGCAGAGAGCGTGAGGAAGCCTTGTCCCTCCAACACCGCCCAAGCCTCATCGAAGAGCAAACAGGTACAGAGATGGGAAATCTTGATGTTCTTTCAAAGTCTTCAAGGCAAGAGTCCTTCCTTTACCAAAGGTGAATATTCACAGACTCTAAGCATATTGGAAGAGATTAAAAGCATAAATCCATTTTCCAAAATGAAAAACGAGTGACTTTTTTTTTTAAACAGCTTTCTCTTCCTCCAGAACAGAAAACTGAGGAGTGACTTCATACTTTTTTTTTTTTGGTCCTTGGAATTCAAAAGACATAATTGCTTTCCAACTATGCAAACGTGGCTCATTTTGACCTATCCAAAAATAATAATTCAGCCCTTGAAAAGCTTTTGAAAAAAAAACTTGAAGAAAGCTGCATTTGTTCGATTCTCATGACTAAATGTCCTCAGCTAAAACAAAGTGAGAACATTATGCAATTATTTAGAGGAAACTCGGGACCTTGGGGACAGTCAATCATATTGCTCAGGCAAAACTGGACTTGGGGACCTGACATTTGCAGATAATTGTGCAACCCTCAGCTGTGTGAGCCAGTTCTAAAGGAGCCCCCACCTTCCATCCCCCTCTCCCCCACTCGGTTTCATTCTGTGCCTTCTGATTAATAAGAAGAATAAATCAACCTGACTCTAGCTTGGCGCTCAGGAGATACAATCAGGGAACTGAGTGTGAGCGCTGAGCTGCAGAGCTGGAGACACCCTCTGCAGGAGTCTTTCTCATTCAGAAAACAAAGCAGAACCAGACCATTCAGCAAACATGAGCTCAGATACTAAAGCTCGGGCCCAGATGTTATTGCATATAAATATTTATAAGGCTGTAAGAATCCTGGCAAAGCTCAATTTTGCTTCAGTTCGGCAAATGTTTCAAATTCGGCTCTTTTGCCCTACGAAGATGAGGTCTGGTAGAAGACAGTTATTTGGGGGAGAGGATGGGAGCCCTTCTCTTACGTCTGATGACCTGCTTTTCATGTTTGGTACCCTTGTCTTCAAGAATCATGTCTCAAGGCATCTTTCCAAGAAGCCAGGAGGAAGTGTGCTGGGTGAAACTGAATTCCAGGATCACCATGGAAGCACACATATGGGCCAATGATGTGCACACACACATACACACACACACACACAACACACCGTGAGGTGGGAGGAGGTGTGGGCAGAAGCCAGCCTCCTTTTGTTCCTTCTCCATTTCAGTTGTAAAACAGTTCCAAATTATAAAGGTCAAGCCAGGCAGTGGGTGTGCACTTAGTAAAACAAACAGATTTGCTCATTTGCTTGTTTGTTTGTTCGTTCATTCATCCATTGGTACTGGCAACTGAATCCAGACTGCTACATCCTTAGCATCGTTGACACTTTAAAGTTTTCAGTTTAGCTAACCAGCATGCACTTCTGAAAAAAATGAAAATTGTAATACACGTTTCAAAGGTTGGGGCGGTTATTTGTTTGTGTGTAGCATAAGTGTACAAATGTGTGAGGAGGTCAGAGAACAATTTATGTGAACCAGTTCTCTCCTTCCACCATGTGAGTCCTCCTCCTCCTCCTCCTCCTCCTCCTCCTCCTCCTCATCATCATCATCATCATCATCATCATAACTGAGCTTTTTTTGTTTTGCTTGATTGGTTTTTGTTTGGTTTTTCAAGACAGGGTTTCTCTGTACAGCCCTGGCTGTCCTGGAACTCATTCTGTAGAGCAGACTGGCCTTGAACTCATAGAGATCTGCTTGCCTCTGCCTCCTGAGTGCTGGGATTAAAGGCATGTACCACCACTGCCTGACCATCATTGCGTTTTTACAGTGGTGGGAGGGATTGAACTTTGAACCCAGAGCATGTTAAGCACACTGTCCCCCATCAAACTACACCTTTCGGTGAAATCACATCTTTTTTTCTTTTTGAAGTTCACAATCTTGACCTCTGTCCTTATCTGCCATATCATGGACACTATCTCATTCCTAACCCTCATCACCTCTCTCACAGGTCATCCTAACTGTTGTTAGGGGTTTAAGGACACAGAAGGGACAGTCAGAGCACCTCAGAGGAGAATCGATGTAAGGGACACAACCAACTTGTTAGGCAGCAAAGATCCAGAGCATAAGGCAGCCACTTTGAAATTATTTTAAGCAATGTGTTTTATGATATAAGAAATCATGAACCTATAAGCCTTAGCCACCCTGTAATTTAAGATGTCTTATGACATATTAAATTAGCACATACATACCTGGAGACGTATGTGGGAGTGAGAAGTAGCTTGGTTTTCTCCATTGGTTAAGTCCTGATTTGCCTGACTGGGAGAGTGCTGATGGCTTCAGTACCACATGGCCTTGGCCTGCGTATGAAGAAGGTCTCCGCTCCACAGGACAAGTCTTCCCATTGTTACATTGGACGGTCCACGGTCTTCCACAGCTCCTGGCCTGTGGAACATCTCCATGGAGAAGGCCTGTGACTGCTTCCTTGTCACCACTCAGCCCTCTGGCTGCTGATGGTGACAATCCCAGTGGACCCTGAAAGTGCAGCTCTTCTCCTCGGAGGCTTTCATCTGCTGGAACATCTGGCAAGCTCTCTGAGGTGCCTACCTGGTTTCTACGCTTATGTGAAGATTATATCAAGGCTCTTGGCTGATGGACTTCAAGATGTAATCACAAAATCCATCCAATGTAGACTCACTAATAAGGCATCCCACAAGGTCAGGCACTTAAGGTGCTGCTCACCCCCAGCCCCTTGCCAGCTTCCTTGATTCCTTACTTTCCCTAACAGATGTTTCCATTCTTGTGGACAAGCCACTCCCCATCGACACCATTTTCAGAGTTTTGACGTTTAGTAGGAAACCCAGCAGGGGGCACTTGTGCGCTATCCCAATCCCTAGGGAATGGCCCAGAAAAGGCCTTCATCCCACTCCAGGGAGGCAACTAACTCACCCTGTACAATCAGTCATCTTGGCTGTGCATTGCTTGCTAAGCTTTGAGATTCCCTCTAAGCTCCGAGCATCTCATGAGATAACCGGAGACTCCTCTCTTTCCAACATCTCTCCTTAGTGAACAGCAGAACCATGGACTCCACACTCCCGGTCTAGGCCTAGGAGCTCTTTCTGTTGGGAAGAGGTGTTTCTACTGGGAAACTTCTAGCACCAGAGTCTTTGAACTTGCAAACATGTAAGCACCTTATGAAAAATAACTCCAGCCGGAAATCACCAACCCTACCGCCATTCAGTGAGACGGAGTATGCTCTGCACAGCTGTTGCCCAACCTTGATAAGCCAGGATAGTCTTTGATGGGAGCCTCTCAAGTCATCAAGCACTGCTGTGCCTCTCATGTGCCAGGCCTCGAAGTGGAGACAAACTCACTATGAAGAAAGAACTAAGTAGGCAGGACACTGTGGAGCATGAAGTTTGTGCATAGTTATGGAGGCTTCCAAACTAAAGCCAGGCATCAGACACAGCCTTGAGAGAGACGCATCTGAGTGGAGGTAGGTCAGACCGTGAACTACAGCCTGAACGTCTGAGATCCTCAATACCAAAGGACAGTTCTACCCAACTCCCAAGAACAAATAGAGCTTTCGGAGAGCTCAGGCTTTGTTTATTGAGTGCCTACTATGCACAAGACAAAGAAATGCATCTGAAATCATCCAGGTTGTAGCAGCACTCACCTGGTATGTTGAGCATGAAAGCTTCATGTTCAACAATGGAGTAAAATCTATCTACTCTTGGCCATTACAGATTAAGCACAGTTCAAGCACCTGTCCAAATTAGGTTTTTACAAATGGTCAAGGGGTTGGTTTGATAACCCAGTGCACAATTTGAATACCAAGGACATGGATATTATTTTTGCCTGTAGTGTTTTCAAGTTAATTTTACTCCCAGGAAAGGAGTGCCAACCAAGTTTGGTATAAAATATGGTCTTTGGAAGGCGAAAAATGCTTGGTTCTCTCCAGACCTTTCCTGTCCTGGGAGATTGTCTCAGCTAGAGCTGAGGCTTGAGACAAGTTCCTTGCCACTGTACACACAGTGTGCATCATCTACAAACCCAGTGAGAAAAGAAACAGGAGTTTAATTTTAAAAAAATTATACAAGTCTGTGTCTTTGCACATGCCCACAAAGTCCAAAATAGTCCCCTAAAGTTAGTTATCAGCAGTTTTGAGCTGCCCAGTACAGATCACAGGATTCAAAGGTAGGTCCTCTGCAAGAGCAGTGTATATTCTAAAGCCCTGAACCATATCTCTAACCATGATTTTTTTTTTCTCAATTCATCTTCTAAACTATATTGATCCCCTGACTGGACGGCCAGGAACATGTTTTACCTGATCATCAGAAACATACTTTTCTTTTTCCTCTCTGATTTTCCCAGGATGGTGTTAAACTTGACTGTTGTTACAGGGATGCTCCAAGGACACCCTTGGAGTCCTGTGTGCATGAAGGTCACACAGCCCCTCAGATGAGAGACTGCCCAGAGGATGAAATGAGTTCTTGGGCGCAGTGTCATTTGTAAGCCCTCTCTAGGGTCTTCACTTTGTAAGATGCTATCTAGCAAAACTCTAAGACCTCCTTTCAGGCAGTCACCCTGGAATCTTCCTTTCGGCCCCCCGAGGAGCATTTTATCCACTTAGACACAGAAGGATTGTCCTGTTTGGCTTTAACTGTCAGTTTGATAAAGCCTAGAGTCCCCTGGGAGGAGCACTCTGATTATTAATGAGCTTAGGAGGGCCCAGTCCACTGTGGGAGGCAGCATTTCCTTAGCAGGGAGTTTTGCACTGCAGGAGAAAGCAAGCTAAGTATAAACAGGCCTGTGTGCCCACAAGCAAAGTCCTCTGTGGTGTCCTCTGTTTGCATTCCCGTCCCAAGTGAGTTCCTTGGTCAGAGGAGCTCACTTAGACTACATAGAATATCAAACAGGCCTGCCTTCAGGGTCCTGCCTGAGCTCCCATCCTGACTTCCCTCCACAATGAACTGTCATCTATAAACTTAAGTGAGTCCTTGCTTCCCCTAAATTGCTTCTGTTCCTGGTATTTGTTAACTGCAACAGAGATGAAACCAGGACAGTGGAACCCTTTGCTAGTCTTCCCCGCAGGGGAGCAGCCTTGGTAGTAATGTTTCACTTGATGCAAAGGTTCCTTCCTGGACGAAGACTGATGAAATCCACAAGAAATCTAACAAGCATAAAAGCCCCTCTCTCAGGCTATATAAGCAGCAAACAGTTGCCAGGAAAGAGTGAACTCTTCAGTGAGATATGATGCCCAAAGGCCACGCAGGGAGCTGCAGTTATACATCCTTGTGAGCTATCAACAATGGTGACATCAACCTCTTTGGTGACACAACTACCAGAGAAGTTGCTTCTGCTCCTGTAACTAACCTCTCACCTGGGGTTCTGGGACTAACCCAGGTCAACTGGTTGGTTTTCCAAATTGGATTTGGTAAAGTCAGTCTGTGATCTGTCATCCAGGGCTCTCTACCTGGCTTTGTCAAGTGCTTTCCCAGAGAAAAGGAAAGAAGGGTGGAGAAACAACAGAGACTAGCTTCCAGCAGAAGCCATGAAGGTGATATACAAGATGTAATAGAGGCTCAGCCTACAGCAGGCTTTATGGGGGTAGGGGTAGGGTAGGGCACAGAGCCATTAGGTGGGCCAGGCAGAGTGTGGAACCCAGCGGTGGTGGGCTGCAAATGGTTCTATTCTCTCTTAAAAATCAAAGGAAATCATGAATATAGCAATAAACTTAGCCTGTCTTTCATTATCATGTTCATTAAGAAAATATGATCAGCTGATTTTTATGAAGGAAGCAACTCATACAAACAAACTCCCGAAGGCCAATGAAAGTCAAGTGGCCAAGGACTAGGCAGCTGTGGTATTTAGGATTTCACACAGCACAAAATACATTCCAGCTCTTAAGTCCATGCACTGAAGCCCAAACACAGGAATCTAACATCTCAATGTCTAGGCTTCGAAGGAAAATGATAAACATCATTTATCTTTAGAAGAGAAAGGAAAAAAGAAAGACCCACATGCCAGTCTCTCCTTCGAAGACCTGGGGGCCCCACCCCCACCTCTGTGCTCACCTGTTGGGGCTGCTTTTCCCTCAGTGAAGGAGAATTCCTCAGTGAGGATCCCTAGTGGCTCCCTCCTTTCCAGTGAGTTAATCCACTGACTTCATGGCCTCATGGGAGATGACAGAAACTTTTAGAAGGGCCTAGATGGAAGGGGAAAGGGCGTGTGGCTCAGGAGTCCTTGAGGAGAGGAGTGTATCTTGTCCCCAAGGCTACCCTCTCTAGCTCTGTCTGACCCAGTCACCATGCTCATTCGGCTTCTCTGTCATGTGTTCCTACAATACTGTTCTGCCTCAAACACAATGGAACCAGCCAACCACACACTAAAACCATGAGCAAAAAAACCAAGCTTTTTCTTCTTGTAAGTTGTTTTATCAGGCATTTTACCTCAGCAAAGGAAAATGGACTAACACAAACTCCAAATAATATATCCCTTTCAGTTCCACAACTTGGAAATCATTAAGAACCTCATGTTGAGAAAATAGCCTGTGTATGTGCATGCCTGCTGTGTTCTCTCTCTCCCTCTCTGTCTCTCTGCATCATGTAGACACACAGTGCCAAGAGCAATCAGGTCATGGATACGAGCACCCCTGAGCAACCCCGAAGACTTCAGGAAAAAAAAAAAAAAAACAATTCAGCCACGTTCCTTTCCAGGAGGTACCAGCAACACGTGCCACAAACCCCAGCACCCCAGGAACAGAGGGGTCAGGCCAGTCTGGGGAGCCCAGAGGGTACCCGCTCTCAAAACTCTTGGAAAACAGTGTTGGATTTAATGCCTTTCAAAGCCACCACAAGGACTCATTAGAAAGAGATTAGGGCAGTCCAGACAACAGAAGTAAAAAGGCCAGGGCCCTTCCTAATAAATTGGACCAACTCCTACCTGGTACCTAAAGTTCAAAGTGGCATTGCTCACCCCACCCGGCATGAACCTTCCCTGTGCAGCATTCTCTGAAGACCTCAAGGTCCATCCAGGACTTGGCCCTGAGCGCATCAAAGCCACGCTAGATTGCCAAGTTTTGCAGATGTTGGCCCTGACTACCGTGCTTTGCTGCAGCCACCCAGAGGGGCTTCCCAGGGACATTCATCCTTTCTCCAAGTTCATGCTTAAGAGAAAGTGTCTGCAAAGATCAGGGGAGACAGAAGATGAGCAAAGGGAAGGCGTCCTCCCTCTAAAGAAAGGGTAAGTGTGTAATCAACCATTCAATACATACCTCAGCGCTCTCCTTTTAGAGTACAGGTTCAGAAAAAAGAAGCTCTGTGTTAGACCCCGAGGGAAATGGAAAGACCACAGGGTTTATTTGTGGACTCAGAGTGTTTACATTTTTTTCAGCAGAGCTGTGAGACCCCCTCAAGGACTCAGGAATGCTCTGGCTGACCTTCAAGCTGAGATGAAGGCATAGATGGGTCAACTCATCTATGAGCTCTTAGAGAAAGGCCTGCTCATTCCACAGCTCAGCACAGTCTTTTCCCAAAACAAGAAAAGTTTGATTATTGGAAATACACCATGACCCCAAAACTGAAAAAAAAAAAAAAAAAAAAACCCACAAGGGTACAAGAATAAGTCTTTCTTTCTTCCTTCCTTCCTTCCTTCCTTTCTTTCTTTCTTTCTTTCTTTCTTTTTTTTTCTTTTTTCTTTTTTTTCTTTCTTTTTTTTCTTTTTTTCTTTTTTGGTTAAAGGATTTAAAGATCTTTGTGATGTTCAACCAATGTAGTTTCAGATCTGGGATTCAAAGGCAAGGTTCTATTTCTTCCCAGGGTTACAAGGTATTGTATGTTTTACGTGTCTAATCGTCACCTGGATCCTGCAAGAGTGTTTTATTGTCTTCATTTAAAGGTAGAAAAAAAAAAATTAAGACCCAAGGAGAGACTGAGCAACAGATTAGAAGCCACGGTGCCAGGCTTCACCTGGTGCTGAGCACTCGGTGACTTGGGTGTAAGCAGGATTCACCGAAAGGAACACCTGAAGGTCTTAGCCAAAACAATTCATATTTTAAAGTGGGGCGGGTGGAACAGAAACAGTTCAGTGAACCGTTGGTTTTTGTGTGTGTGCTAACAGGCAGAATTCCATGTAGAATAGGGAGTGGCTAGTAATAACGTGAAAAGACTACAGATATACATAGACTTGTTTTATTAATTAAGCGACCCTGATTGCTATGTTAGTTGTGGGGGCCGGGAAATGCATTAGATTTATGTGTAATATCGCCAGAATAAAACCAGAAGACAGGATATGGAATGCACTGTCTGTCTCTGTCACAAGGCCTGGAATCCAGTTACTTACAAGTGATTTTTATAACCACTACTATCCCCTGCCACACACCAGCTGGGTGACCTGGGAGGGGCATGGAGATTATTATAATGAAAAACTGAACCTACTCACTTTGCAAAAACCTGCCTCAGCAATGCTCTCCCTACCCTCCCGCCTAAGGTTCAGGGGCCAGGAAGGCTTGCCAGCTCTCTGTTTGCACCAAGTCCCTGCCTGCCCCAGCTGCTGCAGCCATCGCCTCTCCCAGCTGAGCTGCTGAGGCTGCCGCCAAGGCCTGAAGTCCCCCTCCAGCTGGAGGCGGCCCTGGCTGACCCTCGGCTGCCCTGTCCGTGTCTGTTCTAGAGACTAGCCTCAGGGGCAATCCTGTCTTTAACACCCCCCCGCCTCTTCTCTTCCAGAGGTCACAGGAGACTGAGCCCTGAGTCCACCTCCTCTTAGAGAGATTTTAATGAAACAGCTTCTCTATTTATTTGTGTTGCAGCCTCTGTTGCCTGGGGCCAAGGCACGGGTCCCCAGGAGGGGAGGCTGAGGGTTGGGGGAGGGGACTCTTGCAGGCCACATGCTCTCTTGCCAATCACCGAGCCTGAAGGCTGACCGTGGCCTGCACCAATCTAGTACAGGTTCCCGGTTTTTTTTTAGACCTTGCGGAGTCCTGCAGCTAGAGGGTGGGTGGGAGTTGGAAAGGAAAGGGAGATAATAAATAGTTTGCCCCCTCCTTAAGACTCTCTGATTCTTACCAGAAGAGAAACAAAGTGTCTTGTGGAACCTGATTGATTCAGCACCATTGGACACACCCTGGCTTGAGGCTCCCCCCCACACACTCTGGCCCTCAGGCTGCAGCAGCTATAATAGCAGGCGACACCAGACTTCCTCTGGCCCCAGAGAGGCAGCTCTCACCAGGCTTGCCAGTCTGCTCACCTACTAATGTGTTTAAATTGTGCGATATATATATATATATATATATATATATATATATATATATATATATATATATATATATTTGTGTATGGGTGTTCGGCCTGCCTGTATGTGTGTGCACCACATGTGTGAGCCTGGTGCCCAGAAGAGAGGATCTTAAATATGAATGGCTTAGGTTGAATTTAAAAGGAGAGAAAGCCAGATATGACAGCACACATGGATGATCCCACCATGGGGGGGGGGGCGGGGGCGGGAGATGCAGACAGGGAGATGTACAATTCCAGACCTACCTAGCGGGAGTCGGAGGCTAGCCTCAGTCACATAGTGAGACTCTGTCTAAAAATAAGCAGAAAGTGAGCTGGTTAAAAAAATAAACGAATAGAAAGATTACATCAGGGTGAAAGAGAAATGTTCTGTTTTAAAAGGTTTGCTGGGCTGGGGATGTGTCTACCGATTGGATGTTTGCCCAATACCTAGGAGACCGCGCGTTCCTCCCCCCAGAATGAGGAAAGGAGGTTTGGCGAAGGGAGGCGTTTGCTGAGATATAACTTACATATAACTCTGCACCCGTCTCAGTGTGTGACAGAGAAGCCTGTTTGTGCAACACCCTCAGTCAAGCTACCAGTTCCTTTCCCTAAAAGTTCCCTGTGCCCCCTTGTCATGAACTTCCTTTCCCTCTCCTGCCCCCCTGGGAGCCTCTAAGCTGTCCCCTGCTTGGCCTTCTGTGGACCATCACCAGAGTGTGCTTCGGCAGCTGCTGGCTTCAGCCTTGAGATCCATCTCTGCCTGGGCTGCTGCCTGCCCCTGCTTCAGTATTGCCATATGGGATGGGGATGTAGCTTTCATAGCCTTTCACCAGGAGGTGGTTTCTTGATTGTTCCCAGGGTTTAGCTGTCAAGAACACCATCGGTATGAGCTTTTTTGAGGGCACACGGTTTTTTTATTTCGTTGTGTGAATGTTCCGAAATGGAATGGCTGGCTCACTTGACAGGTATATGAGGAGAAGGGTTTTGAGGAGAAACACTCAGGAAGGCTGCTGGGTAGTTTAAACAGGAAGTTGAATATTAGGGTACTGAATTTAATTAAGGAAGAAATTTCTCAGCTCCAGGCTCCCCCATGGCTTGAGATCTCTAACCCGGTTTTGCAGCTAGCCATGCATGTTAATGTCTCAGTTGGTCTAGACACAAGGGACAGGGCAAGACATCCACTAGCTTACCACATAGCTCTAAGGTTGCTCACCAGGCTTGTGTTTCTTTGCTGTAAATACCTCATAGAAGTGTTGTGGAGGATTGATTGATTGATTGATTGATTTAATGTGTATTAGTGTTTTATCTGCATGTGTATATGTGCCGCATATATACAGCTTCCTCAGAAGCCAGAAGAGGACATTTAGCATCTAACTCCTCAGAACTGGAGTTACAGGGATTTGTGAGACACCAAATGGATTCTGAGAGCAGAGCCGGAGTTTTCTCCAAGATCTTTCCAGTCCCCTGGTGTGAGGTTTACCAAAGTGCATTAGAATGTAGGGCACAGCCCAGCACATAGGAAGCACCCAGCAAGCATAGCCTGTGTGTATCCTGGTTCAAAGTCAGACCTGGGACTTCAGGGGAAAGAATGTGGGCCGACTTCATGTGTCTTCCTAGGAAGCTTACCAAAGGACCTAAAGAACCTCTCTCATCAGATGTCACTTGGTTGTGTGCCTGCTGTGTGCCAGGTGAGAAGGGCCCGTTTCTCCTCCCACAGAGCTCCTGGCAGGAGTCAGAGAAATGGTTCAAAAAGTGTTCTTTTGGATGTCCTGCAACTAGCTCTCCAAACCTACCGTGCACTACCAGTGCACTAGGACTACCCTTCAGTGTGTCTAACTTTAGCCCAGTTATTGATTCTGATTACAGGGAAGTAAAGGCCGGGCCCCTCTTGACCTCTTTCAGTGGCAGAAAATCATTCTGTCCTGTATTTTCCTTTCAGCTGCAAACATTTGCCTGGTGCCATTTAAAAATCACACTGCCATCTTAGGCACTGAAGATATCCACAGGTCAACAGCAGCAGCACCTTGTGTCACCCCAGAGCAAGATTGGGATAAGCACAGTGACAGCTCTGCTTCCTGCCAGAACCTTCCAATGAGAAGAGCATGAAGTAGCTAGGCACCGTTTCTGCTAACACGGCACAAGCTGAATGCTTTGTTCAGTGATGCCAACAGCCCTGGGGGTGCTGCTAGCTGGGGGGGTGGTGGTGGTGGTATAAAATATGTTAAAGACCACTGAGGAAGAGGGAGGAGAGTAGCCAAAGAGCCATGGCCAGTGCTTCCCTGAAGCCACATGGTTCCTGCCAGAGATTTGCAGAGGAAGCTGCCTGTGAACGAGTAGGGCATTCTGGGAGATGTGTAACAGAGCTTGGAAAATAGCAAACTCTCCTGAAAATTAAAAGGCCAGCACTAATGTGTGGGATCCAGGGCCCACGCCAGGAGCACAGGAGTAACATCTTGGACTTCTTATGAGTCTCAGTTAGCGAAAGTGTACAGGCAAAGGCAGTGTGGCCCGTGGTTCCACCTTGGGTCTTATTTCAATGTCAGCTGTTCTTATTGTACAACTTCTGAATGCTGGCCACAGGGCTCTGTCCTGTGGGCTAACAAGATTACTGGCTTTGCTTGGCTTCTGCTCCCGGATTCCTTTGGGGAATCAAGTTTTCCCCATTTTTGTAAGGTCACACAATGGGCTCTCAACATGGTTTCTACCTTCTTAGTGGCGAGAAGTCTTGCCTTGTTCAACCATTTAACCTCTTCCCTTCCATGGAGACTGGACTTGAAATGGTCATGTGACCTGGGTTGAATCAACAAAAGACTTACTTAGATTTTTAATTGGGGGGGGGGGTGCTAGGTGAGGTAGCATTGTTGGGGGCTATGATGCTGGGTTGAATTTCTCAGTGTAAAACATGCTCTCTGGTATATTTTCAGAAATGATCTTTTCTCTCTGAAAGCCTGGAGGGCAGACAGGAGGAAGGAGCCCTCTATAATATGCACTTCCTTGGTTGACTTTAGGTTAGAATCTAGCATGGCTGAGCCTAACTTTGTTAGCTGGAAGGGCTTAAAGTGGGTTAGTCTCATTTAAACCAAAGCTCTTGGGAATTGTCTGGAACCTCTTCCCTCTAGAAGGCCCATCTGCCTACATATTTGACTTGCTCAGCCGGGCATCTCCTCATGATAAATTCTCAGGAGTAGAACATGTATGTGGTGTGTGTGTGTGTGTGTATGTGTATGTGTGTGTATGCATGTGTGTGTGTGTGTGTGTGTGTCCTGTTTTATGGCTGAATCATGACTCATTATAACAGACAGGAGTTTAGCTCTGGAATATCCCAACAGTCTATTCTTTTCTCATGTTATACTACAACTTCTAAACCAGGCTCATTACCAACCCAGAGTTTCAATAAGAAACAATGCATCCATCCACAAAAAGATTTGTGCACGGATATTCATAGCTGATTTATTAATTACTTAAGTCACAATTCAATATAAAGATATGTGAACTAACAAAACATCTGGGCAATGAATCTAGATAGACATTTCTCTAAAGAAGGCACACAAATGACCAATGAGCACTTGGTTTGGGTTTTATTCCTATAAAGAGACACCGTGACCGTGGCAACTCTTATCCAGGAAAACACTGAATTGGGGCTGGCTAACAGTTGTCATGGCAGGAGGCATGGCTGCATGCAGGCAGACATGGCCCTGGAGAAGATCTAGCTCTTGATCCTCGGGCAGAAAAGGGGGACTTTCCCACTGGGCATGGCTTGAGCACATATGAGATTTCAAGTCCTGTCTCCACATTTTCTTCACTAAGGCCACACCTCCTAACAGTGCCACTCACTTTGGGCATCCAGGGTCCAATTACATTCAAACTACTACAAGCACCTAAACAAACAAACAAACAAAAACAAACGAAAAACCCACCACTCAATATAAAATCAGAACCAAAGTGGGAGGCTTCATTGCTGAAACAAACAAACAACAGACAAAGCAAGAGTAGGAAAGTGTATGGAGAAGCTGGGACTCTTAAACACTGTGAGTGTGGATGCCAATGGGTACCACCACTTAAGAAAGCAGTCTGGTAGCTCCATCAGACCGTAAATATGGAGTTACATGTTTCAGCAACTCCATTCCTTGCAGATATATGACGGAGAGAAGCAAAAGTACCCATCTACACATACACACACACACACACACACACACACACACACACACACACACAAAACCTGGCATTTCATATCTATGGCAGCTTAAAAGTGGAAGAAGCCCCAAATGCTTACCAAGTGATAAAGGCATAAACAAAACCAGCTATGCACATGCCCATCCATCTACACAAGTTCTCTGTGGCGGGTGGGGCCTTGCTGTTTTGTTCTAGGGTGTTTCCCCTCTTGCTATGCCCCTGCCGGTTTCCCCAGAAACTCCATCATTCCCGCCTGTACCTAGGCTTTGCTGCGGCTCAGATGATCTCTGCAGGTTCTCCGCTGTCCCCACACTTGCTGCACACAAGCCTGCTTCTCTGTCTAGGCCACGATGTCCTGTGCAGAATTCCTCCCTGCAGCCTACAACTCAGCAACTTAGCTCCTTTCTTACCTCTTCTCATTCCACATATCCGGAACATTTACTCCTCTCCCTTCTCTGCTCTTTCCCATGAACTGCTTGGGGACACTGGAGAAAAGTCTAGGAAACCATTACCTCACAGTCAGGCTTTCCTCTATACTCTGAAAATCATCCAGCAAGAAGCCACTCATGCCTCTTGCCCCAGATCTCCATCTTCTAGCCAGACCATGTCTTCAGCCTCACAAAAGACCCTGTGCCACGCCCCTGCCATCCACATGATAGCATCTCAACTTACTGCCCATCTGCTGACTCTCTCACCCTCCTCCCTCTGGCCTCTTCCTCTACGGTTCTATCTTCCATCTGGGCTTTACATTCTTTCTGCTCCTGTATCTTTATCCTGTATCTTCCTCTCTCACTAAATCTCGTCAGTGTCCTCCCACTGGCCGAGTCTCCTGATGCCATCTGCTGAATGGGAGACACAGCAGAGCACAACTGTCAGCTGATCCTGCAAGCACGTTGAGCAGTTCCAGGGAGCCTTGGCCATTATACAATCTCAGACACTCCCTGCCTCTGCAAGATTCTATCTGATGACTACTGGGAGTTCCCTTACACTCGGGAGGTCTGATGAACGAGCCTGGTGGGTCCACTTTTTAAGACTAGAGAGGAAGGATTTGTCATTGTGACCCTTCAAGAGAGACTGACAGAAAACTATGTCTGTGGAGAGTGGAGGGAAATGGAGTCTGTAGTGAGAGTTGTGAGGAAGACAGGAACCACGTAGATATTAGCGAACAATAGAGATGACAGGAAATAGGTAACCAGCAAGGATCAAATTCATGACACCCTTCCAGACCAGCCTCTTAGAGTTCCACGGACTGGGGTTAATTTATTCGACTCTCCTTAACATAAACAAAAGGTGCCCATATGTCTTTGTGTCTTCTAAGGAGGATTTTTGGACATATGAGAAAGTGTATGTCTGAGGTACTACATAATTCTAAGGTGACACTGGCAGCAAGGTAACACATAAGTGGTGGGGCTGGAAGTGTGCCTGCCACTTGACACTACACATACACACACACACACACACACACACACACACACACACACACACAGGAAAGAAGGAAGAAGGAAGGAGAGAAGAAGTGAGTGGGTTCTGGAGTGAGTGTGAGCATGCTTGCACAACAGTGTGGATATCCTGAGCATTATCCAACACACAGTGGGTTAAGGTTCCAGGGTATCAGCGGTTCTGTGCCCTCATCCCCAAGGTGGTGCCACTGAGAGATGGCCAGGCCGTGAGGTCAGACGCTATATGAACAGGAGCCATTCCCTAGGTCCTTGGGAAAAACATTCTCCAGTGCCTTCTTTGGAGAGAGACTATGAGAAGCCAGCAGCCTACAAGCCAAATGAGAGGTCACACCAGAGCCCGACCATGCCAGCACCACTTCTCAGACTGCAGTCACCATGACTTGTGAGGAACGCGTTTTTTAGTACTTATAAGATACCTAGGCGGGCTGGTGAGATGGCTCAGTGGGTAAGAGTACCCGACTGCTCTTCCGAAGGTCCAGAGTTCAAATCCCAGCAACCACATGGTGGCTCATTACCATCCGTAACAAGATCTGACGCCCTCTTCTGGAGTGTCTGAAGACAGCCACAGTGTTGTACTTACATATAATAAATAAATAAATCTTACAAGAAACAAAACAAAACATGACTGCAAATCACCTTAAAAAGAAAAAAAAAGGTACCTAGGCTATTAGCCATTTGTTGTGATATCCTTAACAAATTGGACAGTAGTAAATTTGGCTTATTTTTACTACACTTAAAACTAATTGTCTATAAGAGAATGACAAAGAACCAAGTCTTAAGCCACAAGAGATACCACTTCACTTCCATGAGTCTAAGCTCAAAGCACATTTACAATGTGAAAACTGTGAAGCTCAAGGGGTCTGTGCAACCCTCACAGAAACTAGGTCAGAGTTCTCCCAAATGATCAAGCTGAGGTCCCATGTGAGCCCAGACATCTGCTCCTGGGCATGGACCGAGAGAATAGACACATTCTTAGGGGCTTCCAGAAATGGTGACACGGGCTTCATTCTACTTACCTGAGACGTCTAGACTAGGCAAGCACACATGCACAGAGCACATGGAACTGGGGGGTGCCTTGGAGCTGATGAAACTATTCCAGAGCTGACTGTGGATATATAGTTGTCTCACTAAATCCATTGAAATCTGAACTTTAAATGTGTCTAAACATCATAATTTAAGGCATTTCCCCCTTAAATATCAGTGGGTTGGCGTCATATACACTAAGCATGTATTGGGTCTGGGCTGTATAGATTTGGCCAGAGCTGAAAAGGGGGGGCTGGTAGGAAGGAATACTGGGGATAAGAAGAAAGGAAAAGATGTGCACAGCGACTAATCAGGAAGGGGTGTGGCCGGATAATGTTTGGTGAAGATGCCTCGACACCAGGAAGACGTTGAGTAACTCACGGTCCAAGAGACTGACAATGCTGGTGAGAGACAGTGGGAGGTTGAACTCGAGGCCTGCTTGGTGAGGTGGGACCCTGGGTTCATGAGCATTGAGTCAAGCAGCATTCTGGGATTAGATTGGAGAAACAGAAGGAGGGGTGTGTCTTCAGGAACTGGGATCCAAAGGAAATGGCAGCTTTGGAAGTCCTCAGCAGCAGAGCCAAACCCTCCTGCCAGGAGGCATGGGGACCGCCTCTGCTTCTCTGCTTTCAAGGAGGGACTCTTGCAGCGTGGATGAGTTTCCTGTTGCTGCTGTAACAGATTGCCACACACTTGGGCTTTGAAACAAAATATGTTTGTTTTCTTGCATGTCAGGAAGCCAGAGATCCAAACTTGGTCTCACTGAGGTAAAGCCAGCGTGTTAGCAGGCCTGGTTCCTTCTGGAGCCCCTGTGGGACAATTTGTTCCCTTGCCTATTAGTCTGCTGGAATTCCCCTGCTCGTGCTGCCATCATTCCAAACTTCAGGGCACATTGCTTTTCCTCTGTTGTGCTGTAATTTCTTAGAGTTTCAGTGTCACCTGGTGTCTGTCTGTCTGAGTCTGTGTCTGTGTCTGTGTCTGTGTCTGTGTCTGTGTCTGTGTCTGTGTCTGTGTCTGTCTGTGTCCTCTCTCTCTCTCTCTCTCTCTCTCTCTCTCTCTCTCTCTGTCTCTCTCTCTCCCCC
>NC_034593.1:48630233-48632340 GCF_900095145.1 Mus pahari
TGTGTGTGTGTGTGTGTGTGTGTTTGTTCATGTGTGTCTGTCTATGACTCTGTGTGTGTATGTGTCCAAGTTTATGGTATGGTTGTATATGTGTTTGTGTGTCTGTGTGGTGTGATGTGTATGTGTGTCTGTCTTTTGTGTATCTCTGTGTGTATGCATGTGTCTGTGTGTATCTGTATATATTTCCTGAGACCAATGAGGTAAGCAGCTACTCTCTGCCACATACCCCTGCCCCAGGTGAGCCTTCCCACAAGCACCAGAGCAATAGAGTCAACTAACCTTGCCCTGACACCTGAAACCCTCAGCCAATTTCTTTTCTTGTTTTAAGTTCTTTGCTTCCAGCATTCTGTCACAGCAATGGGAGGCTAACCCGGTTTGTGTCAAGTCCCCTGGCCATCTCATAAAAACACTGTGCTAGTATTTAGGATTCAGACATGTTGTCATTAAAATAAATAATCGCAAGTTCCAAGGGTTGGCTTGCTGATAGACGGAGCCACTGCGGGATCTGAATTGGGTNACTCATTTGAAACTGCCCTGGCTCGAGTTTTTGCTTCCTTGTTTTTGTTTTGTTTTTCTTGTTTTTTGTTGCTGTTGTTATTGTTTTGTGTTTTTGTTTGTTTTGTTTGTTTGTTTTGGTTTTTTGTCAACTTGGCATAGGATAGAGTTATCTGAGAAGAGGAACCTCACATGAAAATGCCTCCCTCAGATTGGCTTGT
Organism: Mus pahari; assembly: GCF_900095145.1. Classification (NCBI taxonomy): domain Eukaryota; kingdom Metazoa; phylum Chordata; class Mammalia; order Rodentia; family Muridae; genus Mus; species Mus pahari. The sequence continues at coordinate 48,630,950 of NC_034593.1, forward strand.
GGGCAAGTAAGTCTGTGGGGCATTTTCTTCATTGAAGATTGATGTAGATGGGGCCAGCCCACTTTGGGCCTGGACACACGGTCCTGAGCTGAATAAGGAAGCATGAGTGTTCCTGCCCACAGCAACACTCCGAACCAGAACCAGGTCCGTCCTGAAAGGCAGGGCTGGGCTGGAAGGGATGGCGAGAAAGAATGGGGCTAGGACAAAAGATTCTGATCAAAGCCCAATGTTTAATGAATTACTGAGTTTATATAGCATGGGAAAAAACCCTTTCCCCCAGCCCCAGTCTTGGGGCCTAGTTCAGGTGCGAGCAGGTAGGCTGACTTCAGGAAGATGACTCTGGAGAAACTGGGAGCTTATCAGCAGGGAGCAGCGTCTGCCCCGAAAGGCGATTGTTTTGAAGAGCACCGGCAGTGCAAACAGTAGAGCCGGCTTGGCAGATCGGAAGATACCACCGCAGGTGGCCCAGTGCTAAGTGGCTGCAGAGCTCTGGACCAACCTGCTTCGAGGCTGGAAGGAGGCTACAGAAGCAGGCTGAGCAACCCAGGGAGAGCAAGCCAGTGAGTGAGCAGTGTTTGCCTGTGGCCTCTGCTTCAGTTCCTCCTCTCACCTTCGCTCAGCGGTGAACTGTGATTGGACTGTGTGAGCCAAGAAACCCTTCCCTCCCATGTTGCTTTCCGCCGCCATGGTCTTCATTGCAGCAGTATGAGCAAACTAAGACTGTGAGAGAGATGTAGGCATAGAAGCTAACACATTAGAATTCTCCAGAAGAGGACCCGACAGAAGATACGTACTTAGAGGCCGAGATTTACAATCAAGAACTGGCTCCCGGCTGGTGAGATGCCTCGAGACCAAGATGTTTGGAGCAAAGCTTGATAGCCTGAGTTCGATTCCTACTCTCACATGTTGGAAGGAAAGAACCAACTCCCTCATGTTGTCCTTTGACCTTCACCTTCACCGTGTGCTGAATGCTGTGTGCACATAGACTCTCACACATGACGTAAGTACATGTCACAAAAGAAGAATTTGCTCTGGCTAGGTGTGTTTTATATGTTTTGCTTGCATATGCCCCTGAGTTCTGTCCTAAACAGGAGAGAAGGAACAAAAAGATTGTCTTGAGTTGATGGAGACCAAAAAAATCTCAAGGATCTGTACTCTGAGGCCTGAGGACCAAGGTGGAACATTGACATTTCAGGGCAAATGCAAAAAAAAAAACAGAGAAGACTGGTGTGTCTGTCTGAAGACAGAAAAGATTTTTTTATCTAGCCTTTAGTTCTGTTAAGCCTTTCAAAGGATGGGGTGACACCCACATACAGGGGACAGGGGTGACACCCACATACAGGGGACAGGGGTGACACCCACATACAGGGGACAGGGGTGACACCCACATA
>NC_034593.1:48633100-48688386 GCF_900095145.1 Mus pahari
CCTTCCTTCCTTCCTTCCTTCCTTCCTTCCTTCCTTCCTTTCTTCCTTCTTTCCTTCCTTCCTTCCTTTCTCTTCTTTTCCTTCCTTCCTTTTCTTTCTTCCTTCCTTCTTCTTTCTCTTTTTTCTCTTTCTCTCTTTCCTTCCTCCCTCCCTTCCTTCCTTCCTTTCCTTTCTCTCTTTCTTTTCCCTTTCTTTCCCTCTTTTTCTTTCTTTCTTTCTTTCTTTCTTTCTTTCTTTCTTTCTTTCTTTCTTTCTTTCTTTCCAATTACTTTTGGTCCAATGTTTTTCTCTTCCCTAGGTTTACATCTGCACACCCATTTTCATTATGCGATCTTTCATCTTTCACGGGCTGCTTTGGTGGCTTGTGTTGTCCCCCCCCCCCCCATGCATCTTACTTCTCCATGTCACACTCTTCCAGGCCTTTCAATTACCTACCCACCCTCCTGTATGATAGCATTTTGATGGGAGGGGATGAGATGGATAAGCTTCTGAGCCATGGGCCAAGGCACCCGTGTGCCAAACAATTTTCCTGCCTCTTTGGAAGGGAGACCAGGAGGCCCAGAGAAGCCATAGCCCAAGTTCCTGCAGAGAGCCAGTCTTCATGAGCCCGGAGACTAGCATCTCAGAGACGTAGTAGAGTCTGTCTTTATGAAAGAAAATGATCTTTGTGTGGGCAGGTGGTATAGTTTAGGAGAACATTTTTATGTGCAATTTAGAGTGTGCTGTCTACACATGGCTCAGACTGAAATAATCAGTTTAATGTGTGTCTGCACCGTCATGTGGTCAAACTTTAGGTGAGAGCAGATTTACACACGGAAATCAAAACGAACTAGCAGGAGCCCTCTTCTGCAGCATTCCATGACAATAAACGGCCACACGATGGACGCCGGCCAACCCCACTCTCCTCTCCTTTCATTTCTTCCCGGAAAGCTCTTGGTGATAGAGAGAAAATGAGTTTCTGAGGTGCTTGAGTGCATCTGCTAAGTAGAGATTTTTATCAGCCGGGGCATACATAAACAAAGGCCACATAAACAGGCGGGTTGCCGGGCAGCAAGGGCGGAGTATACCTCTCTCTACAGGCGGGTTTCCTTGGGTGGAAGTGTAAGGATTTTTATAGGGATTCTGAAGCATGCCTTTCCATTCAAAGAGGCACCCTGCTTCCGATGCCAGCTCAGGGAGATGCTCAGAACAAAGGCAGACTTTCTGCAGAGCTTGTCAGTGTGGGTTGCTCTTAAAAGGAAAGAGGTAAGTTTGTTTGCCCAGAGACCAAGACAAGTAAAGACCAATGATGAACTCACATTCAAACATTTGCAGTGTCATTTTTTTGGGCAATGTAGTCTTGGCGTGAAGGAACTAGACAGAGGACGACTAGCTTTTAAAGGGAAGGTGTCCACATATGAATCTATCAGGAAGCAGAAGGGCCTAGGTCAGGCCTGAACGAGATCTTCACTTAGGCTAATGCTCCAAATATGCATGTGTCACCCCTTTGGCTCCCACCCTGATGAGTCAGCACTGACTTGGCAAAAGCAGCTCTGTTGAGCCTGCTGCATATCCCCCACCCCCACCCCGCCAGAGAATTTGGAGCTGGAGAAAGGAAACTTCTAGATTAAAGGGCAGTGCTGTGTATCTCTAAATTAGAGTAATTGGGGACTACCCCCCAAAAAATGTTTTACAGAAAAGCAATGTTCTTCCTCTGGTGATAAATTTAATTCAGAATTTTGAACGGAACCCACCTCATACTCACCCAGTGGAGGAGGAGGAGGAGGAGGAGGATTGAGTCCGGCGGGTGGAGGATAGATTCCAACACATGTGTTCTCATTTATCAAGGGGCGGTGCTCAGTGTGAAGGGGGAGAATATCAGGGGTGAGCAGAATCAAGGAGATCAAATTATTTTTCCATTTGTCTCAGAAGCAAAGGGGGACAAAAGGAAATAAAGAGGGGAGGAAAATCATTTCATGATGTGGTGATCCTTCGTAACCTGGAGGAACCAGCCGGGGGAACTTCACGTTTCAGCGACACCATGCTAGGGTATCCCTCAGCTTCCCTGCGTGCAGGGCGTAGCTGTGGATTTTGGAAGCATCAGAGATGACAAAGATCTGCATGGATGTCTCTAGTTGTCATTCCTCCGATGAGCCTCCCAAGGTCCCAGCACAGCCACCTGTGTGAATCTGAGGACAGAGAGGACAAAGTCAAGTGTTTAACTGACTCCTGATTGCAGGCCAGCCATTTGATTTTCACGGTCTCCCACTCCCAGTGCATCTGCGAAGTGGCTAGCCCGCTTCATTCTAGATACTAGCAGAGTGTTCTAAATATCCCGTGGCTCTCGTTCAAGATGCGCAGTTGGAGATAGAGCCAAGGGGGCGAGAGGCTCTACTGTGTAGCCTTCCCGAGGGCTCCTCGGCATGTGAGCTGTGAAGGCTAAAACGGTTTTGCTATTAAACAGGGCGGGAGAATGTACTTAAACGGGGAGGGGTGTGTGTGTTGGGGGGGGGGGAAACGGGACTAGAACTGTGCCTTCCAGTCATTGTAAGGTGAAGTAGAATGAGCTCTGTTGCAGCAGATGGGAGGGTATGTACTCAATGTCTGCTGCTGAGTGGTGGGGGCTGCTCCTGTAGGTTTGGCATGTAGGGACATGGACATCACCTGGTCAGTGGTTCCAAAGCTTCAGAAAGCCCTGCAGTCGCTTGGTTTCACGGACGCTGGCCCACCAGCCCTTTATGGTGGGGGCAGTAATTTTTGTGCCAGATCTCAGTCCCACATCACTTTACAAACCTTCACTCTGGTTCATCTACAGAGCAGGAACACTCCTGCAGCCCCATCAGTCCCAGTCCAGAGTCATTTCAGATTTCCTCATACAGGATCTCATCTTAACACCCCCCCACTCCCCCCCCCCATTCCCAAAGCTCCATGGAGCCAGAGGGACACAACTACCCTAGCAGAGAGGCCTCTGCAGTTTTGAAACAGGAGCCTCTTGCTGCTCTTTGAAGTTACATGTGGCCCTGTTGTTCTCCCCCCCCCCCCATAACAAACAGGGTAAGAGAGAGGAAGGCAGACGGGGAAATCAGAGAGCAGAGAGAAAGGCAGGAGGTGGTCGGAGGAAAGTAATCCCAGGCCTGCCTGGGAATGGGGTACAGCCAGGTTGTCATGGGCATCACAGGCCAATCTGGTGGGGGGGGTTTCCTCAACTGAGACTCCTTCTTCTCAAGTGATTCTAGTTTGTGTCAAGTTGACGCGAAACCAGCCAACACAGAAGGGTCTATGGGGAAGGGTGGGCATCTACAAGGACATTCTTGGTTGCTAGAGCAACAGTATCCTGCAATCTCCAGAGGTCCCCTAGCTGTGGGTACCAGGCCAGGGACAGGCCAAGGAGGTGGTATCTGGGGTGAAAAGTAGGAATGGAGCAGGGACCACAGATGCCACCCCTCCTTAGCAGGGACACAGATGCCACCATCCCTTCTTAACCAAGATCTTAAAATGAGGAGTGGCCCCAGGTGGTCACAGCAGGCAGTGACACTTCGGAACCAAGAGCTTAACCCTTCTTGTTCTCTTGAGCAAGCAACAGTGGAGTGGCTTCTGCTATGTCCATTCCTCTGCTGCCTCTGGGAGCCACCTTGTGATCGCTTCCTTTATTGACAGCATTTGACCCAGCGAGAAATTGGCACATCTAATTTCTTAACCTATGCCAGGATCTGCTCACAGCTCTGAAGACTTTCCACATATTTCCCAATAAGACTGCTTTTCATCCTCCAGTTTATATTCAGACCAGGCCAGTGTGGAGAAATATAAAGCACCTCTCTTAATGTCCACGGATCAATCCTCCCAGTAGGCGGGGGGGGGGGGGCACAGTCCTGAGGGAGCCTTTGAGGACAAAGCCCTCTAAATCTCCATCTCCCTCCCTGTTTTGCCAACATAGGTGTTGGCACCTCTATCTTCTTCTGCCTTATTAGCAACTATGAAGGGAGTGGAGATCCTATTGAGAATATTTGTCCTGTGTGACTCTTTAGTGGCTTTAATTCCTAATAAGCATGATATTTCTAGAGAACATGGAATGTTCTTTCTCCTCAGTCTGTTAATGTCATAGCAACTGGAAAGTTGGAAAGGGGTGGGTGTCCCCAGGGCACCACAGGGCAGAAACAAAAGCAGGCAAGCAGACAAGGACAGAACACTAGGAGAAAAGAGTTATGGCAAGCAGAAAGAGCAGAGGTTAAGACCCAGAGGGGTCCTTCTCTCCAGCCTAGCCTGCAGGCAAGTTGGTCCTTCTTGGCCTCTAGCTGTTACTGGCACCGGAACAGCTGACGCTGAAGCAAAAACCTGCCTCTCTATGGAGGACCTGGCAGTGCTGGGGCTGGAACCCAGGGCCTTTTGCATGTTCAGAGAGGCCCTCTATGGTCTCACCCCCAGTCTCACAGCCGGCAAGCTCACACCCTGCTCACCATCATCTTGAGGGCCTTCGAAGCCCAAAGTATGAAAGCCTGGGCTAGGGAAAGTGTGTGTGAAGGAAGCATTTGCCTTGCCGCATGGGTTCTGGACAAAGAGCTAAAGCTCTTCAGGGCACCACTTCCTAACCAGAATTTTGCCTGCATGCTAGGAAGAGGGCCGGGCGGTGGTGGTGCGCGCCTTTAATCCCAGCACTAGGGAGGCAGAGGCAGGCAGATTTCTGAATTCGAGGCCAGTCTGGTCTACAAAGTGAGTTCCAAGACAGCTAGGGCTACACAGTGAAACCCTGTCTCGAAAAAAAACAAAAAACAAACAACAACAACAACAACAACAAAAAAGAAAGAAAGAAAGAAAGAAAGAAAGAAAGAAAGAAAGAAAGAAAGAAAGAAAGAGGAAGAAACAAGGCAGGGGTGGGTGCAGTGTGGTTGTTTTCCCTTTCCTCAGACAGCCTATCCCAGGTCCCAGGTAACTACTGTCTACTGTTGTGGTTTATAAAAAGGAAGAAAGAATCAGGAGTATGTCTGGTAGAGGTGTGGTATGGTGATGGGGATGCCCATGATGAGGTATCCCTTCCCCCTGAAGTACTAGTCACATGACCAGGGTGGTATAGAGTTGAATTAGGGGAGGGGAGTTGAGGGAATAGAGACAGAGAGAGAGAGAGAGAGAGAGAGAGAGAGAGAGAGAGAGAGAGAAGAAGAAGAAGAAGAAGAAGAAGGAGGAGGAGGAGGAGGAGGAGAGACCTGCCACTAACAGGTGGAGAGAGTGGGGAGGGGAATGGGGAGAGTAGAGACAGAGGAGGAAGAGAAGAGAGTGAGAGAGAGCAGAGGGGGCAAGCAGCCCTTTTTAGAGTGAGTCAGGCACGCCCCGGCTTGTTGCCAGGTAACTGTGGGGCGGAGCCTAGAAGGAATGCTAACAACTTCTCTTAACTATTCACAGTTCCAAGGCCCAGAAGCCAGGGTTCAGCTGACGAAGCTGTAGAGCAGAGGCTTGGCTGTATCCGTGGTGCTTCTCCGGGTGTGCAGAGTGAGGAATCTGCTGTCTTCCAGCCCTGCTCCTCTAGGGATGATGAGCAGCTCTACAGGGTCTACATTTGTCCAGTAACTTGGCTTAGGAGCCTGGCCTAAGCCCCCACCCTGGTACCTCTGAGAAAATTCTTCTTCCGGTCATGAAAGATGGAAGCATCTCTCTACCCCTTGGAAGCCGAGGAAAGACAGGAAACCAAGCGACAGAGAGAAAATCACATCTTAACCCCTCCAGGATGGGACGGGCCTGAGACTGGGCCCCTGGAGTCCCCCTTACCCCTGTCAGTCCTGTTTAGATGCCTGCCTCCATACCTTCCTGACTCATTGCCCTGTCTTCTGGAAACGGAGCTGCCGTCGCCAGGGAGCCCGTTTCTTGCTTTCCTTGTCTACCTGCATCCCTCCAGCTTCCTTTTTCTCTAGTTACCCTAGAGCTGAACCCAGTGAGTCTCTGAAGGGCTCCATCTCCGAACGCAGCTGTTCTCTGGAGCATTGGAGAGTGGCACTTGAATGTGGTAGGGTGGGGTGGGGACAATTGATTGACAAGTGGCTACAAATGGCTACCAGTTTTCACCAGGTAGCAGTCTGTTCTGTAAGGTGGGCTGTGGGATGACGCCCAGTTGGTTCTGTCTTATCTGGGCCATCTGAGGAAACCCCATGTGCTTTAAAGGTCCTGTCCCAGCACCCGGCCTCTGTGTGCAGTCTTCCCCAGGGGCAGCTCTTCCATCCAGGTTCAGATGTCAGGCAGGTCTGAGGAGGCAGCCTTCTCCTGGCGGTTCTAGTCTCAATGTCCCCCCACCCCCCACCCCACAGCAAAGAGGACTTCTGTTTTGATTCTTGATTTTCTCACATTTCCCCTTTAAAGAGCCTGCCTTCTATCTCTCTTCTTTTCATTTCTAGCCCCCCTCTGTTCCTCATCAATGTAATTTTAAAGTGAAAGCACATGGCCTCAGCGCCAGGTCTCTCGGTTTACTCAGCTGCACCTACTTATTCAATTTAAATGGGAAGGCTAGTTTACAAACTCAAAAACTAAGTCCTGGCCAATGAGAAGAGCTGTGTAAACACAGGTCTAATTTCATCTCTAGTCCTTCCCCTCCCAAAAGACCCTCCTAGAACAAAAGCCAGGACAGGACATAGTGTGTGTGTGTGTGTGTGTGTGTGTGTGTGTGTGTGTGTGTGTGTGTGTGTGTGTGTAGTGGATGTATGTAGACACACACACACACACACACACACACACACATGTACATTCTCATCCTGGAAGTTTCTTGATTTCTAATTGTGAACCAGGATAATCAAGTTGAACAGGGTCAGAATTTCAATATGTGACGTTTTCCAGCAAAGTGTCAGTTGGCATTTTGGACCCCATTTGATGCCCTCTCAGCTGGAAAAGGATAGGGCTGGTGTGTCTAGAGACTGGCCGGGTAAGGAAATTCTGCTCTCCTTCCATGAAAGAGATACATTCGTTTTGCAATCTTAATCCTTTTTGTTTTCTTTTAGGAGCAAAAGGATAGGAAAAAGATGAATTTCTGATATTCTAGCCGTTCAGGGGAAGCAGAATGAGAAAACAAACCAAGCTGAGAAACTAAGAATAAAGCAAGGCTCTGCTAAAACAACTAGATCTGTAATCACCTTGTCCTTTCCTGAGCCCACTCAGTCACACCACTCTGATTTTATCTTCCTGGGACTGTGAAATGATCAAGAATCATTTTGAACTGTGAGTTGTCTACTGCAGGTTGGTCCAGAATTAGCCATTTTCATGCAGTACTTTGCACAATCAGTTTAGACACTCTGTAACTTGGATATGAAGGATTCCCCCAAAAGGCTGATTGGCACAGCTTGGTTGCCAGTTCATGGATTCAGGAATGAACAACTGACTGGCAGATCACAAGGCCTCTGATCCATTGATGGACAGTCACAACTAGGTGGTATGTCTGGGCAGTAAAAGAAGTTTTTTTTTGTTTTGTTTTGTTTTTTAGATATTTTGCCATATTAAAAGAGGGAATACTTGGGACTGGTAAGATGGCTCAGTGGGTAAGAGCATTGACTGCTCTTCCGAAGATCCTCAGTTCAAATCCTGGCAACCACATGGTGGTTCACAACCATCCACAGTGAGATATGAAACTCTCTTCTGGTGTGTCTAAAGACAACTACAGTGTACTTACATATAATAATAAAATGTAATCTGGTTGTAGAGGTCTTAGTCCACGGATATTCAGCCCTGTTGTTTCTGGTTCTCTGTCATGGGACTTCTCCTGGTTCCCCAGAGAGGGAGACAGTGTGGCACATTGAAGGAACTGTTCTGCCCAAGTAAAACCAATAAGTTTATTGGGATTGCTTACAGGAATATGGGAAAAGGGTTACTTATAGGTGCATAGGCACCTCAGAGGCAGATGCATCATGGAACAGCTCACCCCTGCCTAGGTGAGGACACTTCTGGAGAGTGGATTTGAATTGCCCTCCAAAGGTACATTGGTGAATGATAGACAGTCATGTCAATAAAACCATCTCATACTCAAAAGAAAGAATAAAAAAGATCCATAGAGAGAATCCATCATCCATCATCCTCCAGCTCCCATCAGACATCAGGCTGATGTTGCTCCCATGGTGCCCCTCAGAGTGTATGGAATCTATAGGAGTCGGGCCTCAATTGAAGGTCTTAGGTCATTCACAGCATCCTTGAAGGGGGTTACAGTACCCTGGTCTCTTCTTTCACACTCTACTGTGAGGTACACAGTCTTCCTCTACCAAAGGCTCCTCTCAAAATCTTCTGTGTGCTGCCTGAAGCATTGTGGGATAGAGTGTCCAGCCATGAGTGAAAATAAATGTTTCCCCTTAGAAGTTCTCTCAGGTAGTTTGTAACAAAATGTGATAGTCATCTCCCCTTAACCACCTTCCAGAAGACAATGCAAGGTTCCCAGAAGTTTTGTCACAGAACACGTTTCCTTTCTGGGGTGGGTACCACTGCCCAGAGTGACTTCTGCGCCCCCCTTCTCTTCCTGTACTAGAGAACAGTGTTGTGACTGTCAGCAAGCAGCTTTCCTCTGTACCCCGTTCCTGCTCAGTTTCAGCTTCCCACCTCATGTTCAGTTGCTTCCGGCCTGGAGAGGTGAAGTCCCTTTATGAAGGTCTACTTAGATTTTTTGATTACCTACAAGCATCTTTAGTGCGTTTCTATTCTTGAAAAGCTTTTGCTGTGTTAATGCAGACCACAAAATATTGGTGGTTGTTTTCCTTTCGAGAGCCCTGAAAAATGCTGCCCCTTCATCTTGTGGGTTTTTATATTCTTCTTATTGAAAATCAGCCAGATGTCTGATGGGGGGTGGGGGATGATGGATGATGCATTCACTCTTAAGGATCTTTTTTTTCTTTGAGTATGAGATGGTTTTATTGACATGATTTTTATTGAAGCGTTTATACATGCATATAATGTGCTTTAATCTATGCCATCCCACCCCTCCCTTCCAGACCTTCCCTTGTTCCCACCCCAAACTATTCTCTCCCAACCTCACTTATTCTCTTGTTTTGTTTTTGCCAAACAGGGTCTGCTTAGTGGTGTTAGAGCAAGCATGGGTGTAGGGCCATCTACCAGAGTATGGCATCCCTGAGAAAAACCTCTCCCAGTGGCCACTTATTTACCATAGCTTCTCAGCTAGGAAGGATTGAGATGCCCTCAGGATTGAGATGCCCTCTTTGGTTTTGGTGGTGGTTTGGTTACACATGTAAGTATATATTAATTCTGCTTATAAATCTAACTTCCAGCTCTGAAGACCTAAACATTTCATGCATCATCTCTGAAAACAGGAATGCTGCTTTTCATCCATCTGAACATATATAGAATATTCTTTCTTCTCTCACTTTCCCGCTCTCATGGCTTTGCTTTCTAGCTTACATTCTAGACAATTTCCTAAGACTAAATTTCCTTTCACTAATTCTTTCTCCAGCTGAGTCTGACCTGCGGTGTAACCTATTATACTTCAAGTCTTACTAATAGCTCTCTTTATTTCATGAAATTTAATTTGGCTACTTTTACATTTTGCTTTGTCTTTTCAAAATAAAGCACTGTCCTGACACATTCATGTTTCTTTTTCCTTTAAAATTCCATAGAAATAACTAACAATACTTCAGAATATGCAAATATATTCAAATTTCCAAAATATGAGACACAGTTGGCTTTTGGTAGTTCTGACATCTTTGATGATCATGGCTACTGTTGATCCCATCTCTTCTTGAAAGGGAGGGAGAAGATCTATGCAAATTTGACCATGAGAAATTGTTGAAGATTTGGAGTCTATTTCTCTCATCCATAAATTTGTGTTTTTTTTTTTTTTTTCTGCAAGTGTCTAAGAAAGGACCGAACTTGGAACACTTTCAGCTGAAGCCTGGCATGGGGCTTTTGACATCACACAAGTGGGAGCAAGGCTGTGATAATAATTTCTCAGTGAGGGCTTTTCTCCTTCTGCATTCAAAGCCAGCATGAAGGAATTTTCTTCTCTCTGCTTCTGTTTACCCTTCCTTGTCTTTTGGCACCACTGGAGGCCTTTGCTCAGAAGACTTTGTTTTGATAGATGCACCTTAAACTTTTGTTCACCTCAGTGCTCTGGAGACTACAGTTGGTAAGGCGTGTTTGGGAAATTGTAGGCTTATTAGAATATTCCTCAATAACATGGCCTTGGTTTTGGCCTCTTATCTGCCTATCTGCCCTCCCTTCCCCCATCTCCAGTAGTTTAGTTGTTCTGCAGTGGGAGCTTTTTAGCTATCTAAGCCGCCCTCCATAGAGTTTTGTTTTTTTTTTGTTTTTTTTTGTCCTGATTCTTGACTGTGTTAGTTGTCTTTCTTTATATACTTAGAATGCAGAGCTACCTAAGTCTCTCAAAGAGTCACCCCAATATCCCCAGGCCAGTATCCTACATGCCAGCTCACTTATGTCAATGGCTTTCCCCAATTTCCTCCTTACAACTGGCTCCTCCTGTCCCTGCTTCCAGGTCCAGTATCTGTTGAGGCCCCCACATGCTCCCATTGCCAATAACTCTGCCATACCTTTCTTCCCAGGTCCTTCATCCTCTGAAACTGTGATCTACAGTAGTTTTGCTTTCTTAGGCTTCTTTCGTGACAGCCACACAACCCTAACTAACACAGCACCACTCCCCAACCCCCCACCATTCAGACCCCTGGGAAGACTGAATCAGAACACACAGCAGCCACACCTGACACTCCCGAGAGACAGCACAGTCTGAGTTTTCCATAGTTAGAATTTTAGTCACGACCTGGGTTGCTTCCAACACTCGTGCGGTAGACAGGCTGCTTCAGGTACTTATTGGGGAAGGTTACACAGTAGTCTCCTTCAAGCCAATCAGGCGTTTGCCATCTTCAGTTCTGCTGGGCCTGCTTGTTGACAGTTGACCCTTCTCATGGGACCCTCACCTGAGTATCCAACCACCCTCCCAACCATTTGTGTATACATTTGCCTTGATGCACAGGCCTGGGGGAGATGTTAGAGAATATAGGGTGAGGAAGGGTGAGGGTGGGGGACTTATGTACCTAGTCTTGGGGGAGTCACTATCTATGCTACATACAGACCTTCCAGGATGGCGACTTTAAGGTCATCTACATTCCTGCCTGTAACCCTTCACCTATGCTTGCAAGGAAGCCTGTCTCCCCAAAGTGAACCTAGTGGGATCTAGCCTTGGTTTGTCTTTGGGACCTGAGGAGGAAGGGTGGGTGTTGTTCACACCTCCCCTAAGGATGAAATTTTAACAGCATGGGAGACTGTCTCTTTCCAAACGCTCTGTAATGAACTGGTCAAGTGACAACAATGCACAAAGCTACGTTTCCTGAAAGCGACACCTGGCCCCTTTTGATTGATATGCCCAAGGTATAACTTTATTTTGTTGTATTCATATGAATCTTTGAATTTTACCTAATACTTTGGTGAAAAAAAAAAAAATGACATAAAACCAAGGTTGGGTTTTGTGGTTTATGCCTGTAACCCTGGCAACCAGGAGGCAGAAGCAGAAGGATCTTCTTAAGTTTGAAAGTAGCTTGGATATAGCGCGTGCTAGGCCATTTTTGTGCACATGAGAACCTGTATCACAACCAAACAACGACCACAACCCAAAAGTATTTGTCCGTACTGGGTTCTCCTTGGACTCGAGTGCTTCATATATAGTGATAACGTCTGATGTGTCATTGGAGGAGACACCCGACCTCTCTGAATCCCAGGTCTTTTGTAAGGATGATTGTGATAATGTCAACTCTGTGCACTGCTGGGAAGATAGAATGATAATCTCACAAGCTGTGAAGGACCCAGGGGTCCTTCAATAGCCTCTTCATACCACCATGGTTATGCTCAGTGTTCATCTGCTGTTCATAGGCAGCAGTGACACCATGTTGTGCCTCTCTTTCTGCATAGCTGTTTTCCTCTGCTCCTCCTGCTCTCTGAAAAATCCCTGCATGGGGGTATGTTGTGTGTGCTATGCCCACGTTGCAGGTACCCCAAAGACCACCAAGCAGCCTATTCCAATGCAAACACATAAGGGTCTTTATTGTGTCTTTATTGCAAGGACTCTCGCCATTGTAGTGGGTCAGAGTGAGAGCCTCAAGTCTAGAGGTGCAGGGTATTTACTGTAGTTATAGCAAGCGTGGGGAATTTCCACGTGGGTCAGCAAGTTAATATTTTAAAAACTGCATTTCTGTCATAATCTGCAAGATCCAAACACGGGTCGAAACCACCTAACAAACAGAATGACTAAGTTATCTATTTTCTGCGGGATATCTTGGGTTATCTATTTATACCTTGACCCTGCTGTTGTAGCCTGACTGGCTGTTACTGGAGGTTGCCATAGGATATTTGCTCAAGTAGGCTTTGTGGTTTTCTTCCTAAAATTAGTTGGTTGGGCTTTACAGTGTGAAATCTACATGCTTACCCAAAGGCCCCATGCTATTAGATCTCATCTGTACAGAGTGAGCTAATGCTATCCCATTCTCCAAACAAAACAGATGAACACACAAAGCCTGCTCACAATGCTGGCTAACACTTGCTAAAGCATCAGACTCTTTTTTTTTTTCTTTTTCTTTTTCTTTTTCTTTTTCTTTTTCTTTTTCTTTTTCGTTTTCTTTTTCTCTTTCTCTTTCTCTTTCTCTTTCTCTTTCTTTCTTTCTTTCTTTCTTTCTTTCTTTCTTTCTTTCTTTCTTTCTTTCTTTCTTTCTTTTAATGCTTGTCTTGAATTAGCTGTGTGAGCATAGTTGATGGAACTAACTTTTGATCTCATGTCACAGACATCGAGGAAAGGCAGGCAGGCTTATCTGTGGCTTTTCTGAGCCTCTCAAGTGTAGGATTTCTTCCCTTTAGGCCAAGGCACAGAACCCATTCTGGAATGAGAGTCTGAAAGATCAGAGAAAATAGCCAGAGTATTTCTTTATGGCCATTCTAGTGGTTTGAATAAGAATGGTTCCGTAGGCTCATGCATTGAAATGCTTAGTCTTCGGGAGTGTTACTGTTTCAAAAGGATTAAGAGGTGTGGCCCCACTGGAGGAAGTGTGTTACTGAGTGGTGGGCTTTGAGGTTCCAAAGCCCATGCCAAACTCAGAGTCTCTCTCTTGGGATGCAGCTCTTAGTGACTCCAGCAGATGCTTGCCTGCTGCCATGCTCCCTGCCGTGATGACCCTGAACTAGACCTCTGAAACTGTAAGCAAGCCCCCAGTTAAATGCTTTCTTTTTTTTCTTTTTTTTTTTTTTTAAGAGTTGCTTCGGTCATGGTGTCTCTTGAGAGCAATAGGACAGTGACTAAGACAGCTTACACAGAATACTAGGGTGAAGGTGAGTTTCAGGATGAGTAGCTGGCTCTGTGAAAGGGTTCTGGTTTCTAGGACCTGCCACAGGAAAGAGAATCCTGATATCTGTGACAAGCTTCAGAGGGGAGACAGGCAGTTAGGAGAAGATCAGAGACACATTGGTTCTCCGTTTGCTTCTCCAACCTTCTTTTGGGGCCTTGAGTTCCAAGCTATGGGCAGGCCGAAGTTCTACATTCTGGTGATGTTATTGTTTAGTCCTGACAACTGAGTAGGTAAATGCTTGGCCAACCTGCGATCCTGCAGACTAGGTTTGGACAGTGTCTCCCTTCTCATTGGCTCTGTGCTTTGGATCAACGTCTCGTCTCCCCTCTTCCTGAGGCATCTTTGGCGAGCAGTTGACAGAGCCCCGGAGGAGGAGGGCACAGGGTTTGCAAACACAAAGGGCTGTATAATTCTAGGTTATCCTATGAACATCGAGTTCTCGGGGCTGGTTCAAGGGCTTTGGGGAAGTTCAAACCTCACTGGAGAATCTGGGGCTTTAAACATTATTTTTAGGGGTGTTCAGGGGTGTGTGTAGATATTATTCTAGACAGGCTTTCTCATAGAACCTGGATCTTATTAAGCGGCTAGCCCAAGCTGGCAGTAAACTCAGGGGGTTCTTTACCTCCCCTAGCAGTAGGGTAACAGATGGGTACCACCACACCCCTTGTTGGCATTAAGCTGAGGATCCCAGATCAGGCCCTAGCGCTTGCATGGCATTAATGGGGTCTGTGCTCTATTTGAGCATGGCTGAGCCAATGCCTGTGCTTACCACATGAAGAAATTTGAATTTCACTTCAATTTGGCATCTAATAAGAAAGACTTTTGTTAGGTTTAGTTTTAGTTTTGTTAAGCTCTTGCCATTCATCACCAAACAAAACCAGTATCATTGGGAAAGCCGGAGTGCAGACTAGAGAGTGGCAGGCTAGGGAGCGCCCCTGTTCAAGCCCATCGAGGGTTGCCTTCTATGGTGAAGAGGAGTTAGCTACTAAGGGATGTAGGGTGGGTAGTTGTGTTTTGGTTGACAAGCTTGGGTTTTGTAAGCCTTTTGTTTTTGTACATGTCTTCCCTCTGCAGCTAACTTACCCAGACTGAAAAGGAGATTCCTACTGAAGAGCAGTGAGAATTCTGGGAGGAATGGTGGTAATGCTGTGTTCATCTCCTTTCAAATTCATGGTTGCAACTTAACCTTCCATAGTATTTGGATGATACTGAGGTGAGGCTTAAAGGGGAGATAGTGAGGTTGCGAAGACAGCGCCCTTGTGAATGGAGTTGGTAGCCTTATATGAAAGGACTAAGAATTTGCCTGCCCTTCCTAGTGTGGGAGAACATGGAAGGTACTGCCTACAAACAGCTCATAGTTCACCAAGTCTGCTGGCACTCAAGCTTGCACTTCCTAACCTTGAAAGCTGTAAGCAGTAGACTTCTATTGCTCATCATTTACCCAGTCTTTGGCACTGGGTTAGAGCGGCTCCCATGAACAAACAGGCACTAATCAAGCAGTGCACACAAACGCCACGCGCATAAATCCAGTGAACAAATACCCACTCAGGTGGTAGAGGGCTGGCTTTCCCAGAAGAGGAGGCATTAAAGCCAGGCAGTCAATATACTGACCCCTGCAGAGAATAGGAATGAGAGAGGGCCATGGAGCCAGTGGGTGAAACCTGTACATTCAGAGGTCATGAGCTAAGGAGATGGGGTGTACTTTTTAACTTTTCAAAGTGTGCATTTTTATTGAACTGTAATGTGACACACAGAGACAAGTCATCACAAGGCTGTCAGTGAGCTCTCTCTCCTCGATGAATGGAATTCCTTGTCCTAATGGTCCCTTCAGGGCCCAATTGCTTCCTGTGTCCCAAAGTAGCCATACTTTGTTATCCTGATCACACACCTGCAGTGGATGGGCCCTCCTCCATCAATTAGTAATCAGAAAAATGTCCCATGGCAATCCCCATAGGCCAGGCTGACCCAGGCAGTCCCCTAACTGAAACTCCTTCCAATAACTCTGGGCTATGTCAAGTAGACAGCTGATGCTAACTAGAAACGTGAACATCCAGAACTGTGAAGTCTGTATGTCTGGGAACAGCTTGTGCCCCACTGGACTCCTGGCTAGTGTTTCCTGTGGCATCACTCTCCCCTGCTGCATGCAGCCTTCTCTGGCAGCATGGGCAAGGCTACTAACAAACTGATCACCTAGTGACAGGCTAGAGAAAGATAAGTTTGCCTCCTCACTTCAGGATACAATTAAGAAAGTAAGAACCAGTTCTGACAAGTACCTCTCGGGCTACATGCTACCTCTACCTAGAGATGGCATCACCAAAGTAGCATAATTGGAAGTGTCCCGGTTGGCAAGGCTGAGTCCAAGAGGTTGATTCAAGGGATTAAATGCGCCAGGCGGTGGTGGCACATGCCTTTAATCCCAGCACTTGGGAGGCAGAGACAGGCAGATTTCTGAGTTTGAGGCCAGCCTGGTCTACAAAGTGAGTTCCAGGACAGCCAGGGCTACACCGAGAAACCCTGCCTCGAAAAACAAAAACAAAACAAACAAAAAAGTGATTAAATGCTATGACTGGCAGCCTCCATAGATATCATGATAGGAAGATAGGTTGATTTGCCCAATAAACACAGCAGTTAAAATAGGAAAGGGATGTTGGGTAGTGAAAATACAGTCTCATTCAAGTGTGGCCAGCAGGGGCAGTGTGGAGCTCCTAAGAGCCAGGGGAATTCTCATGGAGAATACCCCACACTGTGTCCTGCAGAGGTGGGGCAAAAAACGACACTTTTTGCAGGCAGGGTTTGAGGAGCTTCCCCAGCTTCCCGCTGCAGCTTCCTTTATTCTCTTTCAGCTTCTGCCCTATTATCCCTTAGCTTCTGCTTCAGCTCTATTCCCTATTCCCTAGCTTCTGCTGCACGTGCGCCCCCGGTTCTGGGAGATCACTCAGCTGCGCAAGGCGTGATCATTCAGGTGTGCGTGATCATTCAGGTGCGCATAATCAGGTTTTTGGTAAACAAGCAGGGAATCATGGAGCTTGGCAGTGAGCCAGGATGCCATCTTGGCTCACGTGGCCACACCCGCTTCCCACGGGCACACACTGTTTTGATGCTTAAAGTATCCACTTATCAGTGAGTGCATATCAAGTGAGTTCTTCCTTGTCAGAGCTATCATTATACCCCCATCTCAACTGATTAGGCAAGTAAAGGGCTATTTACAAAGGAAGGTCCCCAGTTTCGGGATTCTGGTTTTACATCCCAGTCAAAGAAACTCTGACCCAAATCATCCACCACCTATCTTCTTTCAACAACTGTGTGAGCTTGGGTTAAGAGCAGTAATCAAAATACTTCAACAGCCTCTTCTTGTGCAGCTGGGATTTGGTATTTCTGAGATGGGCGTAAGTGTCCAGGATCTATCTGTATGACAGCAGCAGGAGGTTCTTAAGTACCATGGTGCAGGGTGCGAGAAGGCAGTGGGAGGCTGGTGTGCTGGGCTAGAGCAAGTTTCTGGGGCTCTGGCCATCCCAGGGAACTTTGTCATTTTTGTCTGAAGACCTGAAATCACCTGTTTCTCTGAATATTCAGCCATCATGTGTCTATAAGTATATTGCTGAGAATCTTGTCTGAATCCCAATACCATGACCCAGAAGCTTATGGTCCCAGAAAGGAGAAAGGTGCCAGTGTGCTGTGCTATGACCACAAGGGCCACTTCACCCCAGTGAGCATGACCAAGAGTCACCATGCAGTTTCTAGTACAGACATGTAGTGTGCATCCTGGGGACAGTCAATACTCACATTCCAGGTCATTTGTGAGTCAGAGCTGTCATCCCAAGCTCAATTCCAGGAAGTGCTGATACTTCATGGTAAGGGTATCATATCCCGAGAATGGCTTTTGGGGGGTGGAGTAATGATTGGTTTGTGAATTAGCATAAAAGACAATAGAAATGGTCTTTCACCGAGTGACATTCAGAGTGTTGATTATAAAGCAACTCATGCCTCTCTTCTTAACCAGGGCATGAGACTCTTCTGAGGCCTTTAGCTGGCTCTTACAAGGGAGGTACCTGAACAAGTGTGTTCTAAGGCTTAGAGAATCCAGTTTCTAGAACATGTGGGCATCTGGTTTTGCTGTCTCTTCAGTGCAAATGGTTCTTCATGACCTAAAACAGCACCCTAACTTCACTGACCTCAGAGAAGCGCTGTATCTGTTTGTTAAAGTTTGTTTAATTTACAAGTTGTCTTTATTAAAATGTTGCTTAGGAATGGGTTTTGGGGTACTTCTAGCTACCAAACCAGAGTGTGCATGCCCAGTGAATTTTAATCAATTTTGATGGGGTGTTAAAGGCAGTGATGTGAGTAGCCTGTGCACTCCGGGGAGGAAGAGCCCTGGAGAGAGGGGTGCATCAGTTCTCAGAGACTGCAAATGCCATGGTTGTTTTTGTTCTAAGATGAAGTTTCAGGTAGCAGCGCAGTCTGCTCTTGAACTTGCTGTGTAGCTGACAATGACCCTGCACTGGTCCTCCTGCAGATGACCTGGAATCAATTGCACCTGGTCTATTCCATGCTGGGGATTGAACCCAGCATTTTGTGTATGAACACAAGGCACTCTGCTACATTCCCAGGTCTGCAAAGGGACATCTTTGGCCACATACACGAGAGAGAGAGAGAGAGAGAGAGAGAGAGAGAGAGAGAGAGAGAGAGAGAGAGAGAGAGAGAGAGAGAGAGAGAGAGAGACAGACAGGGGGGGTACACACGTGAGTGACTGAGCCAACTGTGTCCTCCCTGAAGGGGAGGCTCTCAAATCAGGGTTGTTGAAAAGTAATCAAGGGACAATGTGTCTGATGGGGTGGGGGTTGGGTCCCTAGGCTATGCTCTTTAAAGCCCCCAGAAGGTTTTCTTAAGTTCCAAGCTGTCAAGAGTCTGCAGGATGCTGAGCAGGACACAGCATGGAGGGGTCAGACTAGAGAGTAGCCCTGATTAGCAGGTCGGGGCAGTGCAGCTGATGGTGTGTTGGAAGGAGGGCCCAGTTTGCACATGGTTTAGGCGGTGACTAGCTTTTTGGAATAACTGACAGGTAGAACACGGCCTGGGCTGAAGGTGCTATGAGGGCCTGGGGAACCTGACAAGTTTCTGGCTTTTGGGGTGGGATGGGGAGAGGGCCAGTCTTTCTTGGGGTTCTACTGGCCCTCTCCTTTCCATTACAGGAATACAGATGGCAGCCTTACCTGCCTGTCACCTACCTTGCTGTGGCCAGCAGCTGCTCAGTTCCTCTGGGCCTCAGTCCTTGCCTAAGTCACTCCTGCTTGATGAGGAACACTGCAAAGTGTGGTTTTCAGATAAAAATGCCATTATCTGATAATCCTCACCTAGGGAGGCATTTCCTTTATCACTTTCTCCTGTCTCCTGTGGCCCCTGTTGCCCAAATTCCTGCCATTGGACAAGAAGACTGCTGGCTTTACTACAGTTCTGTTCATGGTTTTGCATGTGAGGTCCTCACAGGAAGCAATGCTGATTTTTCAAATTCAAGGGGCAGCAGCGTAAGGAATGTGTGCCACTGAGGCACTCAGTGACGTGTGAGACGATCAGTGAATTCTTTGCATATTTTATTTTTCTTTTTTTGATTTCCAACTCACACACATCTGGCATATTTTACATCTTTGCAATAAAACATGGTTACAATAGCTTAAGGAATTTATATATCCAAAATATTTCACCATGATCTCCAGATGAAATGACCTTGTCTTCCAGATGTTCAGCGCCTTCCCAATTCTAAGCTACAAACTCAAGATATTGCTCACAGCCTGGTGATGAAAACGTAATCAGTACACTGATTCCCCATAATTTCAGAATTTCATAAATACAAACAACAATGAAGAAGGAATAATTCAGTGCTAAAACTTTCTAGTACAAGGTGGATGACAGATAAGTAATCACAGCAATAAATAATGATATGCTTCTGGTGCAAAGTGCCAATACAAAGAACCCATTATTCTGTTTTATCTTTTGAAATAAATGACTGCAAATGAGTGTAAATTCTGAGAAAATTACATTCCTGTAACATGCCTCATAGCCCTACCGACACGATATGTACATCTATGACAATACAGTCACCAAATATACAAAGAAGAAACATGAAGAAAATGTATGGACCCCTGGGTGATCGCTGGATCGGGACAATGGATGGAAAAATCATTTGAGAGCCATCATTTTATATTGTAAAGATGAAGTGCCTTAGGCTAGGAGTGTGGCTTTAGATGAAAATCTCACAAGGAACGAAAGGGATGTTTGTTTTTGTTGTAATACGGTCTGACTCATTATTAAACTATGCTATTTGAGAACCAAAGAGGGGGAACATTAGCATCCTGATCCTCCCGACATGTAGACCCGGAGTTGGTGGCTGACACCAGGGGAGATGTCCAGGTGCTGGAAGTCAATGCAATGGGACTAATGATAGCGACTCCCATTTACACACAGTAGAAACCAGGCCCTCATACCCACGATCCCTTTCTGTTGCATTTTCAGGTTCTAAAGGGCAGGGCTGAATTTTCTTTGTATAATTACCAACAGTGAAAAATAATGGCTTAGTATCCAAATGCTATATGAGCAAACCTCACTTAGAAGGGATGAATTTAAAAAGTGCAAACCATGTTTTAGTGAAAATGTCAAAATTATGGATTGAGCCCAAATTCAACCCTTTTGAACAAGCTGTGTTCTCTCCGTTTCCTAGCTTGAATGCACCTGTTCCATCAAGACGTGGGGGAGTAGGGAGCATGCAGGTTGTAACTCCACAGTAAATTAACAAAGGCTGCTCTTTCTTTATACAAGGTTTCACTTTTACAAAAGTATCCCTTTAAATAAGATGCATATGATGTACAAAGTATCAAACGTGGGTTTTTTTGTTTGTTTGTTTTTTTGTTTTTTGTTTTTCTCAGCTTGAAAAGAGGCTGGAAATGGGATGCAGGTTAGGTTCAAAGCTTAAACTTTGTAACAACTGGGCACAAGGTTCCTCAGAATTGTCAAAAGTCTCTTGTGAGGCTTCCTACAACCTTTTCTCAATAAACGGCGATATATGAAATAATTACCAAAACGGCTCCTAATTCAGATAATTTACATGATATAAGCTTGCTTGACAGCAGCTGGTGTTCAGTCCTGGAAAAACAGGGTGAAATGGCTCCCGACTATGATGTTCGGCGACTGCTGGGTGGGATGGATGTACAAACAGAGGCCGATGTGGACCAGCGTCCCCACCAGAGATACTGCCTTTCCACAGAGCACTGGTGCTCTCACTTGAATGTGGCTTCTGCTGCTTCTCTTCAGTACCTGTTCTGATGCTCATAATGCCACCGATTAAAATCTATATTAAAAGCTACAATGCTGCCAGAAGCCATGCCAGTGATCAGAGTCCTGGAAAAGCAGAGACGGTGATAAGAGACAGCAAAACAGTATGAACTTGCCACTTTATGCTGACACTGGCCTTATCTCAGATGGTCCAGAGTCTTAACTGAGAGAGGTTCACTGAGAGAGCATTTCCTCTTCTGCTAAGAACTGCTGAGCTAGTGGAGGACGGCTGGAGAGCGCAAGTCCATCAAACCACACACTCTAGACTTTCTTGCCTGTGCCTCCTAAATCAATCAGAAGCTCCTTTCTCTGGGGTGGCTCACTACTAATGAGGAGGAGTTTAAGTCTTATGACATTCTTAAGTGTGCTTAGCCGTTAATCCAGCTCTTCATCAGACAAATGTGTCCGGTACATACTTCCCCATTATATGTTTATAAGTTATACTTCCTGTGCATGTACTGCCCCAATACAGCACTGCTCTGCACAGCACACATAATCAAAATTAATAATGGCATTAAAATGGAAATAGGAAGTTACTTAGCACCTTTCCTACTCTACGATGGCTCTCTCTGATGCAGCCTCACAAATGCCGCCTCCTCAGCCTCCCACATGGCCAATCATTTCCTCCAGGGGTTCTGGTCCTGCTCCCTCAGCATGCAATTAGGTTAGGGTCATGTGCTGGGTCACTTCATTATGTTCCCTTAGCACTTTGTAGGATACTTCAGCTGTAATACTGGTAATATATTTGCAAAAAGCACGTGAATGAATTGAAGGAAGAATGTTTAAGCTACTTGAGAGGACATTTTAAACATATTTAAAAACACTCATGGGCATACAAATAGTTAGGAAGGAAGCCACACCTACTTACTGGTCTACTCTAATGGTAACCATAAGCTTTCCTTCAGAATGTTTATTCCTCGGAGTGCATCAAACCATATTGTCTTTCTCTTTCCTTCGTGTGTGTGTGTGTGTGTGTGTGTGTGTGTGTGTGTGTAAAAGTGTGTGTGCCATGTGTAGGCCAAAAAACTACTTTGGGTTTCATTCCTCAGATACTCTGTTGGTCTTAAGATGAGTCCTCTTTCTGTGCTGGAGGCTGTGCACTGGGCTAGACCAGGTCCACAGGCCCTAGGGATCAGCATGTCTTACCTCTACAGGGCAGAGGCTACAACTGAGAGCACTACGACTGGCATCTTTATGTGGATTCTGAGAGTTTGACTTGGTTCTTCATACTCACACAGTAAGCACTTTACTGATTGGATCTGCATGCTGTTTTTCTTGATGTCCTTTCTACCATTCTATTATACTATGAAAATACTTTGTTGTTAAGCATTATATGTGTTAATGCTTAAAATATATCAAAGCCAAAATTCTTCCAAGAAATACTTCTGATAGTGGAAAAACTGGGATTCTTACTCGTCTCCAGCTTGGCCTGTCTGTGCTGTCTTTCCTCCATCTGGGTGAGATCAGGATGCTAAGCTTCTGACCTGTTCCCGTGACCACATTGCCCTTGACATGGCTCACCTTTGGTCATGGGATAAATCCATCGCTCTAATGCCAGCATCACATCCTGGGTAAATGTACAGCTGCTTAAAGTCACAGGCCTGCCAGACCTCCACCACACCATTGTCCCCTCCAGTCACCAGGTTCTGTCCATCGCTGCTCAGGAGAATAGCCTACAGGGAAAAAAGGCAGACAAAGCGTCTCTTCATGTTTCATGTCAACGGTCATGACAAACCGTCTCTTCATGTTTTATGTCAATGGTCATGACAAACCGTCTCTTCATGTTTCATGTCAATGGTCATGGCTGATCAGTCAAGCATTTGCCCTAGTGTTTGTAAGCTTAATCAGGCAACCAAACAACCACCAATGCTCAGCTGACTTCTGGCCAACCACCACCTACCTACCAACCCACCAAGCTTCAGGTAAGCAACCATGAAACAACCAACCACCAACTAATCACCAATCAACCAACCGTTAGCCAAGCAAATGTCAACCAACTAAACAACTACCAGCCAACCATCAATCAACCAACAATATTCAACCAACTAACCACCAAATAACCAGGCATCAGTTAACCAACCAACAACCAGCAACCCAACAGTTAACCACCCATCTACCATGAAACCAACAGACCACCAACCAATGACCTGGAAAGTACTGTGAATAAAGTTCAATCTGCAGACCTTTCAATATGGAATCTATCTAAGTTTTGTTTTTTGTTTTACAAAGACATAGGATTTTATTAAAGCCAATTGAAAAGAATAAAATGAAAATAAAATATTTAAGGTGCTAGAGAGAGATGGCTTAGTGGTTGAGCTTGTTTACTGCGTTCTAGAGGTCACAGGTTTGGTTCCTAGTACCCATGGCTCACAATTAACTGTAACTCCAGATCTAGGGGAGCTGATGCCCTTTTCTGGTCTCTGAATTCAAGTGTACTCACTTCTTGCTTCCCCAAAATAGCATAATTAAAAATTAAAATAAAATCTTTAAAATTAACTTAGTTGTAAAATTATGAAAGTTACAATGAGAATATTGCCAATCTAACCCAGGAAGAAGTAGTGAGAACACTGCATCTTGTGAAATTGCAGGTGTTAATGGACAGAACAGAAGCGGATTTCCCAACAGTTCCTAGAACCGAGGCACCAGCCATTGTATTTCATTAGTGAATGAGGCAGTAGGGAACTTGAAGCTGTCGTCAGGTTCTCAGAACAGGCATCTCTGTTCTGTAGTGCTCTGTGTCCTGGTCATTTTTCTGTTAACTTGGCAGAAACCTAGGCTATCTAGGAAGAAGGGATCTTAATTGAAGAAGTGGCTCCAGGAGACTGGGCTGTAGAAACCTGGTAGGACATTCTCTTAATTAGTGATTGAGGTGGGAGGGTCCAGACCATTGCCGGTGGAGCTACCCCTGGGCAGGTGGTCCTGACAAGGTTACATGCCAGTAAGCAGCGTTCCTCTTTGTCTTGAGTTCCTGACCTCCCTTCATGGTATACCGTGACCAAGCTATAAACCCTCTCCTTTCCAACTTGTTTTAGGCATGGTGTTTTATCCTGGCCAGGTCACCCTGAGAGCACGGTCCTGGGATGGCTGCTTGGGCGGGGCGCTGCTTTCCTCTAGGCCAACAGCTGTGGTCTCTAGAGGCTAACTTGCTGAGGGTTTTTCCCGGCCATGTTTAAGTGGATACTGGTAAGGCTCTACACCGAGCCATTTGATGTCAAGCAAGTTTGACTCCTATGGCTTCTTGTTGCTTGGCATGGAAGTACTCACCCTAGTGGAATCATTGATCTCCATTTGAGCCAAAAGTTTCCCATTGATGCTGAAGTTGCTAAACCGTCCTCGCTCATA
The DNA here is from genome assembly GCF_900095145.1 of Mus pahari. Lineage (NCBI taxonomy): Eukaryota > Metazoa > Chordata > Mammalia > Rodentia > Muridae > Mus > Mus pahari. Next base: position 48,657,055 of record NC_034593.1, read on the forward strand.
GTATATGATGCAGTGGCCTTCGCTGGATACCGAAATTAGGCGTGGAAATAAGCAGTTTTCTGGTCCTTCCAGGGCCCTCAGCAGATCTCCAGTGATGGTATGAACGAGGCAAGGGCCCTCTGCAGTGGGGAACAGAGATGCCAGGCAGTTAGAGACAACACAAGCCCAAAACCACAGCTGAGGAGGCACTCAGGTATGTTAAAGGAGATGCAGACAATAGAGGTGTGCCACAGCACTGATGCACACATACATACATGTGCTCACAACACCTACCTATACACACACACACTTCTCTGGCACCCCACAGTAGTGCAGCACCCAAGTGCTCCAAAGTTTTAGCGAGTCCCCCACGTCAGGTAGCAGTCCTCACAGTAGGCTTTAACTCCAGGTCAGGTGAGTACAGACCGTGCCCAGGAGGTCTGAGCTCCTGTGGTTTTGGAAGGTTCTCATTAAGAGAGTGATGAGAACGGAAGCTGAATCAGAACGGAAGTGATGAGAACGGAAGCTGAATCAGAACGGAAGTGATGAGAGCGGAAGCTGAATGTCTCCACGGATCAGATTTCAGCATCACAGTCTAGACATGTCACTGCCAAGCAAGTTTGCCTTTGCCTGTAGTGTATGTGTAAGATGTAAATGTGCAATTATGAAGTTAATCAAGCAATTCTGACTACAGAAAACTTTTTCGCCTTTAAAAATTAACAGTGGGGCAAAAGTGTAAAGGGCAGCAGAAAGAGACTTACCCTGTTCAGGGCAACTTCATGTTTAGGTTAGTTCCACTAGCCTGGTGGGAACAAACACTGAATCCCTACTGTGTGCTTGCCTCCTTGCTCACTCAAAAGCCAAAGCCTGCATAAAGTGTGGATGCCTTTCTACCTGACAACTCTCAATGGGTTTCAACAGCCGAGTTTTTACAGGCAGAAAGGCGGCAGTGCTTGGACTGCCCGACTGCTAGGGGAGGCTCTGGGACTGGCGGGAAGGGTACTGTCGCTTGGCTGTCAGCACTTAGGGGAGAAGCATGGTACCTGCAGTGCCAGGCTCACTTTCTTACTCAAAGCGCAAAGCACATGGCCTCTTCTCCTCAGACTCCTCATCCGCTATGAAGCTGCAGAACAATTCTTGGCAACACAATCTAATCACCAGAAGTCTTAGACTTTGATAAAAAATGAAAATAAAACAGCGTTCCCCCGAGAAGAGACTTTAAAGAATTCCCACTGAAATTAATTAATTAATTAGTTAGTTAATTCCCACTTTCACCTCTTGGGCTCTAGGTCTCTCCTCAGCTCTGGCTAGCCCCCTACACTCCAGCCCCACTGGGCTTTCAGCCTAGAGGCTTCCCGCAGAATTCTGTAATCCCTGTCAGAAGAGCCATCTAAGTTTCCTTTCCAGATGACAATTCTTCCATAAAGACAAGAAAACAGGGTCTGTCCCTTTCTCTCCATCCCTGCACAGTCAGCTCTGCATAGAAGGGACCTGTCCTCAGGGCAGACTAGCGAAATAACCAAATTCCCAAAGCATTGGCTGTATGCCTCCCCTGCCTTTCAAACAGCCCCTTTCATGGCTGGATCATAGGGATTCACTGAAGGTTAAATTTACCAGTGTTTGGGTTAGAGTGCAGGTGACTACATCATAAAGTTTTAATCATATTTTGTGTCAGTATTGGAAAAATACTACTAATATTTGATAAAACTAAGCAACGGGAGAGACCCAGAGATGACATCTGTGTTGACTCTCTGGGAGAAATCAACAAGAATCACAGCTAGACAATGCTCAACTGCCTAGAGAGAGAATATGAAAGATAGGGCTTCTGACCTTTAGCACCACTGATAACGAGTCCGAGTTCTGCACAGACGGAGACACAGACAACTTCATGGTCATGGCCTGTGAGGACAGCTCTGGGCGCAGGATAGTCACCTACAAGGAGAGAGTAGCAGAGTGTCACTGGAGACCAGTACAGACCTGATGACATAGTCAACATTGATGAGGACACGGCCAAGTCACTCACTTTACCTCTCTGCCTGTCCTTCCTGTGTGACATGGTCTAACCCTGCCCCTGCTACAGGGCGGCCGGAGCAAGGGAAGTTAATCCATTCGAGTGCTTAGAGTCTGGCTTTCCTCTCACCTAGGCAGGTACATGGACTCATGGTGTGAGGCCAGGCCATCTCCCTGCCGCTAGTTCCACTTACTTATGAACACAGGGGACACAGAGCACCAGGCAACAGGAAACGATTTCTGAATGCACAGTGACCAGAGATTAACTCGGAATCCAATGACAATGTGCACATGGTGTTTCTGGCAGCTGGCAGCTCGCCTCACTGTGGGTATGGTTCTGAAAACATGTGTTCTTTTAGTGTGTGTGCCTTCAAGCCACATAACATTAGTGAATACTTCCTGCAACACCTCACATGGATTCTAGGCAAGCACAGGTTCAGGACTGTAGTTCTGTGAGCACAGATAATATTTTCCGCTATTGTGGACACATGATGGTTCTGTGACATGTTCCTACTGTCATCCTTAACATGTATCAACTTAGTAAACATTTACATTAGATCGTATCAGACTGTGTGACCTGAAGTTGCTGACAGGACTTTTATAAGGATTCATAAGCATACTCTGAGTTGGGATTAAGACAGAATTTCCAACCATTTATGAAAGTGACTACACATACTCCTGCCATTTTGTAACATGCACTTGTAAAAAGTGGCGATTTCAGCATTGAGAACAATACAGTCAGAATGTCTACTGACTTTGAAAAATGTCTACAACATTCTATATCCTCCAGCATACAGTATTCAACCAAGACTTAATTCTTCATGTTAAAACAAACACACCCATTTCATTAGTATGCTTCTTCTTTTAACTAATGGTGAAATTGCAAGTATACCATAGAATTGTTTTTAAGAAAATGTCTGTGACATATTATGTGTAAATGCTTGGTTTGTATACCTCTTTCTACACCTGTATAATTATGGCTGCATAAAAATGTCATGGATGAAAAGGGATCGTGTGTGGAGACGGTTTAAGAAACTGCCCTGGTCTACAGTTAGTCCTACAGGCTCTGTAGGGCCACTCGGCCCCCTCCTCAGAGCCTATGTGACAAGTGCTTGCTTTAAGAGGGACTTCCATTTCTGACTCTCTGCTTTCATACCCACCAACCATGACAGAAGCAGGAGAAAGATATGGGCACAGTGGTAATGAGAGACAAGTGTCTCAAGTTTCTTCTTCTACAAGTCTCTACAAAACTAGGTAGGAAGTGAGGCTGACCCATCTTCCATTGGTGTCCTTAGCTCTGAATATGCTCCCAACTGCCTGGCTGCCTTCTACTGGGGAGGAGCTGAGCCAGAGCTGTCAAAAGCAAGGACTTGTAGCATTTGGTAGCAGTATCAATGATGGCTTGTGATATCCGTTTCCAGGAGCAACACACTTGTTCCTATGTGGTTTCTTTCCACTCACGCTTCTTGTTTTAAAAGTAGTTATACTAAACTCGTATGTCTCTAGTACCATCTTAGCAAAGAGCACAAAATATACAGAAAGCCACCTTTCTGCATATATATCTGAACACACTGACTTCATTTTATGTCTCTAGCTTTACAAGCCATTGTTCTTGCACCTTGAAGAGCCACGCTGTAACCTGGATCTTATAACTGCAACTAACTCTTTCTGAATTCTAGAAAACTTATGTTAAGGTCAGGGGATAGTTCCTTGAGGATAGGAAATTCAATGATATGCTTTACCAAAACTCACTTATTCCAGCAGGACTAAAATGTCTTTCAGGTAGCTGCACAGTTGAAATCCCTTTGTGGTGATAATTATGCTGTGAATTTTTTTCCTGTGGAATTTTGCTTTAAGATTGTGAGTAAAACTGTTTTTCTCTGACTAGGGTGCAGGGGCCTAAGAACACATTGGCAAGGTGTGAGGACGACCCTCTCTTCCTTTCTTTGGGATGCTGATGACAATTTTGCTCTTTTTTTAAAAAAAAAAAAAAAACCAAGTTGATTCTTCCACATAGCAGCCAGATTTGACTTCTGGAATTGGGAAAATTTTAAAATATTTATTACACATTAAGTATTTATATATTTAAGATTAAAGGAATAAAATAAATTCCTTTGTTCTCAACTCTGCATAAGAAATGTAGAACTGTGAATTCGCCCTTCACACAACTAGAGCATCACATCTTTGTAAAGTTCCCTGTTCTCTGTTTCTTGTTTGTTTCTATGGAGTAGATTGCTCAGCTTGGGAACTTGTTGCATTCCTTGTCTGCCTTTTCTCTGTGAACTTCTACATGGGTAGTGCCCATACAGTCCATTGTGTCTGTATGGGTACCCACACAGTCCATCGTGTCTGCATGGGTACCCACACAGTCCATCGTGTCTGCATGGGTACCCCACAGTCCATCATGTCTGCATGGGTACCCACACAGTCCATCGTGTCTGCATGGGTACCTCACAGTCCCATCGTGTCTGCATGGGTACCCCACAGTCCCATCATGTCTGCATGGATTTCCCCAAGCCCTGTCTTTCAGAAAGCTGCCCTGTGTTTTGGTCTTAGATCCTGGCACTCCTCCTTCTAAGAAGTGTCCTGGCCCAACACCCTGGCACTCACTGTACAGGGGCAGGTGCAGAGACATGAAGGCTCAAGGGCCAGCATGTGCCCCTGCTGCCTGGATGCCCCTTGGCACTGATGTGACACTGGGGGGGGGGGTACTAGTTTCTGCAGCTCTAGAGATTATTCATGTTGGGTGAATTTTCTTAGATCTAACAAAAGGCCTTCTTCTTTTGAAGCATTTTTTTTGAAATGCAGACTAGGAGGATGGGCACAGTAGCCCACAACACTTTGCTATCAGCTCTAAATCTATGCACTACTGTAATGGGCTTTGAAGAATGGTAAAGTATCCCTTACAGTCTTGAGTTTGCCTGAAACATATTCACACAACTGAAAAATTGTGTTTCTAAGCTATTCTGAGTTTCCTGTTAAGGTGAGACTTCTGTATTGATAAGAGGATGTATGTGCACACTTGTATGCCAAAGGTTGATACCCAGCGCCTTCTATCGTTTTTAACCTCCGTTTTGAGACAGGGTGTTTCAGTGAACCTGGATCTTGATGTTTTGGCTAGATTGCCTGGCCAGTGACCACCCAGTGCTGTAGCACAGATGTGCAGAGTCACTCCTGGCCATCCGAGTGTATGCTGGGGAATCCAAACCCAGACCCCTCATACTCGGTCATCACTTATACACTGAGCCTTCTCTCCCACACCTATTTTTAGTCTCTCATTATTTTGGAGATATTTGTACACTGAAAATTCCTGAATGTAAATCTTCAATAAACTGTTAAAAACAATTATTCCCCATATATGAAAAAAAAAGCAATCCTTCAATGGTAAAGAATTGAGAAAAAAAGAACAAAAATATTAATTTCTTATGCAATATATTTTCCACAAGGAAGTAAGCTCTTTGACAACGCATCTTCAAAGGCCCATTACACTGTGATCTCATCAGAGTGTGGAGGGGTGGAGCCTAGATACTCAGTGGTGTTGTTTAAGGGTACTGCTGCTTTCAAACTGTTTCAGCTTCAGCTGTGAGAGTCAAGAAATGTTCCTCGAAGCTTTTTGAGTCCGGAAATGTGCAGCGAGGACAAGAGCTTTTCCTATATTTCATTACCGGGAACAGATGTCACACTCCCCAACAGTCACCCGAGATCTTGGTAATACCCTGTCACTGTCACGTCCCAGCTGATGGATGGAGCTCAGGGTTAAAGGCCTGGCAAGGAGGGAGGGGCAGGTGAGACCTCCCCTCTGAGGACCATGCACTTCAGCCCTTCCCCACTCATTTCCTCAAGGATGAGGGAGCTCGCCTCACTCTAGTGCTATGGATGATAAGGAACAAATCCATCTGCTCCTCACAGGCAAGCTCTGGAAACTCTAAACAGAAAAGGCTTTAGATAAATAGAGTCCATCTCACCTTCATCAAGTCATTTCAGAATCCTTGAAACAGATGGGGAAAACTACAAAGGCTGTCCCTGCTGCACACAGATCTGACAGGAGAGCTCTTGTTAAGATGGTCTGCAGCCTTGTGAGATGGTCAGCACAAAGACTGAGGCTCTGGGACCCACAGTCCTCGGTTCAGGTCTGTGAGCACCAGAGGATGAACCTCAGTGACATACAACACTAAGACTTTATTTCTGGCCTGGGTAATATCACTAAAGAATCAAGATACAAACCATTTTCCTTCATGCTTACACTTATAAAAATATGATGGTATTTTAATTTAAAGTTCTAAAGTAAAGCATCAAATGTTACAGTCATTTCATTGACTCTGTGATTTCAAATACTTACCGGAAGCTTCCTGGAATAGCTAAGACTGACAGGTTGGATCACGCCAAATGACCCATAAAGGGATGTCTCTGGCCACACATGCACAGTGGTCGTGCCCCCTTCTACAAAACAGCTGTAAGAATACTCTGCCTGCTGCCCCGAGGACTCTACATGATGTTCAGATACCCAAGTCTGTGAGTTAAAGGTGTCTGGTCGAAGAAAAAAATTAGTCACTCTTGGTTTTCATGTTACATCAGTATAAGCTAACATCTTTCTTAAAATCTCAGGCCTATAAAGGGAGAACACAGACAGAAAAGATAAAATCAGTCCTACCACTGTCACTAGCCCCCAAATGTCTTCAGGTATGAGATGGGACACTATGGAGAACGGCCTCATCCCTTCCTGCCTTGAGCTAGGATGGCCCAATATGGCCAGGTCGGTGTGGCTTCACAATGTCCTGTGACAGAGTTATCACAAACTGGCCATGCTTCATGCTTCCTCTAACACCTTATTTTAATTAGGTGTTAGAGGTTTAAATACTTTAATGTTACTACATCCTATATAAGATCCCTGGGTTTGAGAAAGGGGCCAACTAGCTTCGTGTGTGTGTGTGTGTGTGTGTGTGTGTGTGTAGATTGCCTCTGCTCAGTCTCTGTCCACACCCCAGCTCTTATTACACTGTTGTTGGTTAGTGGAGGCTGAGGAATGTCTTTAGATTAAGAGGCTGGTGGCAAACAAAGAGCTCAAGGCAGTCTGGAAGATGTTTGGCTAAAGGCTACAGCCGGATAGAAGAGTCAGTGTCCAAGGCCGAGTCCAACACAGTAGGTGCCCAGAGAAGGTGCATGTGCACATCTGGGAATGTATTTTCAGCCCTATCCTTCTTTCCCAGTCTATATAGTGTCTTTATGTGAGCTTAGAGATCTGGGTTTAAAACTGAGGGGGAACAGCATATAACCATCTCAGTGGATACTGGTAGATTCAATTTGAAAGATGAGCACTAAATCCCCTTCCAGGATTTTATATTGCTATGGTTTATAAATTTTCATATGTATGTATCACTCAAAATAAACATTTAAATCACATTCTTTAAAGCAGATTTGGTCTTGAGCTGAGTTCCTAATGCATTCTCGGGGTCTACTGAAGACACAATGATGTTAACTCGCTCCTCTTGTGACTATCTTGTTGGAAGCTACAGCACGTAATGAGAGCTGTCAAGTCCCAAGATCAATGAAACTTGTGCCCTGGGGATTCCACAGGAATAGCATTGATCTGGTTAAAGCTCACCAGTCAGAGATGGGCTGTAATATATTGCAAAGAAAGGCTCTAGAGGATAAGCGGCCAAGTCCAAGACACCTACCTGACAAAAAATTCAATCAGCTCCTAGCACAGATTGCCTGCTCTGCTCTGCCTTCTTTCATGCAGGAGCTGCTTCCAATTAAAGTGCGCAAATTAATTTTTATCACTTCCAAATTAGTTTCAGAATTTGTGTAAGGCTGTTTCAGATGAAAGCACCTGTCCCTCATGTCCCTGCAAGTCTGGTATCTAGCCAGGGACCTAGTGTAAACCTCCAGGATGATTTCCTATGTTCAGTGCCATGTGAAAGAATAACAATGGTATCATCAATATAAAATGCACTAATGAACAGAACCACTCAACCTGCAGCATGAGCAGGTACCCTGTTCCTTAGGAGTCTGGAATTCTGTGTCATAATCTATTTTTCACAAATTTTTATTGTCTTTGTGATGCAGTCAGAAATGGCAAGAAATAGAAGACACTATAAGATTTTCTGAGATGTTTAAATTAATCACAACAATATATATTTGACACATTGAAACTACTCTTTCTATACACCTGCCTAAAAATCTACAAACGTTATTTATTTTTCTTTGTAGGATAAGGTATCCACTATTATATAGTGCTGTTAGTACAAAGGAAACAAGTATATATATCAAGGCTCTTTGACTTCATGGTTAACTTCAGCAATGCTTACGTAAAGTCAGACAAAAGACTTTATTGCAATCCAACAAGCAGCTGAAAGAGTCAGATGCAGATATTTGTACCCAACCAATGGACAGAAACAGCTGATCCCTGTTGTTGAATTAGGGAAGGCTGAAAGAAGCTGAGGAGAAGGGCAATCCTGTAGGAGGACCAGCAGTCTCAATTAATCTGGACCCCTGAGATCTCTCAAGCACTGGACCACCAAACAGACAATATACATCAGCTGATATGAGGCTCCCAACACACATACAGTAGAGGACTGCCAGGTTTGTGTTCATTCAGAGATGATGCTCCTAACCCTCAAGAGACTGGAGGCCCCAGGGAGTTCAGAGGTCAGGTGGGGTGGGGGTTAGGACATCCATGTGGAGACAGGGGCTGGGGAAGAGGTATTGGATGTGGAACAGTCAGATGGTGGACGGGGAGGGAGGGGCAGGGAATGGAATATGGAGTGTCAAAAATAAATTGAAAACAAAAAACAAAACAAAACAAAAAAACAAACTTTATTCCAGGATGCTGGTTTGATGAACAAGTCTGGTCTGGTTTGGACTCTCTGCCATACAAAACAATTCAATGTCTATGATAGGCTAATTCCCAAACTATAGCAGCTATTGGGCAATGCTGTCCCAGTATAGGGTTCCCCTTCAAGTTTAGGTATATATGTATCTCCATATCCCTATACATCCAAGGGCATTATGCCATACACTGTTACCATTGCGGGCATAGCTAACTTTTTGGTATCAATAGCAATGCATTTTGAGACAGAAAACACATACAGCCCAGTCCTCTGACCTGTGTGACTTGGTAGCTAGATTAGATTAACTGGACAGAAAACCTCCGCTTCTTTCACATTCTCAGTTCTGATGATAATGTTGATAATGACCGCATGCATGCCTATGGCAGTACCATAGTTCACAGGTATGGCAGTCTAGGTTTTGAGTGCTGTGGTTGCCTTTAAAACACATGCTGACTGAGCTGCTCAAGTAGGCCTAGATGTCTTGTGGGGCAGACTATTGTAAAGAAGGAGAGAAAACTATCAAATTCAATGAATTTGGAATATTAAATACTGTTGCCTATTTAAAGATTATGCTCTTGTGGTTATCCATTTGGCACAAAGCAGAAAGTTGTTTTGTTTTTAAATATAATTCACGAATCCATAACCAGGATGTGAAGTTCTGTATATGTGTTCATGTACTGATGGTATTCATATTACCTGACAGAGCTACTGGGTCACGGAAGTGCTCAGTCTGCCTAGTCACTCATGAGGCAGGACTTAGCTCACGAAGGCTGGGGCTTCTGCTGTCTGGTACTCAACACCCATGCCCACATTCACATCAGCTGCAGGGTGCGATTGTGCATGCCTTTAATATGAGCATTAGGGAGGTTAAGGGCAGGTGGAACTCTGTGAGGGTGAGGCCAGCCTGGTACATAGGGAGTTCAGGCTAGCCAGGACCATATAGAAAATCATGCCTATAAAATATACTGCTTTCAAAAATAAGTATTATATTGGCCACTTCATTCTTATTGATTCACATAGACATTAAGCATTTACACAGCATCTGTCATCAGGACTTGAACGGTTCTACATATTGTTAGATTTGACTTTGCAGATGGATCAGTATTTTCCATCCTAAGGGTCATAGGCACCTAAGATAATAGCATAGTTGATACAGAGTTACTATAATTTAGTGTTTTCTTTCAAATTCTTTATCTAATGACAACATGTAACATAAAATATTTCAACTTTGCTACCATATGGTAGCTTTTAAATATGACTTCCCACTTAGGAGAGTTATTTTTTAAAATTGTGTGTGTGTGCATACATATGAGTACTGGTGCCCAAAGAAGTCAGAGGCACGAGATTATCCTGGAACTGGAGTTAAAGGTGATTGTGAGCCTCCTGATGGGCGGGTGCTTGGAATCAAACTTGGGTCTTCTGAAAGAGTAGTACACACTATCAGCCTCTGATCCACCTCTCGAGTCCTATGGATTCCCTTTTTGGATTATTCCTTCTGAGTTTTATTTTGAAGATATTAGTTAATTAGGTATAAAACACTTTTCTGTTGCTTTAAAAAATTTCTTGTACCTTATAATGCCTATTTTTTCAATGTATATGTAAAATGACATGAAGCCCTGCTGCTTAGACATTTTAAGGAGTACTACAGTACTCCAGAGATAAAAAACATTTGGAAATGTAAATTGAAATGCTTAGATAAAACACATGTATTAATACTCCACTTGTGGAGAGTTCGCGCGCGCTAGAACTCTGCTACAGATTTGACTGGGCGGTTTTAGCAGTGAACATAAGGATATGTCCTTGATTGGATTTATGAGATGTTCACTGATAGTGTAGAGCTGGCAAACAATTATCTGTTGGTAGAGAGCCCCAAGTCATTGTTACACCCTACCCCAGTGTAGGCTAGAGGCCTCCCTGTTTATACTCTAAATTTTCAACTCTAGCTATGAACATTGACAATGAACTTCATACATCATTTGGCAATCTAGTCCACTGAACAATTTCTTCAATGTGTGCATTTCTATAGTCTCTGTACTATATGATAGACTTGATCCCTGTACACCAACAGCCATCTCCTGTTTTGTAATATTCCAGATAAAGTACATACAAGCTGGAAGAAACCCAAGGCTTAGAGACCAGTCCTGCTGTACAGGGTTATTTACATCCTTAACCATCTCCATCCCTGGCCATTCCCACACCACCTCTTCCATCCTTAATCTCCCAAGCCACTTCCATTTTTAACTGTCTTCATCCCTAACTGACTTCATCCTAGTCACTTCTACCCCTAGTCACCTTAGTCCCCATCTCTGGCCCAGCTGGTCCTGTCCCCTGTATATGCACCAGTCATAGATATGCCGTTGTTACTATTCCCCAACCCATGCTTTGGATACATTTATGGCATGACTGTTGTATGTACTGCAGCTTGGATTACTAGCCTGGCCTAGGTGGGCATTTGCCACTTTGAATACTTCACAGAAATTATGTCATATTATACAGGAAACACTGACATTCAAACCGCTGATGCTCGGTAATTAAAAGTGGTCATTATTTCTTGGTCAGATTCTGTCTAACATTTTAATCACTTAACAATTTGTGCTGGAAACCTTTCATGTATCCTACAATGCCAGGACTCAGAGTTACTTAGGATCTCCCAAAGATGGCATCACCTAATTAAGATGAGTCTTTGGAAATAGAACTCTGACAGGTGCTGATGGCAGTCCTGGCCTGCGTGTCAGTGTGACTCGTCCAGGCAGGGTACTCTTATAGGACTCACTGTTTTCTCCTCACACAGAGCTCCTTCAGAGGCAATCACAGACTTGAGAGCTCATCCCAGGCATGACCACCAACGTGGAAGAAAACAGTGAGCCATGCGACTGAGGCACACTGGTGTTGGGCCCCATTCTGGCCCTGGTGTGGGCCTTGAGGACAAACCTGAGCCTGGCTCGAGTTTCGGCAGCCTTATGGGAGAGCCTGATCCTGAAGTGACCTGTCTCAGTCACTTCCATATCGGGATGACTCAGCAAGACCTGCTTGGCTCTGCCTCTGCCCTGCCATTGCTGATGTAGAGCTTTGCCATTGATCCTGTCAGTCACTCTCTGTCACCCTTCCCCACCTCCTATGCCATTTTACCCCCTGCTTGTGGACGTTGTACATCGTGGTGCGCACTAGGCTCCGCACCACGATGTACAACGTCCACAAGCAACCCACCCACTCCCACTACTTGGCCCAGGCCTTGCCTTGTGCTAGGTCATATAGAGTTTGGAAGACCAAGGAGCCTCTATTCCCACTGATGGCCGATTAGGTCATCTTCTGCTACATATGCAGCCAGAAACACAAACCCCGGGGGTACTGGTTAGTTCCTGTTGTTGTTCCACCTACAGGGTTGCAGCCCCCTTCAGGTACTTGGGTACTTTCTCTAGTTCCTCCATTGGGGACCCTGTGTTCCATCCAGTAGCTGGCTGTGAGCATCCATTTCGGTGTTGACCAGGTACTGGCATAGCCTCACAAGAGGCTGCAATAACAGGGTCCCTTCAGCAGTATCTTGCTGGCATGAGCATTAGTATCTAGGTTTGGTGGCTGATGATGGGATGGACTCCCGAATGGGGTACTCTCTGGATAGTCCATCCTTTCATCTTAGCTCTAAATTTTGTCTCTGTACCTATAACCTTTCATGAGAGTTATGTTCCTTATTCTAAGGAGGAATGAAGTATCCACAAATGGTCATCCTTCTTGATTTTCTTCTGTTTTCCATAATTTGTCTTGGATATTCCAAGTTTCTGGGCTAATATCCGCTTATCAGTGAGTACATATAAGTGAGAGGTTGATGCCATAAAATGGAGTTCCTGCTTCGACAAGACTCCTGGCTCGGACCTCTCTCCTCTCTCCTGGACCTGCCAGCAAGGAGCTGGCATACGGGATTTTCAAGAAGGCAGAGGTTATACTTAGCATATACAAAGTCTGAGCTTTTCTAGGCATCACTGCTAGAGCAAGGGGGCATCTGGTGTTGGGGACAGCAGCTGAGGGGATCAGAGGTCATCATGAGAAGACTGGGGACTCTCCCCAGGCCAAAGGTCTTAGTAATGATTCACTTTTACTTTTTTTCCCACTTCATATTTTAAGTTCTTTACAGATTCTGTAAAAATGAAGGAAATAAAATAGCAAAACCCCCACATTTAAGTTATGTATTGTCTGAAAGGACCCTGTGGGAAACACTTACTGCTATTGGGGTTGTCTCCGATGATGTGGTGCCGCCCACTCCAGTACCAGAGAAGCAAGGTGGCGTCCCGAGAGCCAGACACTATGTAGCAGTCTCCACCAATATAGGACTCCGACCTGGCCAGACATGTGACAACATCCCAGTGGCCAAATACAATCTGTGTCAGTTTCCCTGCAGCACAGACGACAATCATATCACTTTGACTCATTATCTTTACAAAAATAGAATTAATTTTATTTTATTAATTTGTGAAAAGAATTCATAAACCCTCACAGTTTTGGAGATAATTCAAATCCACTCAGGTGATTTTTAAGGGAAGGTCTTATGAGATGACCATGATTTTTCTCTTCAGAATTTGGGCCTTAGAGTGGAGAATTTTACTTTTTATTCTGGAAATGAATGTGAATGTGAATGTGGAAATAAAGGCTGACAGTTTTACTGAGGTATAAACTCAGATCAGTACTAAGTGAAAGCGGCAGTTCATTTCTGCAGCAGAACTAGCTGGTTATCTTACAATGTGGTCACCAAGACTTGACCACTTGGAGCTGGCACAGCAGTGAATCTCTATACTATCATGGCTTCACATCAGAGAGGATGCACTCCCTGTGAGTGCTTGTGTGGTACATATATGTGTTTGTGTGGACATGTGTGTGGACATATGATGGTCGGCCAGAGCCTGGTGTCAGCTGTTTCTTTAGTTATTGTCCATCTTGTTTGGGAGAAAGCCCTTTCACAGAATCTACAGCTTGCCACTTCAACTAGACTAGAAGGTTAGGGAGCCTCAGGGATCATCCTGCATCTGACCCCTCCCTGCTAGGATCATAGGTGTGTATAGGCTTTTAATATGGTTGCTGGGGTGCAGTTCGGGTCCTCTTGAACACTGAAAATACACCCTCCTTACCCTCCTTCTGAGGATTACCTGTTTCTGTCGAGTAGACTCGGAAACTCTTATCCCAAAACCCACAGATGAGGATGTAGCGATTATCAGCTGTGACCACAAAGCAGTGGGCATTGATCTGGATGCTCTGGTCCACAAGGTCTGTGATCTGCCGCTTGTTCACACCAGAGTTATTTGCTAAAAACAAACAGAACAGTTTCATTATGCCCCAATGGAAGGAAAATAGGTTGTACTTCACTGATGTAGCAATGGGCTTCTGCTGATGCACAACAGTTAAGATTTAGACACTTTTTTTCCCTCAAGGATTATACACATTTCCTTAGTAGCAATGATTATTCACAGGCTATATCGTATACTTAAAAACTATGTCAGAAACTTCAGTTCTTCCATCGTCCATAAGAACAGATAGGGAATCTAAGATAATGAATTTAAAACATCAAAAGTCTTTGGATGCATTTGGTTCTATTCATGTGTGTGTGCGCTGCGGTTCATTAGTGTCCAGGAAGAACCAGGTGGAGGTAAACCTTACACACAATGCAACAGTGTCTCAATGCCTGCTCCATCTGTCACTTCCCACACACATTTCAATCCATGTGGAACACTGGCAAGGAGCTATTGCGTGACGTGGGAAGCCCACAGGGAGCTTCAGGTCAGTAGCTTTAAAGACCTGGGTTGTCAACAAACACAAGGCCTTTGCAGCCCGGCTGGCAGGGGAGGAGACCAATAAAAGAGATGGGAAAGCGATTGGTGGTGGGGGGAGGGAGACAGGCAAAGGCTCAGTGGGTAGCCCTGGGAGCACATCTGAATATAGCCAAGAACTCAGAGACATCTATGATTTCCCCAGTGCCTGTCTGGATGCCAGCCTGTCCCTTACTCTGCACCATCCTTTCAGGCAAAATCCCTTCCTGAATTCTTAAACAGGAAGTGCAGATGTGGAAGGTCACTGCCACCAGGCCCTGAAGCCAACTAAATCACATCAGTGCTATGTGTAGGCATCTACTAAAGCTTGGAAATAACTACCTAGTTAAGGTAAGCAGTGAGGGAACTGAGATTTAGAAACATTGTTAAGGGAGAGCAAACCAAAGGTGCTGGACTGCTGGAAAGCTGCTGAACCCCCCCCCCCCCCGACCTGTGCCTGGTCACAGAGGACACAGCCGTCCTGTGCCTGGTCACAGAGAACACAGCCAGCCTGGTGCCTGGTCACGGAGGACACAGCTGACCTGTGCCTGGTCACAGAGAACACAGTCACCCTGGTGCCTGGTTACGGAGGACACAGCCAGCCTGGTGCCTGGCCACCAAGAGCAGAGCTGACTATCCCCCAGTCACACACTAGTTACTATTTCATTGTCAGAGTCTGGTGGACAGAGGAACAGCAAGCATAGAGTCAGAAATATTCTTAATCCCATCTTTGCAAGGTTTGTAAAAGCTATCTTGTTGGGGGTGAGAGAGAATAAGAAAAAGTCAATACCAGTCTGTTAGATCAAAATAAAAGTTGGATCAAGTGAGGAACAGAATTATCACTGCTTATACATAACCGAACCACTTTTTATAGTGTTTCAAAGTTTCTTTTAGTTTAATTTTCTAAGTGATTCCACAAGCTAGGAGAATAAACATCATCTTAGAACACCTCACAGATACTAAAACAAGGGGCATAGAATCCCGTGGACCATGTGAACCTAAGTGGTTGTAGCTTAAGAGTTTGCAATTCAGGTGTCTTTATTTTAAAAAACAAGTTCAGCCCATTTTATAGAAGGTGCTTTTCAGTATTAATTTCCATCAACAATTTCTTTGAATCTCCTTACCTTAAATAATATAAAATTGTTAAGAATATTTTAGGCCCAGAGGACACTGTAGATATTTGCTTAATTTTCAACTTACACGACCTCCTAAAACATCCAGAAAATGCCGTTTGATAGCAAAGCATTCCTGGATGCGTGTGGAAGTTGGCAAAGCCCTTTGTGGCAATTTGATGCCATTTTTGTGTTGCTGTTGTAATGTATCACTCCGCTGTATTCTGAGACAAACGACGAGGTGAGAACTCGGAGACAGCTGAGGTTTTAAAAGGCATCTTTGTTAGCTGCAGTGATCTCCATGGGCAATGGCTGCCTGAGGCTCAGGCATTTGACTATCTGGTCCCCAATGGTGGCACTGTTTGTGAAGGTTAGGGAACCTCTAGGAACCTTGGTGGAGGAAGCACATTAGTGGACACTGGCTTTGAGGATTAATAGCCTTTTTTCATTTCCTGTCTGCCCTTTCTGCTTTGCGTCTGACTGAAGGCGTGACCCCTCGGCTTCCTGACTGGCTGCCTGCTACTCTGCTTCCGAGTCATGAGGGACTCTCCCTCTAGAAGCATAAGCCAAAACAAGCTCTTTCTTCTCGTGTTCATGGTGTTTTATCACAGAAAATAATGGACATATCAGCATACCGATTAACGGGTCCATCTCAATGGGAAGATGGTGTGCTTGATCCAAGGAGTATCCCGGGGCTCCTCTGAGGCCTGTAGAAGTAAGCATAGAATACTGCACTGAGATTATCTGAGAAGCGTTTCCTAATGAGAGGTGTTTTATGATGCTTACAGAAAATGTGCAGTTGTTTAAAATCCAGGCTGCCGTAATTGTATCATGTGACTTGGAATGAAGCTTTAATAGAGTCCTAAAAAGTCACAATAGCAGGGACTTTAGGTTTTTCCTTGAGATGTAACAAGCAAGAAGAGTGGTGAACTGGATAAGCAGAGCCTCACAGCGTTCTTACAAAGCGCCCAGTGGGCCTGAAGTGCAAGACAGGGCTGGGCTTCCATGGCAGGGGGCCGGGTAAGAGCTGGACTCTCCTACAAGAGGTCTTTCCCAATGACTAGTCAACTCAAGATATAAGTTGAGGCATACCTACAACTTTCACCCAATAAAGCTGCTTCCAGGACTGACATCTGGGGTCTGACTGAGCTCATCTGTCATATTTTCACATGTGGTTATAACTTAAGTGAACATAATATTTTTTAACAATTTAATAATTGAGCCCTTTATAGTTCTTTTTCTTAATGAAAAACATTCCTAGAGGCCAAGGCCCCATGAACAATGAAGTCTTATTTTCCCATAAGATGTCTGCTGTACACTCCTGGCCAGCAGAAGCTGCGCCACCCCCTGTTGATAATATCACCAATAACCATAAACCAGGGCCAGCCGCATAAAACTCATGGAGGGAAAGTGGGTATAAATCACTGCCCTTTCAGGGTGAGGTAGATATTAGTGGAATACAAGATCCAGGTTAAATCAGCAGGGCTCATCTTTTCAGTCCTGGAGACAGTGCAAGTCCCGGGACTTTGCAGGAAGCTTGAAGTAGTGAACCGGGCCAACTAAATCATTTGGGCACATGCACGTCTGTCCTGGTTAAATAAGGATCAGTATGTCTAAATGTTTGTGATGACATTATATCACTTCAAGATGTTCAGGCTGGAGCTTTCAGGGATGAGTGTGGAACAAACACATGTGAAACCACTGGACAATTTAGTATTGCCTTTTCTCACAGACCAGGCCCCACAAAGCTAGGGGTGCTTTGTCTGTATCCTGCTGAGTTCCAAAAGCCTAGGATGAGTTGACACATAATGGGCATTCAAATATTTGCTAAACAAACTAATGGCAGTAAAGGGGGATGGCTTGAAGTTCTTGTTTACAAAATCCAGACAAACTTGCTCTGTCTGGAAACCTGCTGAGGTGCAGTGGAAGGTCAGTGCTGAGCCCAAGGCACTGCCTGGGCTGTAGGAGTGGGCAGACTGTCTTTGCTTTAGCTCTGTAGCTAGTGCTAAGACCCACGTACCGACTGTGTTGTGCCACCTGTTCACTGCAAACAGTCGGCTGCAGGTCACTGTCACCACTGCAGGGATGGTCAGGTGGGGCAGGGTGTTGGCAGCCACGTGAGTCACAGGAGAATTGGATGGGAACTTCAGCACCATGATCACATCCTGCTGCATCTGATCTTTGAACATGAGTGGGCTCTGTGGAAGGAAACACTGTTGAGTAGAAAGGGAAGAGACAGAAGGAAACAGAAAGGACAACTCGGTTAGTGGAAGGTCTGGGGCTAGGAGGTACAGACAGACAAGGCTAGTGTGATAACAGGCAGAGGCTCCACGCCATTGAAACTGTCTCGCTGGCAAGGGCACCCCAGAGAGAGCAGCTTCACCTGAAGAAGGCATAGAGAAAAGAGAACAGAGCCTCTGAAGTCACTGTTGCTAAGAGTCAGTCTCAATTTGTATATATGGTCAGACTGCCACGTGGACAGTTAGCTCACAGAAATAGCCACAAGATGCATCATAACTGTTCAGGGAAGTTAAAAAAAAATCAGTTTGACGGAAAATTAGTTAATCCGTGGCTGATGTTGTTAGCATGAAATATAAAGTGATTTGGCTGGAAACTGTCATCTTTATTGGGCTAACCTAGGGCCACAGTATAAACAATTAAAGCACAACTTCCGGCAGAGTAGCCTGGTACTCTGGCCAGTGGCGTCATGTATCTGGGCCCCGGTGCTGACGTACTACTTAGGGCTTGTGCCTTCTCTCTCTTAGAGGTTCAGTTTACTGAGGGACAGCACTTTTTGGGCTTTTCTTCTTGAACATCTATCAGATAGCAGATACTACACGCAGTACAGAGCACTATAAACTCAATTATACAAAACATAAAATAAGGATGCTGGAAATAATGACTACTTCCCTTCCCTACACGCCTGAGCATTTTTCCTACGGATCATTTTCTCTTTGCCAGCTCCATGCCAATTTGGTGTCTGATAATTCCTTGTAGGAAGACAGTGAGTTCTAACTGGGCATTTCCCCAAGATAGTCGTCATCATCATATCATCATTAAAAGCAGAGAAAAGCGTAAAGTGGACTAAAACTCTCCCACCAAGCCATTTCATACAAGAAGGGGTAAGAACCTAGCCCTCTAAGACCATATATCTGTGTGCACCATGGCAGGGAGCCATCTGGGGACAACCTGTGTTCCTTGAAAAATCTTTCTATTTTGTTACACAGAATGGCCAAGTGCAATCAAAGACCCCCACCCCCACCCACTGTGCCTACAGGGATGAAACTATGTGTTTAGTAGCTGCAGAGGGTTTAAAGCAAGTGTGTAGCTCTGTTTCCCCAGGTGTGGGCTGCCTGCTTCTTGGTGGTATGGAGAACACACCTGACACTGTGCCTCATGCCTTAGTCATCTGACACGTGGAGGTCTCAGAAATATGTTAAGTAAATGAAAAGCATAAGCATTCTTTCTGTCAGAGAAATGAACGCTTACAGGGTTGTCACACACCCACTGCCATTCTATCTCAGAGCTCTTCAAAACCACTGAGGGGACAGACAGGCATGTCTTCAAATGGTGGATACACATAGATCATCTGAGAATTCATTTGCAACTGTTTCTGTCTTGAAACATTTGTTGAAGTATTATAAAAAACAAACAAACAAACAAACTAGGGAGACATCATTTTAAAATTACATTAAAAGTATATCAGCCTTCATAGAATTAAATACAAAGAGGGAATGCTTGCTATTTGCTGATAAACTAAAAAGGGACTGCTTTGTTATGAGAATGGACCTTTAAATTTTAGAATAAAGCATGCAATTCTTTCCTTGAAAAGTAGGACTAAAGATCTAATTTGATCAGCTCTTGATGAGACCAGCTAGCATCGACTGGAGGCTTATATCACAGGGCTGGCCTAACGGAGGTTCAGAAGCAGGCCTTGGGATCTCAGTGCCAGGATGAGCAAACCCCCATGACTCACATCCCCAGTCACTTACTAACGAGTGGCAGAAACAGAGTTTGGCTCACACCTGGCTGTGGAGCCCTTCCTGTGACCCACAGCCTCTGTTTTGTCCCACAGCCTCTGCAGGAGTCGAAAACTGCCTTTGGAATGAATCACTCGTTTCTCTGAAAATGAACTACACTTCTGTGGGCTTGTGTTTATACTGCCTGCTAGTTTACAGATCTAATTTAATCAGGGGACCTGTGTGTACCCTTAAAGGCTTATGGAGAAGTAGATGCTGCTTTTATAAGCCCAAGATTGGGCTCGCTTAATAAGCAGGACTGAAGAGTAGAAATCACACTTCCTTCTAGCACACCCTTGAGCTTCCAAGTCAACAGATAAACTGGGAAGCCTCTGAAAACAGTACTGAAATATCCTGAAATACAATTTTATTTGCTTTCTACCTAGACACAAAGGAAAGAAAAACCCCTCCAAGGCTGGTGCCTTACCAGGTGCATGGCTGAACTCCTAGGCGGATGTGGCTCAATGAGCAACTGAGATGGCGTCTGTCCAAAGTTCTGTATCTGTGCTTCCATGGCCTGTAGGGCAAGGAGGGGGACTGTCATAATCAATATGTGTCAAAAGAGAGGTCAGCACACTTTTGACAATGCAAGTGGAGCTCAAGTTAGCCATAAAAAGAGTCCAGAAAATTCCAGGAGTGCTCTTTTCTCAGGACCAAGAACCCTGCAAGTGTTTGTTAGTATTGTGGACAAGCTTCACTTCTTCCAGCCATGCTCCAGTTAAGCACAGCACCGCCGCCATCGTCAGAAGCTGGGGTTAAACACAGAAATGATAGTCTGTGCATCCATGCATGCAGTTAAAGACCAAAGAACACCTTAGCACTAAACACCACACAGGTACCTTAATAAAGTCCTTTGTAAGAAGGAACGTATGGGGGTCTCTAATGAAATAAGCCTCTGGAATCTTCATGGGAAAGAGAATTAGACACAATGTCTACCACTGACATAAAAATGAAAATCATGCATTTCAGTCAACACAGAGGGCAACCCGAGGTCTGAACACCAAGGCTTTGGTGTTGCAATAAAATAGAGCAACACTTTCAATACAAAACACAGGTCAGCTTGCTATGTGCTTTAAGAGGGATTCTGGGATATTATTTTAAGCTATGAATGAATTTCTCTCAGTTTCCCACATGTAAACTTTCGCAAAGACTCACTAAAAATGGAAGAATTCTTTGAGTATCCTGAGACACATACAGTATTTTAGAAAAGCCTGCGCAGGCATGAATGCTAAAATGGTATGGCTCCCATTGAATAGAACTAATTTCTACCTCAAACTGTCTGGATTATACAATATAACACTGCATGCATGTGCATGCCCGTACGCCTGTATATGTGCATCTCTGTGTTTAGAGACCTAAGTATTTCTTCAATTCATAAATTTTATAGGTAAAATATTTCAACATATTAAATTAGACTAATAAGATTTTTTCCTGAGATATTGTAAATGTGTAATTTAAGTCAACAAGGAGAAGCACAATATTTACTACCATCATTACTCTATTACCATGCTAGTTTCCCCTACAATCATGTGCAATTTGGTGCACATAAAAGTGAAATAGGAAGCCCACTGCTGAGCGTGGAAGGAGCGCAGGTATGCTTGGAGATGGCTCTTGACACAGTGCTGCGGCTAGTCGCATCTCCATCTACAATTCTCATTTATAAAGTACTTCAATTTAACCATCGGTCCTCCTACACCGCATTTCAACAAAGTGTTTATCAGTAAAAAATGTGAACTTTCAAATTTATTAGCAATATTAAACATGAATGGATCATTATCCACTATATTTTAACAAGTGCATAAAAGGGGCTTTGGTTCATTTATTTGCAGTGACAATGAGATGAATTATTAAATCTCCTTAAGTGCTGTCCAGTTTTAATGTAACATTTATTTTCATGATGTCCATTCAGATGCAAAGTGTGACTATTTAGCTAAATTGTATTCATGTAGGTACCACCACACTGTGTCTCCCCATTGCAAGATTTATGGTTATAAAAGCGGAGAAGAGACCATTTCTAGTTGGCTTCACATTATTACAGTAACTCTTGAGAATTATTTGTGAAGAAAAGCAGTGATTTTGCTGTTAAAGCTGCCTTGGCCAGCAAACACCCACTATCAGCTAAGGTCTTTCTAGCTAGGGACACTGTTGCTTGTCCTTTTGTTCCCCCAGAAAAAAGGACGGCATGGGGGTGAGAGCCTGGGGCTACCATCACACACACCTGACCATCGGGACTGTCAGTCACTGTCCTGAACCTAGGGAAGCCAACACTCACTGAACAAAGAGACAGCAAGAATCTCCCACTTACTCTACCCTTGGTTCTTATACAGAAATGTTAAAGTTATAGTAGAAAATGTCACGATGCTGGCATAATTTCCAGAAATTTCTTGTGTAGTGCTCTTTGGTGTCCCTTTGGGCTGAGACAGAGTGTTCAAGTACCATGTTTCTCTCTGGGGACGATGCTTTCTTCCTTGTGAATTGTGTCAGATGGTTTTGTGCAGCAAAGGACTGTGTTCTAGAGTTTAACTATGTTTCGACCTGTGTCTGTGCTTTCAGAACATTCCTTCCCTTCTGAATTAAAAAAATTCAGCTCTTACTGATGTCAGAAAGGCAGGCCTGCTTCCTCTAGGTTCCAGCTTTGGTAGCTGCCAGACAATGGCCAGCGAGCCTGCTGCCCCTCCTTACTCTTCTGCACCTCTTCCCCAAGCCCTTTTAAGGGAGTCATTGGTGTCTCCTTGTTGATCAGACAGGTACTGGACTAGGAGACCACCTGCTATGATGGAGGGCCCATCACACAGCTTAGGAATCCGTGATTGAGGCACTGTCCTGAGAGATCCGCTCCACGCAGGAGCAAGTCCTCCACTGATGTCCTTGGGCTGGGGCTTGACACATCATCACCAGCTTCCCCCCTACTCTCAGAGTACAGTTTCTCCCTCTGTCATGGAAGTGCATCCATGACTATGTGTCTGTTTGCTCAGACTGCCTCTGCAGGTCAGGACTGTGGCTCAGTCTTTTCAACATCTGCTGACTGTAACAGGGGAGCGCTAGTGGAGTAATCTGGGCCAAGCTGGAAGCTGATCCAGAAAAGGGAGAGTGCATGGACATGGGTAGAGAAGACACGGGGGCATTCAGTTCAGTGCCACTGCAGCAATTAGGCTGACAAACATCTAAATGCTTAGTCAACACCCACACTGCCCTCAGGAAGTCTTCAGGAAATCAGAAATGCACATGAGTGCACAGAGTGGAGGACTGTGGTGGAGACAAGCCCAGGCTGCATGCTTCACTTCCTTCATCCCGACTGGTTATTCTAGATGCTGGGATTTGTGAATGAACGTCTTCAGTATAGGCAGTCTTAATATTCAGGAAGATGAGTCAGAGAGATGGCATAAAACTAACCTCTGGAAATGAGCCTGTCAACCCCACATCCTTTACTAAGAAGCTATCCAGAACTAGAAGGTGTTAGGAAATGAGTTTGCCAACTCAGTTTCCTTCACTGAGACGTTATCCCTTATTAGAAGCTGTACACCTGAAAGTCAAGGAAGTGTAGCAAGTGTCCCTGTGAGAAGCAAAAGGTGCAGCACCTGATTCTTTAAAAAAAAAAAAAAAAACAAAGGAGCTTATCAAGCCTTCTTGTTCTACAAACTTCAAAGGACACAGGGTGTGAGCCTCTTCAGGCATCTGAGTGGCCAGGCCCCAGACCACCCTGAGACCCTCCAACCACCAGGCTCCACCCACAGAGCACTCTAATAGTCTAAAAGCCCAAACTCACCCCCTTCTCCAGATGCAGGTGACCAAGCTCTGCTCTAAAACTCAAGCTCAGGACTTGAAAACCCAACAATCCCCGATCTTGAAACTGCACCAATCCCTGGGCTCATCCCAAGCTCAGGATTTGTAATCCCACCAATCCCCACCCTAGAAAACTCTGCCCCTAAGGAACCCCCCGTATAAACTACCTCCCAAGTCTTTGCTGCTTTGTGCCCAAGCAAAGGCAGCCACTCTCTGTATTTCCCCAGTAAATCTCTTGTATGAAGTTTGCTGTTCCGTGTGAGTTTGTGGTATTCTTTGGCTCCGGACTGTCAGGATCCTTTCCGCTCAGTGCTGTAGCACTTGCACTGGGGAAACCTGTACTCTCAAAGTTATAACACTTCCACAGGATCCTTGGTGGACAATGGTTTTGTCGGTGATATGAAAACATGGGTTGGTTGGCTTGTTCTTAGAAAGCAGCACTGCTTAGTTAGGTTTGTGATCTCTAAATTGGAACCCTAAGTTTTTAAATTATATTAGTTATTGTGTATGTACTGATATGAATAGGCCATACTTGCAATGATATGCATGTTGAAATCAGAGGATGACTTGAGCTGGTTCTCTCTTTCTACCATGTGGGACCCGGGGAGTCAAACTTAGCTCATCAGGCTCCGTGGCTATCTCCTTCACCTGCTGAGTCTTCTTGCTGGCCCAGAACTTGGAGACTTCAGCACACTTACGCAAATCGCATTTAAGGCTCCAGCAAGACAAAGACAGAGTAAACACAGTTGTTTTTCTCTTTATCTAGACGAAGACTGAAGACTTGGGAATGGAACGTATATGAGCAACTTTCTATCTCTCCTTAGCTAACTGTCCCAAATCACAACTCATCCATAAAGCTAATCACTATTTCCATACTTATCAGTATCGATGTCTTCTTCTCTGACATTTCTAGAAACTGAATGATAAGGAGAACATTTTACTTGTGTGCCCTATGTGGATCGACACAGTGTCTGTGATATCCATTCCTCTTTCAGTCAGTATTCATTTCTATGTCGGGCAGTCTCCCATTATCAGCTCAGCACAGCTTCGAGACCTGTTAGCCTCAGGTTTTAGAACTAGTTGCACATTTGTGATGGAGGGAGGCAGGTACCACTGGATGAACATGTTGATATGGTGGGAGGCAGCATTATCATTGGATGTGCATCACTATATGGTGGTAAGCAACTATTACTGTTGGATGTGTACCTAGATATGGGGCAGTTGCTATGGACAGAATGCCCACATGTGCTCCAAACTGTGGTACTGACTTGTGTATTTAGGTTTATGAACCTGGAATGTAATGGTCACTGCTATAAATGAGGAAGCCATTTGGATTTGTGTGGTCTATAGGGTATTTACAGACTATAACCACTACATGCCAGAGCTCCTTCTCTTACCAGCTGATTACAAGTAGGAAGACCACTTCAGTTTTCTACAGTGAACTGTTCAGATAGAAATACAAGTTTAAGATGGCTTCTAACAACCTACAATTTCTATAGTGATTCTGAACCATTTTTGTATTATTACCCTGCAGAATATTCACTGGTCAGTCATGAAATGCTTATTAGCACCTCTCTCTCTCTCTCTGGAGTCTGTCACAATGCAGGTGTGTTGAACACCACAGGGGGATTTGGGTACTTAGGATTCTGCAAAGGTAGGCAGGCAAGAACACAGAAATGTGCTGTGTGCTGTGCAAAGTGTGCAACAAATAAGATGGCCACAGGTGATTTTTGAATTTCATACAGATGACCTCTGGTCTCACCTGCTTAGCTGTACTATAAAACTCCCCATAGAGAGAGAACTCAGAAGGGCCACTTTCTCAGTTGTCTCTCTGTCTTGCTAGGTTCTCATCTGTAAAGCACTCTGGCACCCACCAATCACATTACAGTCGGTCACGTCTTCAACCAGGCCCCCTTTCTTACTGGTTTTCAAGGCTCTCTCTAAATGTGTCTTCCTCATTAATCAAGGCTGTTGGCCATTTAGAGGCAACTGAGAGAGAAACTGCCTCAGTTCCCAAGAAGCAGCACATTGTAGAATTCCTGAGTTGATGTCACACATAGGATGAAAGTCAAGCCTAGGCGGCTTGTAGCAGACCCTTGCTGTGCAGTAGATGAAAACAGGTTAACTTTGTTCTACACATCATGTAGGTACATTTAACAAGGAGATTCTTTCCAGAATCCTTAAAACTGTTTTTTTCTTCTTCCTTTCTTCTTCTTTTTCCTCCTACCTCTCTGTTGTCAACCTGGCCCTCCCATTAAACAAACGGCTGTCTTCTTCATCAAATCAGCTATCCCTGCTAGCAAGCATCAGCAGGGTCCCTGACTATGAAGAGTGACGTTCTCTTAAGGAAGGAGAGGAGGGGCGAAGGCCATTGGATCAACACCTGAGTAGCCAGCCATTTATATGTAATTCTAGTCAACTGCATGTGGCCTGCTGGAGGTGTGTACACCCTGAGGTACAAGAGTGTACAGCCTGAGGGAAGGTTAATGAGAGGGGTTCCTTCTGTGTGGCCATGGATAAACCTATCATCTATGATGGACACGGACAGTCCAGTGTGGCTGCTTCAGGGCCACCAACTCTATTCAGCTTTCAAAAAGATTTTTAAAAATTAGTAAATGTGGTTGTTAGAGAACACACAAAAACCTTTGACAATTTTACCTATGATTGTGCTAGCCTCACTGTTACAGTGGCTGTAACACTGAAGAGCTGCTGCTGTGGCCACTTCCATGTTTATGGACACGGCAAATACCTGCATCAATTTGTCCCTTCTACCTGTAATTCTGCCTACATCACATAAAACATTAGAAAACAATGCACCTTTGAGGAGTGATAGAAAGAAAGATGACGTAATGGTGGGGTGCATTTTAACTGACAAGCTTTGCTTCTGCTTTATTGCTGTGATAAAACAAGACCATATAAAGCATTACTTTTTAATGCTAGAAAACCAAGAATGAAGTAAATCAAGAAAATAATATATGCACTCTATCATTTCTTGCTTTTAAACATTAAACTATATAAAAAATTAAAATGCTGTTTTATTGTCAACTGTTTCTAGTTCCTCAGAGAAACCACAAGCAGAAATACAAATGTTTTTTATTATTGATTTAATAATCACTTACATTAAGACTAAAAAAAAACTCTATTCTGGCAAAATTATTGAATATATAAGCAACCTATCTTCTAGCTCCAGCTAACAAAACCTATTTCTGTTGGCTTGGAAGACCGGGCTACCCCAGGCTTGCGTGAGCAGCTCGGGTTTATTGTTATCTGTCTCGGTTTCTGGTTCACGTCTCTGAGTGTGGGAGAGGACCCCAGAGCACCACCCCTCCCTGGAATGACCAACTGTAATGATGTTACATAAGAGACTTAATAGATGTCTATTCTGACAGAAAATCTTTCATCCGGAATATTTCCTTTTTTATAATTAGTCCAGTTCTACTGCTGGCAAGTTCTCCCAGATTCTGTACTTGAAGTGTATATGTTTGTGACTCCAAGGAGCAAAGCAAGGATTTTAATGAAGCCGGTAGTGGCTGACCTGCCTTGGATGTCTAAAATATAGTTTTAGCTGGCAGTAACATTTCATAGTGGGTGTGCTGTGTTAGACCCCCTTCTCCTCTGGCTCTGTCCCATAGGCCTCCGCAGATCTCTACAGTCCTTGCTCTTGGTCTCCCTGCCCTTGGCTACAGTGGGGAGTCTAGCTCAGTACCGGAGCCGAGTATAGGAGGCCGAGGGGCTTCCCATGAGCCTCTCCTTGCCTTGTCGGGTGTTGGTTTCACAGTGGCTGGGCTAGGCAACTCCACCTCAGGACACAGTCCATGCTGGACAACACATCTCTTGCCATCTTTCTCCTAGCATTTAGCCCTCTTCCCCTGGGCCTGCTGGGTATGGCAGCCTCCCTCTAAGTGTTTTCCTTTTTCTTCCTGATCCTCTGTATCCCGCCCACTCCTCTGTAACAAGGACTCTTACTAAACTCTATTACTTCTTAAGGCAATTTCAGATGCAAATAAAACTTGGTTTATTATTTTAGCCATTTTACGTGAAAATGTGCAGTCTTCAATGCATATAATACATTGCTAGGCAACTAATGCCCACAGCGCCTTAAGTCTGTACCCACTGACAAGATCCCACCCCTCTCGTTTGCTTTCTCCTATGTGACAGTGACTGCTCCAAACCTCGCTTCTAAGTGGAGTATTTGTATGTGGGAGTGAGGGTGGAGGTGCGGTGTCTGCTAGTTTTTGTTCTGTTTTGCTCTGCATTGTTAACCAAATTATTTTTCTTAGCACAGTGTCCCCAAGGTTCATCCATGTGGCTGAATGTGGCACATTTGAAGGAGTTTTCAGTGCCCCTTTGACAGGCCATGTGCTGAGATGGAGGAGCCTGAGACAGAGATGCAAGAGAGATTACTATGAAGGTGTAACAGGTGGGCGCTGCTCATGGATGCTGATCATTGTTTGCAACATTCCTGCCGGGGTAGGAAAGACTGGAATCAAAGTACACTCAACCAAGATCCATTTTATTGAGGGTGTGGAAGACCTTCCGGGGTAGGGGTGGGGGGCCTGGTATGAGTTCTGGGCGTGCGGGGTCTCCTGCAGCCTGTACCCACTGACTCCAGGGAGAGGCGCTCTCCTAAGAAGGCACTTTGCTCACATTAGCACTTGTTTCTCAAAGAGGACTGAACCCACGAGGGCAGGGCATAGCCCAGTGCAGCCAGGGCTAGATCCTATCATACCTGCCCTGGCTGAACAGGGCTGAAACTCCTTCCAGCAGAAAGGGGGGAAGGAGAGAAAGAAGCAGTGAGCGGGGAACAGGAATGCAGGTGGCAGTCTTATAAAGTAGAATGTCTGAATATGGAAGAAAGTTACTGAAAAACAGATAACAAGCTCCAGGCTTGTCTTGGTGCAGAGCTGTGTCACAACATTCCAAAATGAAGCAAGTCTCATTAATAAGCCAAGGGCAGATTCAAAATATCACAGCATTAATTCAGCAGAATAAAATGTCCTCTGATATTTATATAAATGAAAACAATAATTTAGAAAGACTACATCGAGACTTCAAACGACTAAATCCGGCCATTATCAATGTCTGAAACTGTAAGTGAGTCCTGAACACACAATTGAAACAACTGAGTGAGATCCATCTTCACAAAGGGAAGCAGACGACAGTGTGACACCACCAAGCTCTCTGCTGATGGGAGATGGGGAAGCAAGCGCCTTCCAGAGTTTCCTTTACATACAGCGGGTGTCACCTTCACTGTTCTGGATGTGGATATTATGAAGCATTTGCTAATAACTTCTGAATCAGTAATTAGCATCACAATAGCACACAATGAAAATAACACAAAGAGGAAAGAAAGGTCTAATGGACATATCTGAGGCTGATTGGCTGTACCACGTGTTTTTGTGGGGGAAGACAAAAAAAACAGACTAGCTAGGTATACCATAAAGATACAACAAGAAAAGAGGAACCCGAATTAAAAGTTAGCTAAGCGCAAGTCAAGGTGTGCTGTTAATTTCTTTGATAGTACATCCAAAGTTTATTAAACAAATCTGCCACGTCAACCTCAGTGCTGTAAATATGGAACACAGGGTTTGGGGGTCATGGTATTTTTCTTCCTCTCACCCTAACTCTGAAGAACACCTAACGTCTACTTGCTCTCCACTAATCAGAATGTGAGTGTGCTCTTGTGTTTTTGGACTTGTTACACATTTCATCATAGTAAAGAAGAATATGAAGGTGGTTTAGGAGATTGCTACCAGCTATCGAGCTTCTTGCTCATGTCCCTGAAAAGCTGCTTAGGAGAGCAGCCCCAACGATGAGGCGCCATGCTCTGTGAGCAAATGCCATGTGCTCTAGCTCACTGAGGTAGCTCATCCATGGCTCACAAACAGGAGACTGAACCAACAAACATCCTAGAGGATCAGAGCAACATCCCTTGTTGATCCCCCTGATTATATGCAAGGAAGACATCAGGAGTGCAGGGAGGAAAGGGCTGGTAGGCGCACAGGAAGGTGAGTAGAGGAGCTAGGGCCATCCGTGCTGGCACCGTCTTTCATTTACATCAGCAGGAAATGAAAACTGAGTTGATCCTTTTCCCTTATGAACTTTACAAGCTCATCTCTCTGGGAAAGTCAGCAGCAGCTGTTTTGGATACAGACACATCTGTCTTGCTGGTTCTTGACAGCCCTATCATGTTAGTGCTCTGTAGTAGCAAGGAACATTTCAGCAAGAAAATGAAGTGATACTGAAGTGATGTAGCCTACCTCCTGTGGGCACGCTCTCCTCAGAGTGCACGCAGAGAGCAGCTCTGTTCCCCGTGGCAGATCAAAGGAGATCAAAGCAGAGCTTGCCTAAGTAAAGGCAGCTAGAAAATGGCGAATTCTTGTGATTGCTGGTAAATATTAAAGTGTATTGGATATTTTAAAATGCAGAATTGATGAGCATATCTGTAAATATATAAACCCTGCATGGGCCATACGTTCTAGGTGCCAGCCACAGAGCACTACTCGGCAGGCTTATGTGTCTATCTCTCGTCACAGGGAGGTCATTTAAATCATTTTTCTTTTTGGTGAGGTTTGGAATAGTTATGATGACAAGTTATCTGTCAGCTCAGAGCTTAGCACTCTTAGTCGTTTGTCTGGCGTGAGTGAGCTTAAAGCTTCCTTTTAGTGCTCAGGCACAACTTCAACACCAGTGCAGTACCAAAGCTAACTTACTTCTTGAGATGCAATGACAGTGAGCACGTGGCTGGAGAGATGCTCAGCAGTTAAGAGCACTGGCTACTCTAGCAGAGGACCTGGGTTGGTTTTCTAGCAACTACAGGGAGGCTCACAACTTCCTATAACTCCAGGTTCAGGGGAATCTCATGCCCTCTGCTGGCCTCCATGGGCACTGCAGGCACGTAGTGCACATATGAACAATGCAGAAACATAAATTCAAATATTTTAACAAAACTAAATTATTGACATCAAAGAAAATTATAACTACAAATAATAGTTAAGGACAAATATTAACTTAGAACAAGACATACAGTGTTATTCTTGATATTCCTAATATCCATACAACAGGGAAAGACGGTGGCTGTATGGGAATGGAATGTAGGTTTGAAACAGTGGAGGATCCAGGGCAGGAGGCACAGATATTACTATATAAAACTGTGATATGATGATAGCTACCCCATTTTACTATTCTCTATTGTACAGAAAAGCAGAACTTCCTCTCAAGTAGCGCTAACATATCTAATGTAGAACAAACCTTCTCCAACGTTATCTGTTGGGGCTGGTGAGACGGCTCAGTGGGTAAAGGCACCTTCCTCTAAGCCTGACAATCTAAGATCAGTCCTGGAAGTCATATAGTAGGAGGAGAAAACGGACTACCGAAAGCTGTCCTCTGACCTCCACAGCCACAGTGTGGTACCTATGCACAAACATATACATACTTCACACACACACACACACACACACACACACACACACACACACACACACACACACACACACCTGCATATACACATGCACACACTAAACATCTAAGATCTCCAACAAATCCACAGGCTCAGAAACGCTCTCTAGAGCCATGTAAGGGAAGCTTATGTTTCTAGCCAGAAGTTCCCACAAGCTCCCAGGTGCTGGGTCTGTGCTGGGACTGTGCTGGGACTGTGCTGGGACTGTTCAGGGTCTGTGCTGGGACTGTGCTGGGACTGGGCTGGGACTGTGCTGGGTCTGTGCTGGGACTGTGCTGGGACTGTGCTGGGACTGTGCTGGGACTGTGCTGGGGGACTGTGCTGGGACTGTGCTGGGACTGTGCAGGG
>NC_034593.1:48689099-48705485 GCF_900095145.1 Mus pahari
CTGTGCTGGGACTGTGCTGGGTCTGTGCTGGGTCTGTGCTGGGTCTGTGCTGGGTCTGTGCTGGGTCTGTGCTGGGTCTGTGCTTGGACTGTGCTGGGACTGTGCTGGGTCTGTGCTGGGTCTGTGCTGGGTCTGTGCTGGGTCTGTGCTGGGTCTGTGCTGGGTCTGTGCTGGGACTGTGCTGGGACTGTGCTGGGTCTGTGCTGGGTCTGTGCTGGGTCTGTGCTGGGTCTGTGCTGGGTCTGTGCTGGGACTGTGCTGGGTCTGTGCTGGCTCTGCTCACACTTGAGAACAGGAAGGAAGAGAGCCATAGCACGCTGTGGCTTCTAACCAGCACCCTCTTCCTACGCAGGTCACTTGGTAGGGACAAATATGAAGAAAATGATAACTTTTATTAATGTGAAAAGGGGGAAGAAAGCTTTATTCATTGCCATGCTTTAAAACCACTGCCCAACTAGTTGAGCCGTCATGAGAAAGAACCCAGAAGATAATGATGTAAGACAAGACCTAAGACAGTTTAAATAAGTCCCTGCTCTCCAGCAGACCCAGTGTTTACATAGTAAGGAGCTTTGTACCAGAATTGTGCTGTCATGTTTCTGCCCAGAAGCTGTCAGGATAAAGTTTACTATCAATTACTGCTTTACACGTATAAAATGAGTTAAGCTGTCATCATTTTCTCAGCCAGAGATCCTAAACTGTCAAAGAATGCCAATTTTTAATCTGACACAGAGAAGAAAATTATCTGTTATTCTGACCTCTAATTTCTTGACATTTTAATGCCATAATTGCTGTGGTTAGCCCTGGTTCATGACTTCACCTGTCAGGGAAGAATGAGTCAATAACCTTAAGCTGTTTCACAAATTTTAGTACTAACTTCAAAGCTCAAAATTCTAGGCAGATCATAGAATTTTTAAACAAAGAGGACATGCTAGTATTTTAAGGTGGTGCTTAGCATTTTGTAATAAAATTATCTCAATCAGGCAAACTGGCATTATGAAACAACAAAACCTAGTTTTAGCTATTAATGATCTTTACATTAAAAAACACCAAGATAATCATTATAAGTAAAATGAGTGAAGACATCATAAACAGGCTAATTTTTGAGCTCTTTTTTTCTTCTTTTTTTGTAGGAATCTGTTCATTCTTTCAGGCCGAGAGCAACACTCCTCAGGGCTCCAAGAGGAATGCTTTGAAACCAGGTATTGTGTCTCCCCAGGGTCTTT
This sequence comes from Mus pahari, assembly GCF_900095145.1. Taxonomy (NCBI): domain Eukaryota; kingdom Metazoa; phylum Chordata; class Mammalia; order Rodentia; family Muridae; genus Mus; species Mus pahari. The sequence continues at coordinate 48,690,323 of NC_034593.1, forward strand.
CACGGTGATAATGTGCAGGGAGGGCTATGAACCTTAAACCATCAAACCTTAGTTGCACTATCTACAGAGCTCTGCCTTGTGGCTGTGGAGGCTGAGTGCCCCTGCGTGGGGTGCTGTGCTATTTCTCCCTTCCCAGAGCAACTGAGATTGTGAGTGAGATCCAGCACCCTGGCTGTCCTGAGCTGGCTTGTTGCTCTTGAGTGCTTCTTAGCCTTTGGAGAGCACTTCTCTTCAAGCTGCAAAAGACTCTGTGGGAATATGTTTTGTTTTAACTTATTCATTGAAATTAACAGAAATGCAAGAGAGAGAATGATGGTGAGGAATAGGAGAGGAAAATTAACTACTTTCCTTAACAGCCCTCAGTCTGCACTACACTAATGGTCTCTTGCTGCCCTCGGGAAGATGAAGCAGCTTCCTCAGAAATCTTGAGTTGACAGAGATCGTCGAAGCCTATCTGCTGACTTGTGTCAGGGCCTGTGCTAGCTGGAGGGAGGGGGTGTTGCCAGAGTGTGCATCCTCACAGGTGACACGTCAGACACCCGGAGAAGGGGTTGGGGATGAGAAGATGCATATCCTGGCTTGATTTTGGGGGTGGCAGACCTTCATCATCTAGTGAGTGTTTATTCTGAATGACACTCAAAGGAGCAGAGTGCGGAACAAAGACATCCTGCCTAACACCAGTCTTCACTGCTGGGGTCATATAAAGATCCAGAATGTAATTGATTCTGTTCAGAACATCTACATAATAAGTGAACATGAAGCTGGACCTACTCCCATCCAGCAAATCAGTGAAAAGCCCACGCATGCTACGATTCCTACAGTGTGATGAGTAAAGCTTACAAAAATTTAATTGGCTGTGCCACTGCCCAGAATGGTAGTATGCCGGCTCAGGAAGCAGACACTGTCAGTGAGGCTCAAATGTGCACTCTAATCACAGAAGGAACATCTCAATTCTAATTCTGGTGTCTTCTCCTCTGGCTCATTTGTCTCCTTTTCAATTCACATTTAAATAAGGAAAACCTGTTATTTCCCTATCAATATAAATGCTACCCCATGGTTTTCCTCATATTCAATATACTCAAATTTGTATTTTGTCCAAAACAATCAGCCTGTAATTTCCCTTTTACATACAGAACTTTGTTGTAGAGGAAAAAAAGCACAACAAGATACCCAGGACCAAAAATGCCCATGAAAATTATGAATTAAGTCTAACTGGACTTGGAGTATAAGAATGAACTATACCACTTTCCCTTTTCTGATCATAAAAGTACTCATTGTGGCTGGGCAAGATAGTGAACACCCTTGATCCCAGCTTCAGGAGGCAGAGGCAGATGGATTTCTATGAGTTCCAGGTCAGAATGGTCTCTACATAGAAAGTTCTGGGTCAGCTGGGCGTGGTGGCGCACGCCTTTAATCCCAGCACTCGGGAGGCAGAGGCAGGCGGATTTCTGAGTTCGAGGCTGGCCTGGTCTACAAAGTGAGTTCCAGGACAGCCAGGGCTATACAGAGAAACTCTGTCTTGAAAAAAAAAACCAAAAAAAAAAAAAAAAAAAAAGTTCTGGGTCATTCAGGATTACAGAGTGAGACCTTATCTCAAAACAAAAACAAAAACAAAAACAAAGCAAAACAAAACAACAACAACAAAAAAACAGTTGGTTGGTTGAAAAAGATGGATTTCATTTATAAAGAATTTATAAAAGGGCCCATGTTAAGCAAAGGGGTATAAGAATTTTCTCATATCAAATAAACTGATTAAATTTTATATACAACTGAGAGCACTAAATTAGGTAAGCATAGTGATCTCTGGAGGTATTTCTCACTTCACAAATGATTTCCCAATACCTGGGTTGTTCTTCCTGGACCACCAGCCCCATGTCTGCTCCCATTCCCTTGTGCATATGTTACTGTGCAGCACTGCCTTTAATAACATGTGGGATGTGTTCTCCAAGTGTTCTGCCCTAAGCGACCAATGAGCAATGATCATGTGTTCTCTCCTCCCTTTCTTCTCTGCTTGGAGCCATGCAAATGGAGTCTTTATTTTATGAGGCATGTAAGAAATGGATACAAGATTTTTTAAGAGAGAGTCATTGCTGATCTGTACATTTTCTACCTCTGAAATGAAAACTGAAAGAGCATTCCAGTGCCTGGAGATGTAGCCACAATATTTTGTTTTGCATACAGCAGATGGCAGATTGTGGGTAGGATGGAGGGCAGAGATACAGTTTCCTTGGAGCAACGCTTACCTAGCAGCTGCTGCATCTTTATCCTGCCTACCTAGCCGAAGTCACTGTATGCCTGTGAAGCGATTTAGATGCTACTTAATATGACTTTTTCAATTAAAATACTTGTAATTCCCAACTGTTAGCTATAGACAGTTCAGGCCGAGAACAGCACTATTACAGCATCCATTACGCATTATACATTCATGGTATATCTCTTTGAATGTTCCTCCTAGAAATTTGCAAAGCTGCTTTTGTTTTTAAAAACTTATGCTGCTGATTATTTTAGTGAATTCCTCATAGTTAAATATTCGCCTAAGCATCACCCATTAACAACATGTAATGCATTTAATGGAGAGATGAAGTAAAATTATAGTTCTGTTAAGATGTCTGTATTTCAAAAAAACAAAAACAAAAACCAAAACCAAAAACCTCACCATATTGGTCTCATTGTTTGCTTTTGATAGACCTCCATTTTTTCTATTTGTCAAACCATGAAATCTATGAGTAGTAAAGAGTCAGGCTGAAAGAAGACTTCCACGGAAAGAGACGGGAGCCAGATGTGTGTGAGAGATTAAGCAGACACTTTGGGAGCTCAGACACCTACCTCCCGGAGCACAGGGTCTGTGATGCTGTCCAGGTTCACAGAGCCTTCGTAGGTCAAGTAGTGGAAAACATTGAGAGCACGGACTGCCTCTGGCCCTCGCTGTTTGTAGCCAAATATCAGGTCAATCCATTGATGGAGTTGGCAAGAAACAAACTCACTTTCCAGGGCCTGAAATGAATGAAGGAATATAAGACCACACATTTAGCAAGGTTCCAAATTACTTTCTCACTGTGAAACACTCAGTATAAACGAAGACATTATGCCTTTACGTTGTCTTTGATTTTATATATAAGATCTTCAGTCCCCAGAAGTGGCAAAAGACTACCTTTAATAAGACACAGGGCTAAATAAAAGTCTCTTCACAAAAATGCTTTCCACCGGGCAGTGGTGGCGCACACCTTTGATCCCAGCACTTGGGAGACAGAGGCAGGCGGATTTCTGAGTTCGAGGCCAGCCTGGTCTATAGAGTGAGTTCCAGGACAGCCAGAGATACACAGAGAAACCCTGTCTTAGAAAACCAAAAAAAAAAAAAAAAAAAAAAAAAAGGTTGCCATTTTCTTGGCTCCATTATATACACAAAAATGTTCATATTAAATACATTTCTTATAAAAAATACACTCATGCTCAAAAGTAACTTGCAACAACTTTTTAAATACTATTTTATAATAATTTCATTTCTAATTGTTAAATATTAGTTTAAAATTTTATAGGAATCTTTGCTATGAGTTTGTCTTCCTGAATGAAGTCCTCCAGCTTGCTTCTAAGATGACTAGAAAGGAATGCCTTCTTCATGCCTGGAATCGGCTCAGCCAGTACAGATTTGGGAGGACCCAGGGGACGGGGAGGTTTGCTGTTGAGTGATGTGTGTGTGGCGGGGAAGTATATCTGGGAGTCAGAGAGCACAGGCTTCTGTGAGAGCTGGGGAGACAAAGGCCCTTGTATTTATTCACTGATGGGTACTGAGGCTGGAAATGGGCAACCTGTGCAAGTGGGTGAGGCACTTTCTTAAACCAGCTTTGTGATGTTTTTATTCGTTGAGTTAGAACAGCATGATTTTCTTCACAAGAGGAAGAAGAAGGAGAGAGTGGTGTTACTGGTGAAGGAGGAGGAGGAGGAGGAAGAGAAGGATAACGGAGACACCCATACAGATGGGCTGGCGTTCACTTCATCCCTGGATAAAAACCATAGTGGGTACTTTGCTGGTTGGGAATAACCCACTCACTCCCTTCACTTCTGACACAGTCAAAGCAGGCAGGATGCCAACCATAGGCAAAGGAGGTTCTGTATCCAGCTTCAGAAATTCTCTGCGTACAGCTGTATATCATAAAGCGCAGCTGTCAGTAAATGTGTGAATCTGCTCACTCTCTGGTTGTTTGTCCTAGTTACTAAGGGGTTAACCCACTTTGGCATCCTTTCAATTAACAAACGATAACTTTCAAAGGAATCCTCTCAAAACTGTACTCTCCGCATTGCCTTTCCACTTTCCCACACCTAATACTTCATTCTCTGCATCCCTTTCCTGACTCAGTCCTTCACTTTTTACTGATATTAAAATAACCATTCAGACCAGAATACAAGAAATGAGACAAAAAATAAAGTGATTGGTTAACTCTTTGCAGGTTATATTTGTTATAGTTTGTGTGATTTAGTAAATTTTAAAAGTCAGTACAATTGTTATCATGCAACAGTGATCTTTTTAGCACTAGTCCAATGGATGGAAGGATAAAACAGGTGACCATTATGCAGGGGGACTATTGAGTGGCCACATTCCAATCTCGCCCCAGGAACTGAGAATAGCTGCGAATTAATACTTAAAGGAAGTTTGTTTTTCAGCTATGTAAAATAAGTCTTAGAGCTATCACTGAAAGATTTACCAATTTACTATTATTTTTCTAGGATAAAGCTATTATTGAATGATATGGCTAATGTGATCAAGGGGGACAGAGAGAATGATGGCTTTCCAGGACTTTGAGTTTAAAATGTGTTTATTCATCTCAGTACCCTTCTTTCACTTCTTCTCTCACCACATGCAACAAGTGTGAAACAGTTAATGTTCCTTCTGTTCTGAGTATCTGCCCTACACCATGGCGTAGGAACACATCTTGTCCCTTGTATGGTTCTAAGATCTGCCTATGTGAGCCTGTGCTCCTCCTCATACTGCACAGGCATCGCCTGGGGCACGGGCATTGCCTGGGGCTCTTGGATGTCGGCTACATTTCCTCTGGAGTAGGACCTGAGCCTCACCTCACACTCATGTTGTCTGTTTCCTCCTCCCAGTCACTGCCTGCTGCTCTTCAGAATGACTGTCCTGTCCGCAGTTCTTGCCATTTGTGGTGCCTCTATGCCCCTGCCACCTTGGTGCTGTCTCGGTTTCTAATTTTGACTACTATGACAGATAGAAAATAATAACTAGTTGTTTTGGTTTGTAGTCCTTTGATTGCTAACAAATTAGATATTTTAAAGACATCTTTGTCTTTTGGGTCTCCCAAAAACTTCCTATTCATACCCTTTGCTCACTTTATTTTTAAATTTTACATGTGTGTGTACATGCACAAAGTTGTTGCTATGTTCCTATGTTTGCGCAAGTACCCTCTGATGCCAGAAGACCATATCCCACTTGCTGGAACTGGAATTAAAATGGTTGTGTGCAGCCTCATGTGGGTGCTGGGAGCTGAATCTGGTCCTCTGCAGGAGCAGCAAGTGCTCTTAGCATCTTCAGCATCTGCCCTGCCCCGCTCACTTGTGCACGGCAGTTTCTGTCTTTATGTTGCTGAATGCAGACTTTGACAGTTTCAGCAGTGATTCCTTGCTGGTTTAATCCGTGCAGATACATCCTCTTACAGATACTGTCCACTAGGTGTGTCTGCATCCATTTTGCATTTTGAGGCCACCAACTCATTTAGCGGTGCTTATGCCTGGGGTGAGGAGTTCTGCTGTTGGAGGTAGCTTTCAGTATCTCTGCCCATCCGACTCATAGGATGGCTGACTCCTCACATAAGGTTTTAGTTCATCTAGAGTCTACTTTCCTTCACAGTAGAACAGAATCCACTCTTATTTTATGTAGCAACTGGAAGTCCTCTCCTCAGAAATGTGTGCTGTGAGTTTTATGTGCAAAGATGTATTTGTGGTGATATTCAGACCTGCCGTTATTAAATAATATGATCCTTTATCTAGTAAAAGATCAGTTTTGCCCATCTGTGTTCCCTTTCTTTCTTCCCTTCCCATGCCCTCCCTTTCTTCTCTCTTTCCTCTCTCCTTTTTTTCTGATAAAATATTTTTATTAATGATTTGGGGATTTCATACAACCCATGCAGGTCACACTCCTTTTCCATTCCTCCAAAGCCTACCCTCGCACCCTTGTGCCCTCCACCACTCCCAGAAAACACACCAAGTATAATTTGCATTGCCCCTGTAGTCACGGCAGCATGGTCAAATTCCCAGTGGCTATCCCGCTAAAGATAACTGAGTCTTTCTCCACCCACACCCCTCCTGCCAGAAGCCATTAACTGTGAAGAACTACATTTCAGCATCTTTGTCACATTTTTAAAGGGCTCTCTGCAGTCTGGAATTATTGGTGGTGAGTATGTGTGTGCGGGGTGGTTGTCACAGGAGCTTGAAATGTCTCTATTCTCTGTTAAGAGCCTAGAGTCATTTATACCTCTGCAAAAGTCACATCCTTGCCCACTCCTTGCACAGATCATACTTTTCCACATGGTTTCTGGTGGCAGCACAGACCGCAAACATCTACATGGTTCCTCAAACTACCTTGTCTCTAGTTCTGTCTGTTGCTCATGCACCACTCCACTCCACCATCTTTCCCATCTCTCTACCAACACATTGAGTTATTAAAGTGGTGTTGCAAACATGCTTTATTTGCATGTAAAGCTGTTTGGGTCTTACATGCAGATATTTATTACAGTGAATCATTAATCTGGTTTGAGGATTCTGAAGCCCCATAAATACTGGACTATCTCCGAGTCTCATCTCGGACATCCTATTGTTGGCCAGTCTGGGGCAGGGTCTGCTTGATTTCTAGGCTGCTGCACACTCCTCTGCTCTTGCACCCACCCCTTCCTTTCTTTTACTTTTTCATGTATGTATGTATGTATGATGTATGTATGTATGTGTCTAGCCAGTTATGTGTAACCCAGACATTTACATAACTATTCTTGTTTCTCTTAAGTTGTAAACACTGACATGAGTTTCATTCATTGACACTTCTAAAAATTCTCATCTATACAGATCAGTTCCTGTGACTTATGTTAAGAGATAAAAATTAAAATTTTCTCCCTAACAATTTTTTGGTGTTCTTAGTCAAGTTTTATTTCCCTCTAAATAAGTTCATAAAATTTTGGTGTATTTATAAGATCTACACAACTCAAATCAAAACCCTAGAACTAGGAAGGGAAATGGGCATAAAGTCCCAATCCTAACCAAGAAGCTATCTGTAATTGATGCCTGTTAGGAGAGAGGAAATCAGTGTTCACTAATGGAGTATTAACTGGGTATTATCAACCATTCCTAGAATAGGGAGTAGCTGGCCAGTATAAAACAGACCCATTTGTGTGTTTCTTGGTTTGTTTGTTTTATCCTTTTGGATTTTGTTTGTTTTGATTCAGTGAGCAGGGGTGGGGGTGGAGAGAGAGAGAGAGAGAGAGAGAGAGAGAGAGAGAGAGAGAGAGAGAATGAACAAGATTGGGTGGGCGAGTGGGTAGTAATCTTGGGAGAGGGGAAAGAATATAATCCGAATATATGAAAAAATTAAAAGCCAATAAATACAAAAGAAATTGGTACATGTAAAAAGATACACTCAATATATGGTTATTTATTATGTAGAAAAAATGGTATTGATTTCTCTAAGCTAATTTTGTGTCTGACAACTATTGATTATCTGCAAGTATAGCTTCTTTAACTTGCTTTTTCATGCAGAACTGTTCTCACGTTTAGCAGCTATAAATAATAGAAGTAATGAGATGGAGCACCTATGTCTGTTCCTGATGTTAAAGGGTTAAAGTCCACTTAGGCTCAGTGTGCACGCGCACACACACACACACACACACACACACACACACACACACAGAGAGAGAGAGAGAGAGAGAGAGAGAGAGAGAGAGAGAGAGAGAGNAGAGAGAGAGAGAGAGAGAGAGAGAGAGAGAGAGAGAGAGAGAGAGAGAGGAGCATTCATACATACACATACATCTGCCACCTCCCATGCTAATTTGCTTGGTATTTTTGCACTGTAGTTGTTTATGAAGTTGGCACTTGTTCTTATCTTAATTCTCCCCTTAATTACTGTTGGAATCATAATCCTATGGCTTTCCATGGTTTCTGGGAAACCTTGCATAAGAATTGAGTTCATTATTTCTTGAAAAATTGGTAAAATTAATCAAAAAATAGAGGCCTTGGATTTTTCTGAGAGTGCAGAGAAATTCCATTGAATTTCTCTAAGGCTTCTAGGTATCCATTTATGCATTTTATTATCTTGCTTGCTATTAATCCATTTTCTCTCAGCTCTAAACCTTATTATTATTAGTTCATGGTTTTCATAATAATATTTAATTAAACTCAAAATCTTTGTGATATCTACTGTTATTTGCTACACTGAGGAGAGGCAGCATGGTGAATAGGGTGGCAGTGGCAGTTAAGTGTTCTGGATAGCTTTGCCTTTTCATTCATAAAAATAAGATTAAATGAGGTAGGAATGAAGAGAACAAAACCCTATTATAATTTTCCTTGCTTATTTCTATGCAAGAGGAAAAAACAACCCAAGTTTAGAACACTTTAAAACTAAATCTAGTTCAAAGTCAAATGCGTATATATGTAGGAACTTAATATTAGCTATAACCTCACCCAGAGAAGAGGTCCTCCCTGCAGTGCTGTTCACTGCACAAATGGTATTTACCCTGCTACTGAACACACGGCTGTGCTTATTTGGTTTTCTCAGAGCTGTGTTTGCATGCACAGACTCACTCTGCACTTTGAAATAAGATCTTAGTATGGTGCTTACACTGGAAAATATGAAAAAATACTCGATTACTAAGCTATTAGTGTTATAATGGCCCTAATAGCTTCTTGAACATCTCCTTCACATCTCCAGGCAGAAGCAATTGCTTTAAGCCTAGATAACCCAATTTCCCATCCATAACTCTACCCCTGGGATGTGGGAGGAAGGAAGTGAAGAGAGATGTGAAGTGGAATGGTATCTTTCAGATGGACTGCACCCACCTACATCTCATCCCCATCTTTGCCCATGGGTATTAGATGGGAAAGAATTCTTTCACTAATGCACTTGGGATAAAGCCTCTCTAAAATTCATGAGAAAGAACAAAGGAAACTGAAATGAGCTGCAAGAATCCTTTTATATACGGGAATGCAATTTCTATCTCTTCTATACTAAATAAAAACACTTCCATCTTTCTATTCTACCAATGATCTCCTTTCAGTAACAAAATACTCTCTGAATAGTGATGTGTGTATTCAAGCAGATAATCAGAAAAACATTCGAGTTTTTGTAAATGTCTAGGCTAGTTCTCTTCACTCCCATGATTGCATTAAAATTTTAGTCATTGAAACTTTAATTACTCAATTATTGTTTTAAATAAACATAATTATGTATGGCTATACTACGGGGCTCAGGACAGCTTTGAACTTGCCATGTGTCCTAGTCTGGACTTGTACTCACAGTGACCTGAGTACTGGGATTATATACCCAGATCAATAAAGCTGTTTTAAATGGCTGTGGTGGGGGATGTGTGTTAAATTATCCTATTACTTGATTGATGGCTAGATGCACCATAACCCAAGAGACATCCTAGGTCTCATTGCTCTTCAAATGGCCTACCACAATCCACCTGGCCTCCTTCTCTAACCACTGCATGCTAGCCTGTTACAGAGCAGACTCCTGAAGCCACCACACCCTGCGCCTTCTCTTACAACCATCACCATTAGTCTCCTCCCTGCATACCTTAACATAAGCCAGCACAGCCCTGCATATAACAGGCTTTCAAAAGCTCTATCCCATCTCTGCTCCTGGAGGTTTTCATGGTTTTCAGATATAGATCAAGGTTCTTGGAGATAAAGCTTGGGTGTGACCCCTATGTATAATTGTTCCTCTCTCACTGGCCTGAGCGCACTTCATCTTGTGTGTTTCTGAGTTGAACCCATCCTTCATCTGGAGTTAATCCTCTCACTGGTCTTTTTTATTGAGAGAAGTGGTGTGTGTGTGCTCTCCATAAATGCCCTCTTGTCATCAAGCAGTAGCCGCAGCACACACAGTTACTTGTGAAATCAATTTACATTCAAATTGGAAAGTGCAACTAAAAATTACCAGCTAGCACTTCATTGTTTCAAAAGTATAGCGTATATTCTCAGTTAGAGTCTATGCCTTGAGACAGACAGTGTTCTAGACTTTATGATCAGGGTGACACAAAAGACAAAAACCTGATTTCCCAAGCAAAAGAACAAGGTGAAAACAGTCTGATTTCTCTCCTACCCTAAAAGATTGCCCACCTACTACATGCCAAACACTGTCCTTGGAGGGCGTGTGGACAAGAGTCTTTCTATGTTCTGAACAGATCCGAGCCTACTGGGGTAAGCATGCTGACTTCAGCCTGTCCTGTGGTTTAGAACCCCTGCCCCCATGCCACGGAAATAACGAGCACTGACCCCTCCTCCCCGTATTAGCAGAACAAACTGAAATATTTTAATTCTCTGATATGTGTAAGCAGCCGCTATGCAACTTAGTCTGACCTTACACCTGCTTCTGCACAATGAAGAAACTGAGGGACAATGCCACTAGTAGAAGTGACGGAGGTCACTGTAGGGTGTAGCATTAGATCACAGAGGACAGATAAACAACTTCTCACTACCTTCACTCTCCCTTCCATGTCCCCAGCACGTCTAGAAATGCTTCCTGATGGATTTCCAGCTCTACCCGGGTAGCACCAGCACTCTCGGTGCAGCCAGAAGACACCATTTAGAATGTGAGGCCATGCCACGCTGTGCTCAGTCCACCGGTCTTTTTGAAAAACAAATTATACATGGGTAGATTACGATTGATGAAGCCAGCATTAGGGTAATACTATCAGAAAGACTTTGTATTTCTGTCCTTTGTCAAGAGGTCAGATGCTAACCAAGTTAGAACCAAATACAAGGCTTTATCAATGCTTCCTGAGGAAGTTGGTTCGATTATCTTAGGCTGTGTGTAGATAAATTAAGTCAGTGCATATTTACTGTACAAACAAAGCATTTAGAATTTACTGAGATGTCTAGAAAAAGCGATGACATTATAGTCTGAGTTTTTTTTCTAAAGAGACCCAATTTTGAATTCTACAATTCATCAGTGAGAGAATTTTGTCACTGTGTTCATATCTTGATCACTGTGTCACAGCATATAAGCAGCTCTATGTGACAGTGCCTACAACACCAGTGACAGCACCAAGTATGGCAGTGGATGAGGAGAGCCTCAGGACAGGCTAAAGCTCGGGAACGGGGGTGGCTGTGATTGAAGAGCAGAATGACAGGTGTGGACTATATGAATTTGTGTAGTCACCACAGACAAATGATAACGCACCAGTGTTCAAAGTTAGAACATGATCTGTGAATAATCAAAAGCCACTGCCCTTGTGTCAGACACCTGTGTAGCTCCACACGCTGTGGTGAAGCTCACATTTAAAAACCAGTGATGCCTTCCTTTTCATGTAATTATTTTTCTCTTCATTACCTTGAATTTTGTTAGGACAGCTTGAAAGGAGAAGGAGCAGGGAATGTTCATGGATATAGAATCCTAATCCACAGAGAGAGGAAGGACTTTTACCACAGCGAATGCTATTTCTCTGGGATATATGCCATTCTCATTTTCTCATTTTGCACATGAGGCTCATTAAAAAGAACTCATGTGAATAACTGGAGATAATCTGGGTGTCCACTACAAATAGAGCAGAAAGCTCGTGCACACACAACGATAAACCTATTTCGGAGGAACTAAAGCCTACAGAAACTACCCAATAAGTACACAGAAAATCCAACAAAACATTGAATGAATGGTAGTTGTCATCATAGAATTTAGAGAAGACATAAATACTTTCACATCTCACTGTATAGGCTCTTTATATTATAGAAACACACACCAAATAAATGTACCTTTGGCAAAACTTAGAACCTTGCAGCAAGCTGGTGATGTTGAGTGCTAACTCTTTGTTTGCCAGGTTTCTACAGATCAGCATGATTACCCTGTATCAGCAGGTGGGGAACCCAGCCAGAGCAGAGAATCTGGGCTGTGGAGGCAGGCTTCAAGATGGAGAAATGCAGGAGGGTGACTCTGAGAGTGGCAGCTGTGGGTGTAGCCACACTTGGTCCCTTTACGTCAGAGTCAGCAATAACACAGAAGCAAAGCTGGCTGCCTCAGACACACCACAGACCTATCACCCAGCTGATGCACAAGAGAACTCTTTTTTTAAGCCTCCCAAAGTTGCTTCAAGGAAGACCAGAGGAGGAGACTTCTGAAGCTATCCACTCACTGCTTGCTGGATCTTTGTGCAAACTGTCTATTTATCCTGGCATGGCTCCTGAGAGGCACACAGAGAGACTGGGACAATAGAAGGTCCCCAAATATCCATCATACAGCAAAAGATTAGTTTACAAGTCTTCCTAGACAATTAGTAAGATGACAGGAATTTGGTTTAGAATTGAGGGAGAGACCTAGGCAGGAGTACCTCAGTTGGTAAAGTGTTTGCCTGAGTTAGATGCTTAGGATACCAAATGAAAACTGCCAGTGCCACAGCTGGGTTGTCTGGGCACCTGTGCCCATAAACAGCTGCAGATTCAAAGGGCACAAGGCGTATGTCACTGACCCTGGATGAGTGGAGCATGCATCCTGGTGGACACATCATTCTAACTTGGGTTTGATCTTATCAATCCAGAAAGCTCACTGACTTCTAAATGTGGGAGAAGGTTTAAAGGCTATTCTCAGGGGGAGGGAGGGAAGGAATACAAGTGGCAATACATCTTAGAAAAATAACCATAACAATCTCTCAAGGAATCCCATTTACAGGAAATCTAGATATGTTCCAGTGAGGCCAATTCACCGGGTTGGACGCATTGCTACCTAATACACTAAATGACTCATGCATATTTTTCTACAGATTCAATTAAGAATCTATCCTCTTGCTTGATTAGTTTCTACAAATTGTAATTACCTGGTGGTTTCTTGCCCAGATAATTATTAGCTTTTACTAGGTCCAAAATCCTTAAGAAGGATATTGCTTGCCTTGGGAATTTGTCTTAAGCAGGAACCACATTTCTATTCATTAGGCATATTTGAAATAAGATGACTAATTTGGGGAGCAGATAAACTACCCCAGTGAAGAATTGCCAAGGTTACATCTATAATGTCACTACTACCTTTTTAAAAATATATAAAAATGTTTTAGCATCTAGTAAACACACAAAGAGGTATTCAATGCCATTATACTGGAGAACTTAAAATGATAAAAATATTTTATTTCATGTCCAGTAAAGTGACTGTAATCAAAAACAACAACAGGGGCTCATGTGTGGGTGAAGGCACAAGGGACATGAGCTGTGGCATTTTGTGAGTGGGGATAGATGATGACAAAGTCACTACTGAAGATATTTCAGTAGTTTGCTAAGATGTTAAGTAGAATTTACTCTGTGTGCAAGCCCATTCCTAGGTATGTACTGTAAAGAAATAAAAGCATGTCATCTACTGGAAACTTGCATGATAGAAAACTGATATTACATCAATGTCCATAGTAGCCTTACCAATACAGCCAAGACCTGGAAACAACTCCAGTGTCACTGACTGCCACATGGACTAATAACACTGACTGGCATCACTTATAGTGTGATGTCACTGTACACACAGCACAGCAGGGACTCGGGCAGGATGGCTCTCATGGACTGTGATAAGAAAGCCAAATGCTAAGAAGGCAATTGTAATGGGGTAAAAGCTGGTCATGGCTGCCTACCCAGCAGGCCACACGGTTCAGGGGGAAGATGCTATCTGTGTGTGGGTTTCGGGGGGCGGGGGGAGCTCAGGAGATTATTTTGTCTTTACTTTTTAAGAAATACTTTTAAGTTATTGTTTTTTTTTTTTTTTTTTACTATTTTCTTTAAATTTCAGGCCCCAGTACTTCATTAGATTGTTATTTTATATTCATTTATGCATGTGTATATGTGTGCTCACATGTGCGCATGATTCGCCAAGTGTGTGAATAGACAAAGGACAACTTGTGTGGGTTGGTTGTCTCTTTTCATCTTGTGGGTTCTGGAGAGCAAACTTAGGTTGTCTGGCATGTGTAGCCTTTCACCTGCTGAGCCCTGGGTTCATTATAAAAACTCTTTCCAGCCTGAACCACTTGTAATTTTCTTAACACTGTTCAAAACAAAGAAGCTTTCTGATACCCTCACCATCAGTGTTTGTATTCTGGTTTTTGTTGTTATTTGGGGTTTTGGTTTTTTGAGACAGGGTTTCACTGTGTAGTTCTGGTTGTCCTGGAACTCACTCTGTAGACCAGGCTGGCCTCAAACACACAGAATCTGACCACTTCTGCCTCCTGAGTGCTTGGATTAAAGGGGTGGACTGTATCATACGTGGGTACCTTTGTCTAACCTACACCCTCAAGGACTGCTTCTTACATGTTTTCTAGACAGTTTACAGTTGTGGGCTTTATATTCAGGTTGATTGATGCTCTGTTTGGGCTAATACTCTGTATGGAGTGAGATGACACTGCCTTTGCATACAATGACCTAACATTTCTAGCACCCACTTTTCCAGCACTGTTTTTAAAAAGTAAGGTTTTGTTTGTTTGTTTGTTTGCTTGTTTGTTTTCCTACAAACCCCGTTTCACAGTACCTCTGAGGTCAAATACATCAGTAAACTCCCCAGAATGAGCTGTGGGCAGAGGACCACAGGAAAAGGCAAGGCAGTGGGGACCAGTTCTTACTGTGGATCAACTGCCAGGGGCAATCTGACTGACGAGCCAGTCCCGTGCTTTCTGTGTGTGAGTTTGGAAGCTTCCATGTAGCCTCGCTCAGAGCAGCCACCCGTCTGCCTGTTGCTATCATTTTGGTTCTCACAGCAGAGACAGCACCATGCTACTGAGTACGCTGGCTGGCTGTGCTCCGAAGAGCATCATGCACGGGCTTTCTCTACGTTTTGCAACAATGAATTTACTACACCAGAGTAGTTCATTGCTCTGTTTCTTTCTGGGATCTGCTGGTGAGGATCCAAGATAAAGACTTGTGAAAACTGAAGGAGGAGCCCACACACTGGCCTTCTCTCTACTGACTTCTTTATCTTTTTTTTTTTTTTTTT
>NC_034593.1:48706325-48712948 GCF_900095145.1 Mus pahari
ACCACCAGACTGATTTCCAGAGTGGTTGTATAAGCTTGCAATCCCACCAGCAATGGAGACTTCTTTACTTTTTATGAAGTTTGACCAAATCATTGCAATAAAAAGGCATTCTTGGATAGATGATTGAGTTTCTGAATGCTAAATCTAGATGTCTCTATGCTTTTCACAATCTACTAAAGTCAATGAGCCTTCCTAAAGAGACATCAGGCCAATAGGGTGGATGATACAATGGAGGCCACTTTCCTGTCTTCAACGTTTAGACCTTTCTCTTCCTGCCAGAGAACACTCACTTTTACTAACCTGTCTACTCAAAGTTTTACTTTTTAAAAAATGTTTCACATTTTAACTAAGAATACAACCCCCTTTTCTGAAATACCTTCTCAGCTCATGAAACGTGTGGCACAGAGAAAGACATTTGCCAGTAGGAAATGTGGCTTTGTCTGGAACTTGGGAATGGTCTCTAGTGAGCTCTGTCTACAATGTCACATGTCAAGAGTACCATATGCATTTCCTAGTACAGAGTCAGTTTGCTTTTGTGTAAACACTGCTGCTTTAGGGGATGTGAAATTCGGTAGATACATAGGTAACTAATCCCTTTTCCTCAGCCCATGCTAAGCCAGTGTGCTTGCTGTCCTTATCAGTGGATAACTTTCATCAAAAAGAAAAAAAAGATCCTAACAATGAAAAGGGAAATGAGTAATAAAAATCACTAACCTAGAAGTAGAGCTGTGGTAATATCACACTTCAGAAGGGGAGGTGACACAAAGGTAGTGGGAGAGGTGACACAGATGTGGTGGTATTTTGGCTACAGTTAGTTACTTTTTTTTTCTGTTCTTGAATCTTGGCTCTGCCATTTGCCAGCTCCATTGCCCTAAATAAGTTAGTGAACACTGTTGGTCCTCATGTTTCCTGTCTACAATGGGGACACTTTATAAATGTTCAAAAGAAAAATCAAAGCAGGTGCACTGCCTGACACAGCAAGGGCACTCACTGTTCATGCCACACAAAAAACGCTGTTCCACAGCAAGTACAGCGAAGACTCTGGCCCAACAACTTCTGGCTCCATTTCTGGATTCATTGATTTTTGGGTAATTTAGACTAAACCAGTCTGCACATGCTTACAGAAATAAAACTACATTCATTCACTCAGTAAGTGTTTACCATCTAACCATCAGTAGGTATGGTCTGCACCAAATCGTGCAATGACATCGTGGAATGATGTGACATGCACAAGCTGAGAACTATACACTGCTTAAGTATAAACTTAAAAACTCACCTACTGTTCAAGAAGTGGGGGAATATGCACAAAACTTACAGAATGTACAACTTCTGTTCAGAAATCAGATAATAAAATAAACAAAAGCACCATATCACATAATGGTCTGAAGCAGGGTGTGAGGGTTTATATATTCTTGGGCCAGGGAGTGGCACCATTTGGAAGTGTGGTCTTGTTGGAATAGATGTGACCTGGTTGGAGTAGGGTGTGGGTTTAAGACCCTCACCCTTGTTGCCTGGAAGTCAGTCTTCCACTAGCAGCCTTTGGATGAAGATGTAGAACTCTTAGCTCTGCCTGCGCCATAGTCCCACCTTGATGATAATGGACTGAATCTCTGAACCTATGAGCCAGCCCTAATTAAATGTTGTTTTTTATAAGATTTGCCTTGGTCATGGTGTCTGTTCACAGCAGTAAAACCCTAACTAAGACACAGGATTTCACTATGTAGCCTTTGCTAGCTTGGAACTCTCAGGAATTGGCCTGCCTCTGCCTGCTAGGATTAAAAGGCATGTGTCACCATGCCCAGTCCTAGTGTGGTGCTTTTAGGTGTAGGATTATTATAACAGCAATGATTTCTAAAAGTGCAGTATATCAAAGGACTGGATATTTCTTAAAGACAGAAAATACAGCTGGAAGATAAGACTGTTGTTATCAAGAGTGAGCTATAAGGCAGAGTGTGGGAAGGGCACAGAGAGTTGGGCCTTAGGACTGTATGTGTGAAGTATCTACAGCAGGCAGAGAGGCTGGAGGGCAGAAGGTTAGAAACACAGTGGAGGCAGGAAGTCAGTTAGTTTGCTGGGCTGGCTGGGTAGGGTGGGAAGCTGAGAAAACAGTAAAATACTAACACTTTATGGAGTGACAGAATACTATCAAATTGACTATGGTAAGGATTGAATAGGTCTGAACAGACCCAAACCCACTAGTGTTAAATTGTTCAATATAGGAATTATACAATATGCCAATTATGTGTCAGTAATACTCGTCCCAAAAGGGGACTGCACGATAAATGACTCCTGTTGTGCTGTATGGAAATTATATGGATTCTGACTCCAGATCAACTGCCAAAGGAGGAAACAGATGTATGAGACAGGTGAAGAGACTCAGGAGTGAGCAGACAGGGCTAAAGATGTGCTTGTCAAGCCTTGGTCCTCACGGTCACTACTCTGTAGTGTATCAGCACACCACAACACGCCTCTTCTGCCATGATAAACACACCGAGATGAAAATCTCCTTAACTGGGGACAATATGTATAAAATTCCCACACTCAGACATTATTTAGATATGCATGTATACACGGGACTCTGTCACGTGCTTTTTAAAGATGCTGTAAGATGGTGCTTGTTTCCAGGGTAGGTACACTACAGCATGAAGTGTGTGTTTCACAGCACAAACTTCCCGTGTATAAAAACACTCCAAGCTTTCTCCTCTCTTGAATATTTTCCATGAGTGAGAAAAGTACAGAGGTGTACTTGTTACCGTAGACAAGAATAAGGAAAGGACATTTATTTCAAACTGTTCAGAATGTGTGACATTAGTCAGCACACACTTGTCCAGTTGTCTCTGCCTGCAGGAACACACAGAACTGGAATATCACCCTATTAACCCTCCTCAAAGAAGTCTGCTTTACAACAAAGAATTAGAGCAGAACCGTACAGGAGAATTCTGTCACTGCTTCTTAGGTTTTAACCTTGTATTTACAGATGTTAAAGACCCTTGGCAATAGATAAAAACAAACAAACAACCCTCTCCACCCACAACCCCACAAAAGATGTGAACTTCTTCATTCCTGTTCTAGTAGAAACCAATTTTCTTACCATCCTGTTGATCCGCACAAAGTCTTCTGGCTTCTTGGCCCAGGGGGGCAGGTCCACATCATTAACCACCACTTCGTCCTCCCTCACACCAAGATGGTACCCATTGCTGTTGACAAACATCTCTGGTAGGTAGTAGAACTCTGGAATTAGTTCCTGCGCAGAAAAAAAGACGTAGCTCATTAGCTAGTTGGCAAAATCAGTTGAACAAAATGATTAACTTTTTCCAACCATAAAAGAAGACAAATCTATGACCTAATTTTAGTCCTTATATTCTCCATTTAAAAACAATTAGGAGTCCAAGAAGATGAGCCACTTCTTTTACACAGTTCACTTTATTATCTTTTTCTTTCTGTGAATTCTAAGAAATAGGTACACAGGGCTGAGGGCCTGTGTGGCTCAGGAGTAGAAGAAGTTCTTGCTTAGAATGCTGGAGAGGCAAGCAAATGAACAAACACAGAGAGAAGTGAGCACAAAGTAACAGCAGTTTACAGCAGCGCCAGCAGATGAATGCATGAAGCTGTACAAGTCTATGCTGCTTAGGGACCGTTTATGTATATTAACAAACTACCCCAGCTAAAATGTCACTGCCAGGCTTTGTTTAAAAAAACCCCAAAATATTTGCTACTTTTGATTTTTATTATTGTGCCAACTATAATACATGATATGTCTAAAATTCATCATTTTACGTTTAAATTACAAAATAACTTTTGTATCCAGTGCTGAGGTTAGAACCTTGAGCTTGGCCAGCACTCGTCAGTGACACGCCAACTCCAACCACCACTTCGTCCTGAATCCCCACCAGTGAATACAACAGGACCCACACTTAAGTTATAGTCAAGTTTCAATATAACTGTGCATACACTGGATATAAAGATGTGTTATTTTACTATGTGTGTGTGGCATAAATACCTGGATTCAAGATAGTATCAATGTTAGAACATATCTGAATAAATCTGAATAGAGAAAAAATGTTTTTGAAGGTCTTAAAAGTCAAAAAATAAACTACTGTGTTTAGTATATTCTCTCTCTATATATATCCTTAAGTTTCAAGATGAGGGTTAGATTAGCATTATAATACATCATTAAAAAGCATGACATTAATTCATATTGGAGGATCCACGCTTACAGAATATTGCCTAAAATAGGAATATTAATGTGGTCACCTCTAGAGATGCATAGGGAAAATGTCAAACCAAGATAAGAAGTTTTCCAACAGGTGGGGCCTCAGTTTTCTAAAACATAGACACAGGAGCTTTTCCTTTATGCATTTTCCATTATAGGTGATGCAGCTCTTCCATCCAGTGTCTACCTTAGCAAGACTCTGTATGAAGCTGATTGAGACTGAGTCTTCTGATTTGTAAATGACAGGGAGGGGATAACTATATGATTTTCTCTGGAATTACAGAAACATAATAAGGTGTACATAAATGAGTTTTCTAGATAAATGGAGCTAACTTTATTACGAATCAGTTTTCTCATATTAAATCATTTAGATAGAACTCTTTCTAAAATCCAGTATATACTTCTCAGACATTTACTTTTTCATGGAGCAAAGGTTTGAGTTCCGGGCAGTGTGATGAGTCCTGGGAAAACAAATCATGGCCCAAGTATCCAGTAAGTGGGTCAGGTCTAAGGGCCGAGAAGAAAACAGTGGCTATGGTGCAAGATCACACTCTGGAAGGAGAGTGCAGAAAAGAGAGAGCAGGGCCCTTCGCACGGGTTCAGAAACACTTCATTGGTAATTGGGGGAAGGGGTAGGAGACCATCAGAAAGTTTTGGTAAAGAGGGGTAAGAAACGTGAGTAAGAAGGGAGGGTAGAGGGTAGTGGGGTAGATCAGAGAGGACAGGTGCCATGGGGGCCATTCTGCATAAGCTGGGTTGTTCCTCAACTAATTTTCAGGAACAATGGCCATGACTGAATACAGAAAGATTTGGGTAACAAAGCCAAAGGGGGGCTTGGAAGTGGGGGAAGGGGTGCAGTGTGCCTAAGCACCAGCAGGAGGGACAAAGGCAGGGCAACAGCAAGGCGTAGAGCAGGGCCAGTGCTGAACAAGGCCACACTGAGATGCTGAGAATTCCAGTTAAGTTATATATGTGACAGGAAATTCAAAGAAAGACCTAAACAGAGGGAGAGAGAGAGAAGGGGCTGAGTGGAGAACTGCAAGGTGAGCAAACATGCTCACTGTCAGCCAGGGGAGTACTGCAGTCTGGGCACAGAGAAAGCGTGGTGTCACAAGCTGACCGTTCCCAACAACAAACACAGCCCACAGGTGAGGGCCTGCAGCTCAGTAGTCCTGAGCTGGGATGGGAGCAAGTCACATGAAGTCTGTGATACCAGGGCCTGGAGGATAACCCTGTAGCAAGGACGGTCCCTGCTCGTCCTCACTCAGCCTAGCAGGAAGTACTCCTGAAGCCGTCTGTAACCTACACTGCTGGAAGGAGCAGCGAGAGTTTTAAATGTGAAGAAACGGCTCACATTTCCAACAGTGGTGACAGTCACAAGACAGAGGTGCTTTTAAGTAGGTATCATGAAATGTCTGACTTGGAACAGCTAATTGGCAAAGTCACAGAGGATTTAAAACACTAGAGTCACTGTAACAGAGTCATCTGGACAAGAAATTGGGGCAGTTTAGTGGTTCTGATGGAGAAGGGGGAATAAAACCACAGAGGTCTAAGGAGAAGTAGCTGATACAGCAGATAAAGTTTGAAGTTTTGTGTCTGTTCACTGCTTTAAAATATCATTTGAATTAGCCAATTTTAGTGAAAGGTAGTATGTAAATGTAGGTTACTGGTATCATCTCCTTATATTAATACCAATATTAAGATTTGTTTATTTTAATGATAATATAAAGACAAAGAGAGCATCACCACTGAGATCTAGCTGGTTTTGTCTCTTGTCCCAGATTAGGAATCAAGGGGTCACTCAATCTTAAAGCAGAAGGTCTTACTGTATCCTGCCATGATTCTAAGCACCCTACATGTGTTTTCTCATTGTTGACAAACACTTCATGGAGTGAAAATCTTACCAAGCCATTTTATAGATATGAACATAGATGCCAAGAAGGTGAAAATTTGCCCAGCCAAGCTCCCCAGGTGTCCTGTAGCACGGAGTCCAGCTATCCTGGTTGAACCTGTATCCTGATTGCACACTGTGAAGGAATTGCTTTAAACCTATAACCTTGGGGGCGGTCTTTTACATAGAAATTACTGAAACAGAAACAGAATTATAGGAGCACTGTACTAGAAAAGGCTTCAAATGTGAGGTCCTAGATGCTAGAAAGAGAGTGACCAGGGGTGTATGGACAAGATGCTAGAAGGAGAGCGACCAGGCGTATATGGACAAGATACTATGAAGGAGAGCAACCAGGGGTATATGGACAAGATTCTAGAAGGAGAGTGACCAGGCATATATGGACAAGATACTATGAAGGAGAGCAACCAGGGGTGTATGGACAAGATGCTATGAAGGAATGTGACCAGGGGTGTATGGACAAGATACTATGAAGGAGAGTGACCAGGGGTGTATGGACAA
>NC_034593.1:48713018-48721912 GCF_900095145.1 Mus pahari
GACAAGATACTATGAAGGAGAGCGACCAGGCGTATATGAACAAGATGCTATGAAGGAGAGCGACCAGGGGTGTATGGACAAGATGCTATGAAGGAGAGTGACCAGGGGTGTATGGACAAGATGCTATGAAGGAGAGCGACCAGGGGTGTATGGACAAGATGCTATGAAGGAGACGGATGAACCTGTTCTGGCTTGAGACAGGGTTTTTAGAAACACAAAGGTCTACATTAAGATGGCAAAACATTCTTAAAATAAGATGCAGGCTCAAGTTGAGGGTCAGTTTCAGAGTAACCAACAAAATGTAGCCACAGGGAGAAGCTTTATCAGGGGCGTTCAGTCTCCTGGGAGCTATGTGAAGAATACTGAAGGTGGTGGCTGCAGATATGTACTGCTACACAGTGAAGTCTGTGGATACTGTAGGCACTGCCTCTGGCTCAAAAGATTTGAGTAAGGTTTTTTTTTTTCCTAATACTGAACTACGATTAAATATGCTGAGTGGATGCATGATTTTATTGCTGCTGGACCAACAGGCAAAAGGGACCTTGGCCCCACTTCCTACAAGCAAGCAGGCAGAAAAGCATTCAACTGCAAGGAGAGGCAATGAATGAAAAAGACTGACTCACAGGGCAAAGCCAAGGCCCCAGAGGATTGAGAGAGTCACAGGGCACAAGGAGCAGTGAGCCTCAGACAGACAGCAGCTGAGCAGACCCTGCTGGCTTTGGTCTCCTTTCTACCTGCCCGTGTGAGGGCTTTTGAAAATCTCCTGGTGTCTGGGGAACTCCTTTCCAAAACAAGCTGCTTCGAGCACTTAGGGAGCCAACCAAAAGCAGGGCTCAGCTGCTTGGCTTCCATACAGACACAGACACGCTAGACAAAGCTCAGCAGTGAGGGGACCGGCCTGCTCTCTGCACCCCTCACTGCTGTCAAACAGCGCCTATTTAAGGAAAAATCCAAGGAGTTTAAATTTTGCTAAATGAAAAACAGTACAGAAAGACAAAGAATATTATTAAAGAAATGGCAAAGCGGGTATTATAACAGGCATTTTGTGTCTGCAAATGTGATTTCTAGTTTATTTTAACAGCTATACTAAAACCCCATGGTACAGTTAATAGTAGTATATGCGTTCTGTCAAAAATAGGAAAATATCCTCAAAACACAATTTCTAATTTACAAGCTTATGACAAGTTCAAGCTGCTGAGAAATTGAACTGGAAAGTATGTCTTAGGATGATAGAAGACCACTATTAACACTATCATAATTGTGTACCTATTGCATCAAACCTGACATTTCAGTTTAATATATTTTGCTGAGAGCCGTACCATTTTATGGCTTCCTGGTGAAATCAAATCTAACCCAGACGTTTTCACTTTCCTAATATAATTCACTGTGAGGTTTTAAAGCTGCCAGGGCTTTTCTATCCTTTTCCCAAAAGATTGATGCCTGGGCATCTGCTAATTCCACGAGAGCTCATAATGGGTCACTGAGGCAGTGTGAGCGCCTCCATTAACTGCATTAATTTACACTATGTCACCTTAATGACACTGTGTCACAGCCACCTCTTCTACCATCTACATAGCCATTCAGAAAGAAACCTAACAACTTTGGAAGGTATTAAGGAAAATTAGTGAAAGAAAATCTCTAAGTGGAATATCTCTGCTAGCAGGGCATGGCTGAAGGAAAGAAATTTAAAATCAAAATACAATTTGACTCCACCCCTGGGGCCTCTCCTCAGAAGTCACTTGGGCAGGTCCCCTTCCTACCCAGCTTGGGTTCATTAGCACAGGAAGACACTGACATTAATGGAGAGAGACAGAATGAAACCATCTACCGCATTCTCAGTCTTTCCTGCAAGGGTGTCTAAGTTAGCAGATAGTGCAGAGGTGGTTTTCTTCTTAGGAAACAAAACCACATTTCCCTAAAAACGAGTCAGCTGCACATACAGAGCAGAGACAAGAAATAAAAATCGAAGCTACAGCAGTTAGTGGGATTATTATTCTTAGTAACTCACTCTTCCCTGCTAAGTCAGTCATTATTTTAGAGTGAAAAATGCCTTAATCAATGTATGGAATCAACTTTAAAAAGTTTCAACTCACCACTAATTATTTTTAAAGACTCCATATATTCTAACATTTTATCATGAGACCCACATTCTGGTGCTGCAACAGAAAACATCAGGCCATATGTGCACATTATGTGATTATGTGATTGGCAACACATATGCACACAGACAAACACAGGACAAGAACCTAATGCATTCTTACACACACACACACACACACACACACACACACACACACACACTATACAAACTCATAGATGTTGCACACACACATGGAATAGAAAGCCATGCTGCCTGCTATTATTTCTTCTTCTTCTTCTTCTTCTTCTTCTTCTTCTTCTTCTTCTTCTTCTTCTTCTTCTTCTTCTTCTTCTTCTTCTTCTTCTTCTTCTTCTTCTTCTTCTTCTTCTTCTTCTTCTTCTTCTTCTTCTTCTTCTTCTTCTTCTTTTTTTGATTTCTTGAGACAGGGTTTCTGTGTGTAGCCATGGCTATCTTGGAATTTACTCTGTAGATCAGTCTGGCATCAAACTTAAGAGATCTACCAGCCTGTTTCCCAAGGCTGGGATTAAAGGTCCAGTATGCCTGGATTCTGCCTTCAATTTCAAAGATTGTCTTCAACCATTCAGAAGGCACAAGACCAATCTCCCAAAGGAGGCAAACAACATGTGTCACCTTTTGGTCAGTAAGAGCAGCAAAGTGTTGTGCGGCTGTGGAAAGGCAGGGGACTGGGAGGCAGTGCTGCCCACTCCCGTGTGCACTGTCTAGAGCAGCAGAGGCCACACTACCTCTTCCGACAAGATGACTTGCGGGTGGGGAAGGAACAGTGTAACATATGGCTTTAGGGAGGGAACTGTCATCACTGGGGATGATGGTTTGATAATATGTTTAAAAATTAAACACACAGATGGCCTTGAGCCACCGGCCCCGTTATTAAGAGTCACCCTTTGCAGATACATACAAGGTACACAGAGCTCCATTCCAGGATGCTCTCTTCAGCTTTGACCTTCACAAGTGTAATAGAAGACTTGCCAGGACACAGGAGTGCATTTCTCTGTGTGTGTGAAAATGCAGGCTGCCTGAAGAGAAAGACCCCAGAATATAAACACACAGTATGCAAGGGAAAGGATGCTGGTCAGGATGAACTGACAAAGCAGTCTACATAGTGTCAAGGCAGCAAAACGCACTGCTTACACACCAATTAAGTGTGTGGTAGAGAATGGGGGCTGGGTTCAGTAGGGCTGCTGGGGGTAGGGGGAGGTGTTTAGTGACTGAAATGCAATTTGCTGAGGTAACTGATAGTTAAAGCACCGATCCAGTTCTTAGGATGGAAAGGGAAGTTGTGTGTTTACATCAACACATTACAAATGACTGTCTTCATGCGTGTGTGGGCATGTTAGGATGAGCCTCTGAGTTAAGTAAAACGCTAATTCTTTGTTGTTATGATGCTAGGAATAGAGAGGATATGTTTTCACTTGAAATAGTTTGATAAAATAAGGATACAGCTCTGGCTTAAGATGGCAGTCTTCGATTATATAGAAGAATAGTTAACTTCCATGCGAACTGCTCATCAGGCGATTTTCTGAACAGGAGGTTGAGATTCTGCGCATGGAATGCCTTCCAGCTCCCAGTTTTTGTCTTGTTCTCCTTGTGCATTAAACAAGAGTGAGCCTCCCTGATTTCCTCAGTAGTCGGTGTGAAGGATGGCCCATGCATATTTTAGATTAATTTTTTTAGAGAACTTAAGGCTGTTAGACGGGTGTGGCTACCACATATAATTCAGCAGGGCTTCAGGTGAAACCTTGCTTTTTCTAAATGTAAATACTCTGCATAAATTAAGACTGGCTCTCATACACTGTCATAGCAACAAATAACACGTGGAAGTGCTACACTCTGGTTCTACTTCCTTTGTGATTTGCTGTGTAAGAGAAGTGAATGCAGTTTACATGCACTCAGACACCCTTCTCCGGCTGCAGACACTGTATTGCTCTGTGCACGCGTTTAGGCAGCCACAGATATGCAAACCCAACAGCTGAGTTTAACTGGCTCCTTTCTGAAGGACTAAGCCCCTAAACTCAGTGACACCTGACAGTTTTGCACTGAGTGGCAGTGGAGAGAAAAGCTCTATAAAGAAAAAGGGCTTAAAGTGAGAAACTTTACCTATGCAATAATGGATCATGTGATCTTACTGTCAGAAGGGAGAGAAAAGAGAAAGCACACTTTCCTCATGCGTCACCTTGCAATCCTTTGCTTTTTCTTAAAAAAAAGAACACATATAAACAATGAACAAGTGTTTGTATTTAATAATAGTTAAGGTGTACCAACTGTAAGGTTGCTCTGCTCTCTTTGTGAGCATTGTGTGTGCTGGTTTAATCTAATATGTATTGTTGCACAGTGTCCCCAGGCAGTCAAGTAAAGGGTAAGGCTGTACTGAAAGCCTGCATTTTAAATGGGTCTTGTCATTAATGCTTTATTAATTGCCCCGGGCTACATGAACCCAAAGCTGGGCCAGATATAACACTATGACACGTTAAGGTCAGATCCAATTCCCACTGTGTTTTATGCAATGGGCCAAATATTGAGTGAACAGCAGGAAAGGTAACTTACGGGGTTCTTCTCTCCATCTCCAGCCTATGCCATCTGGAATGGACAGGGCTTTTTGCAATAATGAAAACACCTTAAGGAACTGACACTAAAAGTCCTGACTTACTTTTTGATGGTTATTAATTGAAGTTACTAGTTATTAACAAAAACTCCAGTGCCAGGTGTGGAGGAGTACCGCCTTACTGGTTATTGGTTAGGGAAAGCCTAGATGTCTCTAAGATAATACTTTGCCTTCCTCTTAGTTGGACATTAGAACTAGATAATAAGATCCAATTGCTGGAGGCACCATGCACCTTGATTGTATGCTATAGAGAAAGCGAGCGGCAACTGGGCTGGAAGCCTCCTCCACCTAGCTTTCAAAGTGCTAGAAGATGCTATATGGACTGCTGGGGAAGACATCCGGCTGTGAACCCTGCAAGTTACAGTGCCAACCTCATCCACTGTAAGGTCCAGCTCATTCGGACAATGGTGGTTAGGACACTACTGTGATTGTGTTTAAGCCCTTGCTTATTCATGTAATTTTATGGGTGGTTTCTGCCCCACCCCCAACGCCCTGCAGAACCCTGGTAATTTTTATTAATAAGCTGTAGGCACTCTGCTAGGCAGGTTCTGAGTTATTCCAACCTATATCCCAGCCATAGGCTCCCTTGTCACTTGCCAACTGAGTCTTGCTCTGTTTGCTCTGCTGCATGTGTGTTCTCTAGGCGATTTTCTCTTGGCCATGTGCTCATGGTCCATCCTGCCTCGTGGAGACCTCCTTCTAACTCATTCCTTCTCCTTATTCATGGTCCCTGCCTGAGAACCCCTACTTGACCTCAAGTCCCGCCTTTCTCTCTCTCCCACCCAGATCCAGACGCCAGCCTTTTATTATCCAATCAGGGATTGCTGAGGAGCATTCTTTACAGCACATTGGTCAATACAATGCCCATGTCCAGACTGCGACCTGATCTTGGGCCACAGAGCTCAGCATCTGAATACACAGCTTACAAGACCAGCCCCAACACTCACCACAGGAAGGAGTCCACACCAGGCACTGTGACTCTTCCCCAAGCCCCCAGTGGGAGCTTAACCCTGTTGTTTAGGTAGTGTGTGCCAAGCCACCTTCTAAATGGATGTTTATATCCAAAGACAGTTACCACCCAGCCTTAATCAGAGAAGCTGCTGGTAAAAGGTGGTGAGAAAAAGTGAGTTGTGCTCAGCCTTAAATAAGGCATTTCTACCACCCACTAAGGTGAACTCAGGGAACACTGTGGAAGGGGACATAGAAAGATAGGAAAAACCAGAAAGAAGGGGGAAAGACTGCAAAATAGCACCATCTAGGTAAATGCAGTCATGAACTTTCAGAGATAACCAATGGTTACACCATGGTTGCATATGAGTGGCCCATCAACAGTCAGGGTGGAGGAGGGTCCCAGTGAGCCCTGCCCTTACTGCTGAATTGCCTGTGGGTTCATGAAAAGAGGGAAAATAATTTCTTTCCGTTATGTACCCACAGTTGACCGCACCACCAGGCTCCAATGGATATTCCCAGTATACCAGTCACACAGATGGTCCTGGTTAAACTAAATGGATCATACAACAACAACAACAACAACAGATTTTCTTTAAGATTTGATGTAGTATATATACAATTTTAGTATGAGCAAAAGCTGTAATGATATATATATATATACACATATGTATATGTGTATATATATATATATATATATATATATATATATATATATATATATAAAACTTTAAAAATAAAAGTTTCAACAAATTTTAGAGTTCGGTGACTATAAATGATAAATTCTATACCTTGACATCGGATGTATCCCTCTGACTGGTTCTCCATGACCTTGCAATGGATGAGAAGGTTCGGTCTGGATGGTCAAATTTCCCATCATTTGCATTGAGGAAGAAGGTTGTGAATGGCTCCTAAATAAAGAAAAGAATCAGTCACTGGATCTTTTGAAATATAGCTACAGTCATTTCTTTGTTAAAGCAAAACAAAATAAAAACAAACAAACAAAAACCACCAGCATCTCTGAGGCCCTCTATGGGAAGAAGAAATACAGAGCCCTGGGTAAAGGCCTAGACCAAGGTGTCAGATGTAGGTCTCGGCTGACTGTGCCATTGCAGACCCCTGTCCCACAGCTTGCAGTGTCCTCCAGTCTCACAGGCATGTTTTTCATCTGCAAAGTGACGAAGCACCTTACTATCTCTATGTTAATGGTTCTCACAGCATTTATAAGGGAGATTTTCTTTCTTTCTAGTAGTTCAGCTTGAAGGGCTCTCTAACAGGCCCAAGCATTACAAACACAGCACTGCACTGCCAGGTCTTGCCCACCCCTCTTCCCTCCTCCTTTCTAAAATGTTAGACCAAATTCCTAATGCTAGCTACAAAGGTCTATTCCTTTACTGGCCACCTCCTTACGCCAGACTAAAACTCTAAGGTACAACTATTGAAACGCCAAGTTCCAGCAATCAAAACTCATTATTTGGCTATCCTGGCTAACTTGTTCACATCAGGACTTACCAACTCACCCTAGCTCAAATCTCCCCCTTTCTCCTTAAAACCACTTCTGGATCAATGCCTGCTGCTACCTGGACTGCATTCCCCACTATGAAAGCACCTCTGTCTTTCTCATTAACTCCTGGTACATAAAGATTCTTCATGACCCAATCCATTGAATAGGAATGGACCAAAGTGAACATAATTAAGACCGGGCAATTCCAGTACACGGTGAGTAGTGCCTTTGATTAGCACTGTCAGCACTGGGTCTATCAGTCAGGACATCTCCCTTAGCAGGAACCCTTGGGACAATGCCATCACAACAGCCGCACTGCAGTTTTTAGGTTGAGCAGGAGATATTACTTTTGACATCATTAAATTTGCCTCCAAATCAGGTAAGTAGTATTCATTCTCACTAAGGATTCCTTAGGTACCTACAAGTAGAACAAAGGCAGATGTGTATTCTGTTGGCATAGTTACCCCTTACTATGAAGCTGATGATGGGAAGGATCAATGACAAAACTCATTCCCAAGTTTGATGATGTTAGTCTGCAGGGCATTTTCCTAATTGTCTTTTTTTCTTTAATACACATCTCCATTTTGCTTCTTAATGTGTTAGACGTCATTTTTGTTCCTTCCTATTCCTTTCCTTGCCATTGGGCAGCAACCAGAAATATAAACCCTTTACAGTATCTTCCTGAAATTTAGTGTGAATAGGTGTCATCAATTTTCTAAGTCTGTAATATGTCATCTTTAATTTTGGACGACAGAAAAGTCAGATGGAAGAGACAGGATCATGAATGATAAACAAAATACAAGAAAACGGGGGACTAATTACAGAACCTGGAAATCACATACATAGGCTGGAAGTCTACTCTGTGAAGATTTTAAGTTATGTGAGGGACAAATGGATATCACTAAGGTTAGGAATAAAAATTCTCTGAGGTGTCTCTTCTGTTTGACTTGCTTTGTAGGCTTTTACTTTACTAATAAAAGTCAGATAATAAATGTAGCATATGTGATCATCAAATTAATCAAAATTGGACTATTAAAAATAATAGTGATAATTTGAGCAAAATATGCCTAATTAATTTTAAGATTCGATTGCACAATTTACCTATTTTGGGCAAATTCCTTTACATAACTCTGTCATGTAACTGCCTCTGTCACTTCATTTCTATAAACTGACAATAATCTTGGGATAATTATATGAATTAGCTAAGATTAAATGAAAAAACAAAGAGAAAGCTTGACATATCTTACCTGACACAAAGTTATCAAACAACCACCAGCCTTGTGTCCCCAGACTGCAGATGCTGGATACCTCCAAGGACACTAGCCACCTTCCCTGCCTTGTAACCACTTCCCACCAGTAAATTCCAACCTAGAAACACAGGCTTTCCTTTCCTTTCCTTTCCCTTTTCCTTTCTTTCCCCCCTTCCCTTCCCTTTCCTTCATTCCATTTAAAAGCCAAAACCAAACTAACTGTAGGTAATCAGAACAAAGGGAAGATGTAGATCTGCAGTGATGTGGAGCCTTGTAGAGAGGAGGACGCAGGTCCATGCTGAGATCTTCCTGTGCTATAGCCTGCTGTCTGTCTGGAATGGCACCCTTCACACTGTCTCCCTGGCAGATGTGTGCCTCCCTTCAGCATGAGAGCATGTTCAAGGCCATACTTTCACGAAGTGGAGACATGACTATCTGAGGCCTGAGATCTATCTTCCTCTTCTCTTCTCT
>NC_034593.1:48722116-48746690 GCF_900095145.1 Mus pahari
TCTCTCGGTTTTTTGAGACAGGGTTTGTCTGTGTAGCCCTGGCTGTCCTGGAACTCACTCTGTAGACCAGGCTGGCCTCGAATTCAGGAATCCGCCTGCCTCTGCCTCCCAAGCGCTGGGATCAAAGTGCCACTACGCCCGGCTTCCTCTTATTTCTTTGGAAAGAATCCAACAGTAACTCTATACTCAGTCCACATTTCCTATTAATTACCCTGCACGCTTTCTGCATGATGCACTTCTGATTAAGCACCATCTGCCTTCCCCTAAGTGAATATGCTCTGCCCCTATGTGTCAGTATCCAAAATGAACACAGTGAAAAGTTTTATTCAGATTGGTTTAACGAGGATAATCCTAAAAGTACTACTGGCATTTTTACTAGAAACAGGTATTTTTAATGACATTTCAGTTTCTAGGTAAAATTTCTAAATAATCTGTAATTATAAAGAAAGTTCTGAATTATAAATAACACATGTAGAAATTAAAATTTTGAATGTTGTCTATTTAGCTCCCTAAGAATCACTGTTACTAAATGTCTAAAGAATTAGCTTAGCACAAAAGGGCTAAAAATACTATGTGGAACAGGGAAACTGGTCACTGAGGGCTGCAGTGGTCAGTGAGTACTGTGTGATTATTCTGGGGTGATGTCTCCAGTCAGAAAGGACAAAAGTTGGAGCACATTGTGCCTTATATATTAGTTGTCATGAGAATCCCCTTGGAATGAGGGCCCCTTCAATCAATCGTCTGTCTGGCAGACATTAACGAAACAGTCATTCTAGGGTCTGGCAATTCAGACAAGTGACTTTACTGGTAGTTTGCATAAAAGAATGTTCTTAATTTAAAGTAATGAGGTACATAGATAATTATCATTTTTATGCAATTATCATCATTGACATACTACATATATTGACTGGTAATGAATTTAACGACTTTAGGTCTAAAAGGCTTCAAAGGTAGAGGACAGATACTTATTTTAATATGTATTATATTTTATGAACAGATTCTTAGTGACACAAATTGTAATGCATTTTCTACTTCATAAAATCCTTAGGGTAAGAGTGAAGAAAGCAAGTTTCCCTCGGCCATTAGTTGAATGCTCCCTAAGCTGTTGGACCACAGAACTCCAGTCCCTTGCCTCTGACAGCTTGCCATGAGGCATTTGAGCTACTTGAGTCTGCATAAAAGCAACTCTAGCCACACTGTCTGATACAGCAGCCAACAGATGCTATACTGTGCTAGAAAATAGCATATTCTTTGGATTCCAAGACAAGTCAAAAAGTATTAAACATTGCATAAATAATTTTTTTATTGGTTATATGATCAAAAAGTAACATTTTGGGTATGGCAGGTTTAAACTGATGAGACAAATTCCACCTGTTTCTTCCCCTTCCCCAGGTCACTGGAAGCTATGAAACAGCCAGTGTAGGGGTTTGCTGTGAGGCTGCACTGCTCTGTGTACAGCAGATAGGGAAGCTCACTGTCAGGCCCTCACATGGTCCTGTGTTCTATCCACTGGAACAACAAGTCAGCCAGAGGATTGTGCTTTGTGATTGGAGGAGAGAATTAGCTTACTTGGAAGAGAAATATATATATATATTCACAGAAAATACATAGCACCATTGTAACTATTTAAAGATGCAATCAAATATTATTCTTACTTAAATCTCAAGACAACACAATTGATACATTTATTATTGTTGTTTTCACACACAGTTGTGGGCTTTTTTCCATCTCTAAGAGACCTGAGTGAGCCCCACCCCCAACTCCTAAGCAGTGGCTCAACAAGGAGGTGGCATCACAGACTCTGATGAGGTATGAAAAGGCCTCTTACCTGAGTGAAAACTTTTGGTTTTCGTGTTTTTGAAAATGTTTCTGTTTCTGTTTCTGGGGGCTTCTTGTGGACTGTAGGTGGTCTATCCTGATGGTGTATGGAGAGCCTGCTTAGGTGCAGCCACATTTTATTCTTGGCTCCCACAGCAATCAGCAAGTGAAAATGTACAGACACTCTACCCCCCTCCATTTTAAGTCTATGCCTCCTGTACTGATTCTGTCTGCCTGTAGTTCACTCATGGCTAGGTCATTCCCGCTAGTGTCAATAATGACTGGAAATTTAGTTTTATGGCCTAATCACTGGTGACCTGAGAAATGAATTGCTCAGTCATTTTGTTTTCTTCTGTTTCCCTACTTCTGAATATAAATCAATTAAGACCACCTTTTATGGCTGTGCCAATCAGAAATCAGCTATCACAAATCTTGACTGGTGATTCTGTGGCTGGAGCCACAGGATGGATCCCAGGATTCCGTGTGGGAGCTCAGAGGCATCTTCTCTCACCTGAATGAGAAGGGCACTCTGCAGGAGTGCAGAATCCAACTAGTAAGGCTTGGCCACTAATTATTAGAGTATAAAATACAGTTAAGATTTTTCTTAACTTCAAACTTAATACACTTAAGCTGAATCTTGGACAGATGAGACTAACTTAAAAACCTTGGTCTAAAAAAAAAGAACATATCTTTATATTTTTACTTCTGTATGGAGTTAGTTCTTCTTAAGTAAGGTTTGGGTTTGTTTTATCAACATATTAGCTGATCTAAAATTAAAGCTGTATATCAGAGAGTCCTTTATGACTGACTTGGGAGTCCTGGGTGGGACAGGATTAGGGTCTGTAACAGAGTATCTGCTCAGTTTGTGCTAATCCCCAGCCCAAAAACAAGTCCACGGATTTCAGTAGCCTGCTTTCAAATCCAATTCTGCCAAGAAGATCATACACTAACAAAACAAAACAATAACAAAACAACAACAACAAAACACAAAACAAAAGCCCAAAGCCATGTGTGCTCGTGCATCTCTGTAATCCCAGCATTTGGGAGGCTGAACAGAAGACCACAGGCTTGATGCTTTCTGGGCTACATGGTGTTCATTTTCTGCTCATTGGTCTCTCTAGTCGTTAAAACGCACCACAAATGTTCATGATTTCCATTTAGTTCACTTACACTGCAACCCTGGAGCTAGAGGCAGCTGAGTTAAGATGATACTTACAATCCGAACAAGCCACGACAGGGCGGAAGTCGCCGTTGAGTAATGTGTGTTGTAGTGGTAGGGTGGGCTTTGATCGTCCTCCCATGTCTCATAGCGCTCTGCGTAAAACACTGCTCTCTTCGGGTTCAAAGCACCAATTGGCTGTAAAAAGATAAAAGAAATGTTCTGTTCCATGCAGCAACAGCAAACATCCTAGATGTCCAGGCTTTCTCCTGAAAGTAACCCGGCACTGATGGACTGCTCTGTATGGCTTTTTCTTATTTTTTCTTTTTCTTTTTCTTTTTCTTTTTCTTTTTCTTTTTCTTTTTCTTTTTCTTTTCTTTATTTACATTTCAAATGCTATCCCGAAAGTTCCCTATACCCCCGCCCCTCTGTATGGCTTTTTCAATGAGTGGACTCATATTACCTACTGATCAGTGTACTTGCTAAAGACACACAGGCACTATGCACATGAGCAAAGTCCCCAGACTTGGCTGCCATTTTAGAAAATTAGATTCCCAGGCTGATTGAGGGGTTTTTATTTAAAAATTTCTTATACTTTTTATCATGTTCTTGTACCTTTCTCAGCCTCTCCCAGAGCCTGGCCAACTTTATGTTCCTTCTTGTTCTCTCTCTCAAAATAAACCAAAACAAAACAAAAATAAAAACCAAAACAAGCAAGGAAATAAAACCAACAAGCCAAAAATTACCACAACAAGATGAAAGTGATTATATTTTAACTGTTAAGGTCAAATCAGTATTTTCATGGCTCCTTTCCATTTCCTTGGCTTCTTAGCATCCATGATGGAGATTGAGCTTGGCAACCATTATTTTTTTAAATTTTTTATTAGATATTTTATTTACATTTTAAATGGTATCACCTTTCCTCATTTCCCCTCCGAAAACCTCCCTATCCCATCCCCTCTCCCCCTACTCACCAACCCACTCATTCCAACTTCCCTGTCCTGGCATTCCCCTACACTGGGGCATTGAGACTTCACAGGACCAAGGGCCTCTCCTCTCACTGATGTCCCACAAGGCTATCCTCTGCTACATAAGTGGCTTGAGCCATGGGTCCCTTCCAGGTGTACTCTTATCACCAACCAAAGAGTACCCATAGAGGGACTCATGGCAACCACTATTAAGACTTTCTATACTGTTGTCTTTGCTGAGTTAGGGAACTTCCTCACCTTTGCATTGCCTTTCTTGTTTGCCAAGCTCAGTCTAGTATGTATGCTAAGGAGTCAAAGTCCTTCAGAGAAAGCACAGTTGAAACACTGGTCTGCTCTGCTACTGTCGAATTGGAGCTCCAATCTTTTTTATGAATGTAAACAGTCAGCCAAGTAACGAGAGGCTGATCCAGAGGACTCGGGTTCCCAGTAGGTGCTTTGGGAAGCCACTATGACCTGTGCTATCTAGACTTTGGAGGAGGACATGGTGTATTTTCTTCCCTTGAAAAGCTCATGTTAACTATTAGACAACACCTACAAACTTCTTCACACATCTAAACTTTAATGATTCCTACAAGAACCTCACTGTATAAAATGAGGATATGACTGCTCCAGGTTATGGTTGAGGGGAAGGTTTTTATTGTAGATATGGGGGAGAGTATATAGCCATAGGCATCTGTAAGAATCCAGACCAGGGCAGGAAAGGAATAGACTAAAC
Organism: Mus pahari; assembly: GCF_900095145.1. Lineage (NCBI taxonomy): Eukaryota > Metazoa > Chordata > Mammalia > Rodentia > Muridae > Mus > Mus pahari. The sequence goes on from NC_034593.1 coordinate 48,726,798, forward strand.
ATGGCCAGCAGAGTGAACAGGGCCTTAGGGGAGAAGAGATGGGGTAGGAGGGTTGGCTGGGGTGGGGGTGGGGGATGGAAGAGAAGAAGAGAAGAGAGGATGAGAGAGGGGACAGGAGTGATGGGGAGAGAGATCTTCTCAACTAAACTGGCAGGCTTATATAGGAATAAGAAAGCCCTTGAGCTGGAGAAGTTCTGGGTAGGGGCTAAGGCTGGGTGAGAAAAGCCATTGGTACTGAGTGAGCCTGAAGGCCAGTCTGCACTTTGGTATGCTAATAAGTTCCATAGACAACCCTTTGTCCCCAGTTTCTTTGGGACTTGACACTGGAGTGCAAATAACAAATAACCTTAGTTCAATTTTCTGTCTGGTTTTGGTTTCTTCATATGGGGTGTCCACAATTGTTTTTAGTTGCATACTGCACAAATAAGTGTTTACATTGAGAGTGAAAATGTTAAGTATATCAAGCTTTACCCCTAAATTTAATACTACTGCTTAAATATGAATTCCCCCAAAGGCTTAATCTTAACAGAAGTTATAGAAAATTAGTGTTTCAATGGGACATATAATGTTACACAAGAGAGAAAAATTCGTTTGTAAATTGCTTTGAGCCTTTTCTTTTGGTCCCAGAAGACTAATTTAAACCACACAATGATGTCAGCAGTTAGAGCTGCTAGAATTTCCATAATAAGCTCTTATTTGTAAGGATGCTTAGCCTGAATATTGAAATTATTTGTACAGCATGCTCCTTTTATGTTAGCCTTTTTTTTATGTGATGACCAAAATTAAACTACTTATTTTTTTAAAAAGGGTATGTTTCTTGGTTATAAGGGTACTAATATTTTAAAGTTCCAAAACCATTGATCTTCATTTCTATGAATCTTAGAATTAAAGTATAAAATTTCTGCTTATGTACTTCAACCCAGTTTTGTGCTAAATTTCAACAGTTACCTATAAAATCTTTTTACACAGATGTAAAAAAGGCAGATATTTTGTCACACATGATGTAAAATTCTCAGTATTTAAAAGAAATGTCACTTTTCTGTCTGATGAAAGGACAAGTACTCCCACGCAGAACATACAAAGGTTACGTAGTGACCTGGCCCAGTCTCTCCTAGACGTGCGTGTAGAAGTCTTCCTAACTCAGGGAGCTAGCTGTCTGAAAAGAGTGGAGCTTTCTGTCCTGAAAGTGTTGGTGGATCTTTCAGTTGTAAAACATCTGTCCATACAGGAGGACCAACCTTATACTGACATTGTTTGTTCTCCAAGACACCACAAAATATCATGAAAGAAGAAAATGGCCAGTCCCCTAATCTCTTCCAGCCATTTCCCTCAACTACTCCCAAAGGTAAAATAAATATTTAAAATTTCTATTTTGCTCATTTCGCTGATGTTTGATTTGGTATGAAACAGCTGCACTGTATTAAAGTCTGCAAACTTTTACTACTTAAAATATACTTCTGATTTGAAATTTTGCCTAGTGAAGCTATAAATTTTGCCTATAAAGTTTTCTGAAATAAAATGTAAACAATTTCATTTCTATTTACTACATTAAAAACCATTTTGTTTCTAGTAGTTAAGGAACAAACTTTTTAAAGAGAAAAAAGCTTCCAGTTGTTTCTTACTCAATCCAGAAAGGCATCAGATTTTCTCATGCCCCTGTTAATATCTGTCTGCCTCTCCACTGATAAGGCTGAAAGTCTGGCATCTGTCTAAAACTTAAGTGAGTATCACCTGTGAATCCACACAAGTCTGGCAGATGACTGTGGCTAAAATTCGGGTGAAAGCACACAGCTCTATTTACTGAGGCTGACACACTTAGTTGGCACAGGAACTCATTTCCTTCCTTCAGCAGTGGCATTTAGATACAGCATTGCTGTGAGTTCCACTGCCAGAGTTTAAAACTTGATGCTAGATCTGCTGCTGTTTGGTGCTGCACACACCGCATAAAACCATGCACAAGCAGCAGGCAGAGACTAAATGATATGATGGTATACATAAGTGACCCTAAAAAGTCCACCAGAGAACTCCTAAACCTGATAAACAGCTTCAGTGCAGTAGCTGGATATAAAATTAACTCAAACAAATCAGTGGCCTTCCTCTACACGNAGGACAGACNGGACGAGAAAGAAATTAGGGAAACAACACCCTTCACAATAGTCACAAATAATATAAAATACCTTGGTATGACTCTAACTAAGGAAGTGAAAGATCTGTATGATAAGAGCTTCAAATCCCTAAAGAAAGAAACTGAAGAAGATCTCAGAAGATGGAAAGATCTCCCACGCTCATGGACTGGCAGGACTAACATAGGATCTCTATACCCAGAAAACCCCGTTGTTTTTAGAAGGGTTAGTAAGCCTACATAACTTGCTATAGTTATTGATAGCTTAAGAAAATTAACTGACATGTGTCCAGACATTCATATTCCCGTTGAAGTTGGGCAGCAATTGTTTATGTTGCAATGAAGCACTGTTGTACCTACTGAACAAATGATGTTCTGTCCACTTCTATCCCTTATCATCCACTCCTCAAAAATCCAGGAAAAAAAAAATTGCCTCAAACCAGAGTGCCACAAAAAAATCTTCTTTTCTTAAACAAGTCTGTGACTTTTATTGTATGGAAAAAAAATCCTAATAGATGTGTGCATAGAGATTTACATCATTTAAGGTATTTATCTATCTACCTTTTATTTAACTATCTATCTATCCATCTATCTATCTCTTTATCTAAATATATATAACTGCTGCAAACATACAATAGAGCAGGCTCTACTTAGACTTCACTTTGATATATTTGGATGAGAATTCTTTTGATATATAATGAGTGTTTTTCCCATTTTATTTCTTTTTCTATTTTCTCTTTCTGTTCCTTTGGCCTTGGTCTATCAATATTTTCTACTTAAAATCTCTTGAGTTATATCGTCATTTTTTGGAATAAGCATCTATAAGATAAGAAAAAATGACTAACAAAAATTGTAGTTAGGTAAATATTTATGTTAAACTAGAGCATTGAAAGAAAACTCTGGATACAAAGCTTGTTTGAGTAAGTACTAAGTGTCAACTCCACGAGTGATCAGTTTCTTCAAAGTAGACTGTACATTTTAGGAATTAGAGGCTTTCAAGGAGAAACATATCCACTACAGTATCTCAGCACTTTATTCTGGTACATCACTAAAACCTGGAAATGTGCATGTCAGTGCTCAAAGGACTGACATTCTATATATCACTTAAGTGTTGCTGTGGGCCACTACCTGGCACTGGAACTGCTAAGGACACGCCATAGCTTTCTCATCCACTTCCTAGTGTGATTTACACAAGTGTCTGGGGTCTACAAGGCATCCCTTCACCTCACTTCACCAGGAGGAAACAGGGACCCGATGACCCCTCTGTCTGCCCCCACCCCCCTCTGTGCAGCTTCATAGTTTACTCTAAAATTAGGATCTCTGCCATTTTTTCTTCTTCACAACTGCCTGTTTGCTTCCTCTCCCCAAAGAACCTCAGAAACAGATGGAACCAGCTAGGCATGATGGTACATGCCTCTAATCTTAGCATGTGAGAGGTAGAAGGAGACCTTTTAAGATCAGGCCCAAAGGAAGAAGGACAGAAGAAGGAAAAGAGGGAAGGAGGAAGGGAGGGAGGCAAAAAGGGGGAGGGAGAAAGAAATGAAGGGACGAGTAAGGAAGGAAGGGTGGAAGGATGGAAGAGGGGAGGGAGGTGGGAGGGAAGGAAGCAGAAGAGAAGAAAGAAAGGGAGGGAAGGGTCAGAACCTTGACCTGGTCCTATGCCTTGTGTTACAGATTTCAAACCTAGTGAGCAGCAATCCAGTTCAGAGATCCAATTGCTGTGCTGTGCTAGAAACAGCTTGAAGCTGATTCAATGTGTTTGGTTTCTATGGAGAACTTTCTGGTGTTTCCACATCCTTATCACATCAGAACTTCTGATATATCACTAGAAAGTGGTCTAGAAAATCTATAAAAGAGGCCTCCCAAATTCTTATCTTTTCCATTTTTCCGGTCATGAACCATATGACATCATCTTGAAAACCATCTCATGACAATGCACGACTTGTTCCTGCAGACCCCTTCACCCACCCTTTATATCTATCTCTCTTATCTGACTCATGCTTTTGGATGGAGTTCAGACTTCACAGACAGTGCCTAGTATTAGTGAGGTGAGCTTGTAACTCATTTTGCCCAGTAGATTGTGCCTTAAATGAAACAGCTAATCTACTCATGACTGAATTATCAGCACTCAAGACACTGCCTGGCTCTTCTTAGACAAGTGATAGACCCTGAATGAATAAAGACCTACCAGAACAGAGTTCCATGTCAAACTTCCATGTGGGTATTTTAGACAAAACGTTCAGTCATGAAACAAGGTGGACAATGAAGTGGATACATTTAGAGGACATGATCAAGGGACTAAGAGCTCTGAGGAACCAGAGGACAGGGGAAACACAAGCCAGTGCAGTGACTGGGCATCTGTAAAATGCTCACAGTGGAACGGGGCAGGAATTCCAGTGCGTGTGGTTATACCTAGGTCCACCTCTCACAAATGAGCAACGGGTCCTCTGCCCAGCCCCCCTTCTTTTATGAACTGTTCTTTCTTCATTTTTAGAATAGCTGGTGCAGGTGGGCTGACCCTTGAGAACACCGAAGTGTCCACCAGTCTATCCTATGTGGCCACTGTGATTGGTGCAGAAATTAGCCCATGATAAGATTTGACAGAAAGAAACTTGGCTGCTAGTATATGGCAAGAAAGTCCTCTCTGGTGGGGCTATAAAAGCCTTCTTGCTGTACTACTGAGAGCTGGTCAGATCAACACTAGAGTGGGTGCAATAGCAAAGGCCTCAGAGCAGGTTCTCGCAACACTGACCCAATCTGGATTCCTCAGAAATACCAGGTCTGCAAAATGTATCTTTTAAATTGAAACCTGTTTAATTTGACAAACTTGCCCAAATCGTTACTATATTGATGTCAATACAGCCATTTTATAATTAATAAATATAATTAGTATAGCAATTAATTAATAAATTAATAGTAATGTTAATACAGTTACCTCCTCCCCCTGTCTCTATGAGGATGTCCCCCATTTAATACTTTTCCATTTGAAACTTCATCATCAGGCAGGTTATATACTAATCTAATAAAACTTTCACTTTGGATATTTTTACTTACGGTGGGAAAGAAAGATAAGAACAACTAGGAAGTTGCTATAGATTTCTGGGCTGCTCATTCTCCAGCTTAATCACCTGCAGTCCATGTGCAGAGGCATTCGGCAGCATTCACACCTCGGTACATGCATTTGCACTGCTACATCTCAAAGCCTCGGGCATTATCACTTCCTCTCTAAGTGGCATAATAATGTGGGAATCAGTTAAGCCCATCCTCATCTGCCAGTCAAATGACTCCTGTGTTAACAAAATAGATTTTTTTCCCCACTCAGTGATTAAGTAAGTGTTTGTGCATGTGTGTGTGTACATGAATGTGTGTTTGCGTGCATGTATAATGTCTTCCGTTCATATCAGTGTTTGGTTTTGTAATAAAATTATTTCATTTATCAAAAGAAATGGCTGGAAAATGGAAGCGCCCATTTATACTTTAATGAGCAGTGACTGTGATTCATGTCAAAACCATGTAATCATTAGAAGCTGGAGGTCAAATTCATATGAGTGTAGAGAAATAACCGAGACACTAACATGTATCCTGTTCCAAGATAAATTTTACAAAAATTTCCACATTTCCATAAGGAATATTTATATAAATTGAAGGAAAAACTACCTCCACCTGCTGGTGGCTGGTACTGAAAAGACTGATCAATGACCAATCATTTTATTTATTGTTTGACAAGCATTAAATACAATTTATAATGAGTGAGATGTGCAGTATAATTAAAAATCTAAATAAAACCCCTTTCCTATGTTCTTCATTGTTTTCATAAAGATAGCTAGGGAAAAAATAAGTTTATAAATTAAAAAGACCCATTTCATTCTGAGTAAATGTTCAACTCAAGTTTTAATAAACACTCAGGGTTAGTGTTTTGGCATTTAAGAAGAGAAACAATTTGTGGCATGAAGATGAATTATTCAATGATTTTTTTTTAACCTTACTTGAATTAAGAATGATTTAGTTGAATCAAATACTCATTTACTAGACTTTTTAATCAATCATGCCTCAGATAGAGAAACTCTGGGGTGACTGGAAATCTAGTTTGCATCCACCACTCTGAATCCCCCTTTCCCACAGGTGTGACAGGAGAGGCTGTTCTAGTTAGCATTTCTCCTGCTGTGATAGCATTTATGACAGAAGCCACTTGAAGAGGAAAGGGTTTAGTTCATCTTCCAGCTGGTAGTCTATCACTTAGGGAAGTCAGGGCAGGAATGTAAGGTAGAAATCTGGAGGCAGGAACTGAAGTAGAGGCCATGCAGGTGTAACACTTACTGGATGGCTCTCCAGGCTCACTGTCAGCTAGCTATCTTTTTTTATACCTTCTAGGGCCTACCATGGGCTGGGTCCTCCTACATCAGTCATTAATCATGCAAATGATCCACGAACTTGCCTACAGGCCAAGCTGCTATCAAATATGCATGCTATGGTCATTTTAAAGGGGAAGAAAGCAAGGTGGAGGAGTTTAGAAGCAAGCCCACACTGTAAGAGTTTGGGCAGAGACATTCTGATGCTCAGGTCTCTTAGTCTTAGTTTTAAGACTAATAGAAGAAAACAGCTTCGTAATTCTAGGGCTACTTTTCTAAGAATCCAGCAAAAAGAACACAGCCCAAAGATTCAGTTCCCTGTGACCTTAGAACCCAGTGCTACGCTCCTGACTGTGGCGTGGGCTGTGAAGAGCAAGCCAGGAGGCTCCAGCTCATGCCACGGGCCAGACCCTGAATGAGGGGCCAGGGCAAGAGGCACTGTGTTGACTTACTGCACTTCTTATTTGTTGGTGCTGGAAAAACAGCAAGCTAATAGTTTGTTTGCCTGCATGCTTTTGTTAAATATTAGATGCTGCTTTACAATATCCAATAGGAAACTGGCATTTTGTTGTGAAGACTTCTGGGAGATATGGCAGACTGGAAGCCTCACCATGGAAACCCAGTGAAGGGAAGACGTGAACGCAGAGTTCACGCTGCTTTTGGCACTGGCCCAGTGAAACTTCTTTTTGTGTGGTTAATTCAGAGACATTTAACTGGTCAAAGCACAGGGAAAGTGAGGGTTCAGCTTTCTATGGCACATTTATGTCAACCACCTCCTACCAGATGTTAGGGATGTCACAGGAGAAAGAACATAGAAGAATCAGAGAATGAGGATCAGTGCTGTGAAAAGCTGTCTTCTGGATGTGACACGCCACTGTGCTTACCAACATCCAGTGGCTGCATTTACCCTTACAAGATCAAACCATGCAATGTTGCAGTATGGGTGAAGGAGGGATTCGTGAGATCCCACTCCTAGCTGTGGAGCTGTTAGCGGGTGATGGCTGTTGAAGAGACAGCAGTTTCTCTCTGAGCATGTGACACCGGGTAGGTTGCCCATGTTCCGGTGGATTGCCCACGCTCATGTAACACTAATTGGATTCAGTAGCTTATGATAAAATTAAAAAGAAAAGAAGACATTGAGAGATGTGGTTGGGAGTTCATGAGGTACTAGGGGGAGGAAAGAAGGGTGGAAAAATACACTGATATATGTATTCAAACTCTCAAAAATAAATGGAAAACACTGTAATTAATATACAACAGTAATATAATAATATAATTTACAAATATATAAAGCAAACACTATATATGATATAAACTATTTATTTGGAAAACAGAGCCAGAGGGATAGTTTAGCAAACAAAGGTGCTTGCTGCTAAGCCTGAAGACCTGAGTTCAGACCTGAGGATGTACATAGTGGAAAGGGAAAACCAACTCTTAAAGGTGTCCACACACACACACAGTCATATGTACACAGATCACACACATACACACATTTACATACATGAATGTGAAGTAAGACTTGGGGAAAGTGAACAAGAGAGTGCAAAAACCTTTATTTCATCAATACTATTTGACTGAAGAAGATATGGAAAAAGTCGAGGACTAGTAAGTAAGATGTCTCGGTGGGTAAACACGCCTCCTGTCAGGTCTGACGACTGAAGCCCCACATGGTATAATGAGAAAACCAACTGCCCCCAATTGTTCTCTGACCTTTATACATGCACCATGACATGCGCACATGTGCACATCCACACAAAATAAATAAACCGAATGTATCCCAAAACTATAGCTACTGAATTACAGCTCTGGACCTCATATGGGAGACTATCCATGCTAAGGTGGGTTTCGGTGCTTACAAGCCCTGTGATCCTCTGCCCTGCCTCCCGTGTGAGGCTCCCATTGTTACTGTGGAGGTATCTTTTCCCTTCCACTCTCAGTGGCCCCAGGGTTCATAGGACTTGAGATTTAAGCAACTTGTCTGTCATACCTTGAATTCAAAGTGCCCCTCCCAAAGGCTCCAGCGGTGTTGCTGGGAGGGCTTGCTCTGGCAGAGCCAGAGGAAGGAAGATGTCTGGAGGCATGGCTTTGTAGGACCCCTTCTCTATAGCTTTCTGGCCTGCAGGAAGTGCACAGGTCCCTCTCACTCTCTGTTATATTCTGCTTTACTGCAACAGGGCCCACAGGAGGGCCAGTGACCGAATACTGAAGGCAAGACCAAAAAAAAAAAAAAAGCCCTTTCCTTCACTATGTTGATCTTAGCTATTTTACCTCAGTGAAGGAAATGCGACTAACACATCCCCTGCTCTTACAGAGATTCAACTTAACCCTGGGTTCCTAAAACTGAAGGAAAGTGTAAAGAGAGAAGTGAGGTATCTTTAAGCTTAAGCTTCATTTGATTCCTGGTAAATGTAGGTATCGTATCTTAAACTGATCTGTGTGCATGGTGTGGCTGCCTAAACAATGGCTATGTCCCGAGGTCAAGGTTATACGTTAAGTCTTTCTGACATCAAAAATGCAAAATCTCTCTATGCATCTGCCAGGTGTGAACAGTTCAATCTGCCATTCCCTTCACTTAAACATAAAGAGCTAAGTCTTGGGTGTATTTCAGTTCACTCTTTGTAGCAGAAAGTGACTTTCTTTCCTTCAGGAACAAGAATCTAAAGTCTCTCCTTGGCTCCTTCCCCTAACACCCAGGGGAGGCAATGGTCCTTAGCTCACCCTGGCCTGACCTCCAGGTCCATCTGCAAGTGGCTGCCCAACTCTCACGAGTGGCATCGGTGACATCTGCTGAGAAACAAGTTTCTGTTTCTTCCACTGAAGCTGTGCTGGGATTCTTTTGAGTGAAAGTATGAGACAGGAACTAATGCAGCCATTCTACTACTAGAGAGAGGTGAGGGAACGTCTGAAATACATTCCACTGTGGAGCAGAAGCTGAGTCTGAAGTCTACACTGCCAACAGATACACAGTGGCACTGTCTGAGCCACCGAGGATATCTTGCTCAAAAGCCAAACCCTTCTCTGAATCTTTCAGTTATAAGCACCAATGATGCTGATGTGTTGCTTGAGCCAATTTGAGCGGAGTTCTCCAAACCTTTTTAAAATCAAAAGGTTACTGGCATAATTAGAAGCCACAGAGATGATGTTGGTTGGTGTTATAAAGAAAAACAATTTTTCTATGTTTGTTTATTTCATAGTTTCTCCAAGCAGTAAAGAATAGGAAAGTTATTTGGGACTTTAAATGTTAGCATAAACAAATCCTAGAACTACTGATTGCTAACTCTAGAATTGTCAATTAGATCAAGACTCCTAATCTTTGCTTTAAAGATTACTTTTCTTGTTAAAATATTCCCAGTTATTAACATTTAACAGTCTCAGGTCTTTGGTAAGTTTTGGAGGAACAGATTTGGCACAAATCTTTTGGTCCATCCATCTGCAAGAAGACCACCACACACTCCTTGGTGGCGCCTCTTCATGAAGGACTGCTGTTACCCGCTGTAATCTCTCCTCCCAGGTACGTTACACTTCTAAAATCACTTTCTCCTAGTTTCATCCATTAAACTTCTGTGTATTAGTGGGCTTTGTAAGGGGTAGTCCTAGGCTGTCTGGGCAGAAGTTCCTATTAAGAACTTCAATGAAGCAAGGCAACAATGCAAGGGTAATTTATCAACCTATCAAGAGGCTTGAATCTGCTAACATTTTCTCATCCTGTCAGTCAGTGTGACAGACTTCAAGCACGGGTATGGGCGATGGGAGAATTGAAATGGAAAGCTACCTCTCTTGGCTCACACAGTCAACCAGCCCAGCACCAAGGCACAGCTCTGTGCTTGCAAAAGGACAGTCCCTGTTCCCTGATTTACTCAGGCTTACCTCTGCTGTTTATTTCACACTTTGTACAATTGGGGAAATGTATGTGTGTTACAAAGGATGCACACTCTGAACAGACAGCTTTCCTGGTTACCTGACAGGCACAGGCTGTCACCCCAGACAGTAGGGAGGCTGAGGCAGAAAAATCCCAAGTTTGAGTGTGGGCAAGGTCACATGGGTAACTTACTAAAACCCTGTCTTAATATGCAAAAAGAAGGCCTGGGATGTGTCTAGGTGTAGACACTTGCCTAGCAGGCTCAGGGCCTTCAGTTTAACCATCTGCATCACACCTGTCCAAACCAAAGATTGCACTTTTTACATGGGTAAATTACAAGTGTGTTATTACTAGCAAACACTCTGGCAGTATCTCCTACAATCCACAGAACCAGCGCTGCTCTCTTTGGACTTATTAGTATTTCAAGAAGGTATGAGCTCAACAACTGGTAGTATCTGAGCGTGCTCTCCAGTAGTTCTCGCTCTCCTTCACCTACCCCGCTTCTGCAAGAGGCTAACCCAACTCATCCCCGCTGGGCTCACCCACCCTCTGCAGAGACCTTTTTTTCTGCACACACATGAGCACACAGTAAGTACTTGCTGGCAGAGTGAGTGCCTTTAAAGGAAGAAATCTTGGGGTGTAATTCTCCTTTGACTATAACATTAAAGTTGGATTTCAGATCAAAAGCACTCTTCTGCCTTAAAACAAACTAATCTTAAATGACTATAGTAGTGTCAGAATACGAACTGTCCTAATTTGCATTTTGTTACTGTGATAAAACATTATAGTAAACAAAAACAAACAAACACACACACACACACAAAAAAAAACAACTTGGAGTTGGAGAGGTTTTATTTCAATCACAGGTCCATCATCCTGGGAAGCCATGGCAGGAACTCAGGAGCAGGGATCAGGCAGCAGGACTGAAGCAGAGGTCATGGAGGAGTGCTGCTTACAGGCTTGCTCAGCCTACTTTCTTATATAGCCCAGGCAGGCCCATTTGCCTAGCAGTGGCACACAAGGGGTTCAGCCCTCCTACATCAATTAGCAATTAAGAAAATATACCACAGACAATGTCACAGACTGGTCTCATAGAGATAATTCCTTAACTGAGGCTCCCTCTTCCTAGGGGATTAGTTTTTATATTAAGTTGATAAAAACTAATCAGTATATGAAATTTGCATACAATGTGCCATAGTCCTTAAAAACCTACACTATAAAATTTAATTTTCATACACACATACATACTCACACATGTAGTATCTATTAAATACTAACTACTCAATGTTAAAAAGACATGATTTAAAAATTTTTTTAAATCACATTTACTTGTGTATGTGTGTTTGGGAGTGTACATGTGTTTGTACATGTAAGTGTGTAGAGCCTGAGACTGCTGTCTCTTGAGGAATGAGTGCAGGTTGGCTTGATAGCAAGTACCTTTACCACCAGAGGCTAAGACATGTCTCTCTGGCCTACACAGCCAAGACTTTAAAATTACCTTTGCATCAAGTAGGTTTTGCGTTCGTGCCCCATGAGTACCTTTCTACACTGGCAATGCTCAGTGAGTACCCTTCTATACTGCAATGCCCATTGTGTACCCCTCTACACTGGCAAGCATGTAAACTGTTTGTACAGCATACCTTTTACAATAGGAGTATACTATTAGCATCACTGCACCTCAAAGATATTTCAGAGTACATGGCTTATGGCAATGACTGGGAATTCTAACCAACATAGATAGCGCTACCCAAATGTGTCAGGCCACACATCCACACCAACTCATCAGAACTCATCACTGTGACCTGCTTATCACTGTTTCAGTTCTCAGATAAAGAAAGTGAGGCAAAGAGAAAGTGAATAGCTTTGCCTAATGTCCTGCACTGTAAGTGTGGCACTGGGATTTGAGTGACAGGCTAGCATAACCCAGCATGCCCAGTTTAATGACAGGGAGCATGACTCATAGTACTCAATGCGAGCTCAGGCTGCTGAGCTGCTCTAGGGACACTTTTATGTCTTAGCTGCACTTCAGTGTGTCATCCCATTTAATGTTTCCCTTGAAAATTAGGTTAACTTACCCCAAATCTTCTTTGCATTCCTTGTTCTCATAAGTCCTTTTGGGGGTCACACCTTCTCCATCTGAACAGATCCCTGCTAATTCCCTTCCTTCCTCCTTAGTGTTAAAGCCCTACACACTGGATCCCTATTGCTGTGGTCAGGCAGCATTCCCTTCTCACCTCAGGAACACAGCATTGGAATGAACATGAATGAATAACATGCTTTGTACCAACTTTGGTCCTTTCCTGTGGTTAACCCTAAGCAGCTTCCTCCTGAACCTGCTTTCTCGAACACTCATGTTTCCTCTGATGATGCTGAGAATGTCAGTGACAGCTGTGTAATTGCTGTGGAGTGGGTTGATAAGACTTAGAGACTGACCCTCAGAAAAGGCTTTCTCACAGACTTCCCCTGAGCATGCGCACTGACAGAACCCTTTAGGTTGCAGCTCCTGTACAGTAGAGATCTCCATAGAGTTAACTGTTACCTTTGACAGATCCCTGAAGTTTCCTGGGAGAGTCAGGTCCAACTCCTCTGATTCATAGTTTGTTAACACCCATGGAAACACAGGATACTGGTTCAGATCATTATACGTCCGTCCTAGTGAAGAGAAGAGAGGAGTGAAAACATGTATATCCTCATTGCTCAGAAAGCACTTCTGAGCTTATTATAAGTAAGGCAGCCATTGTATTTCAGGAGGAAAGTACCTCTCTCATTGGTCTAAGTCCTTGATTAAACAAGTGACCAAAGTATCTCCGCCCCTCCCCCAACAATTTCAACAAGCACTTCACACAGGTGACACTGCTGACTGGCCATCACATATGATCCCCTCCCTTGTGGTAAGTGGTTCTGGTCATGGGACCTAGTTCTATCAACAGCATGTGAACAGAGGGATTTGTGAGACTCCCCATAGGTGTATCTATATTACTTCTTTTTGTGTTGACACAGATGACATTTGACATTAGAAGCAGAACTCAGCCTAGGACTTTGAAAGTGTCATGGAGGGTGCCAGGCTATGGAACTGTGTGTTTATAGCTTATTATCAGATGGTATTCTGCTGTAAGGAAGACAGATGTAGAAACTACATCATCAGTAAACAGATGCTATATTAAACATGCATCAAGATGCAGTGGAGAGGTTGGGAATGAAGCTTTTGCCCAGTGCTTGCCTGGAATGAGTTAGACTCTTGGTTCTGAAAATCCATGGGAAGAACCTGCCACAGCAGGGAAGCACTGGAGGGCAAGAGGAAGGAAGGAGACAGATGTGGAACACACTCTTCTCCCCCTTTAGTCCATGTCTTTCTTTCTGTGCTATTCTGATGTGCTTGGGTGGAGAGCTATGGAACTGCTGGGCTCCTGCGCTTAGTTTGAGAAGAACAGTTCAATATTTCCAGTGGGAATCAAAACATGGTGGTAATATGGAAACTTCCTGGAAGGCTGCTCCCCTAATTAACTGTAGCAGTGTCCTATCAGATGGAGAGCGGCAACACATGCCTTTAATTCTGGTCATCTAAGAGATTGAGTAGAAGAATCTTGATTTTTTTTCAGGCAATCCATAGTTACATAGTGAGATCCTGTCTCAAACTGAGACCAGGTTGGGAAGGAGTCAAACAAAGGAAGGAAGACAGACTACAGCCAGTGGTCCCCAGGTTGGGCAGGGAGAGAGGGGCCCCACATCGGTTATTTTTCTTTTTAAAAACCTTTGTGTCTTGGCAGATACTCTCTGGCCAGTAACTGTTCTTGATGGAAAGAACACATATGTGATAGAAACAGAATAAAATGAGCCAAATCCTAAAAGATGAACAAACACAAGCCAAGTGAGAGCTGTAGACGGTTCTTGGCGTAAAGACCCTGAAGCAGAGATGGGAGAGCAGCACTGTGTGTGGTACATGGGGAAGGGGGACAGTCACAGGCAGGAAGACCAGTCAGTGAATAGGTACAGACTTTTGAGTGGATTTAGGCCTTCTGCACATGAAAATGTTCTAGTATAAAAAAGCTGCCAATGTCTAAAGTTCAGAGTGTGCCAGTGATCTTGCCTACATGTGGTGACTTGGGCGCCTGCCTGCCTGCTCTTGGCATTCACTCTCAGGCACACAACTGGAGGGCACTGACTGGCCAGGAGGGGTGGCTTCCCATTTTCTCAGGGGACCCATGAAAATTTCACTCTGCCATTTTCTGGGGAACTGTTCTGCTTAAAGCTCTGTAGAGGTAAGAAAAAGCAGGTCTTCCTAACTGTGTGTCATTTTCTAGAAGAATACCCCTCTCTATAACACAGGTTACATATGAAAGCAAATTATGAATGGAAATAGATTGTAGAATAGATTGTTTTTTATTTTATTTTATTTTTTTTTAGATTTTTGATTCTTTTCTTTTTTATTAGATTTTTTCTTTATTTACTGTTTTTTTAATTTTAAAGATTATTTTATATGTATTGGTATTTTGGCTGCAAGCATGTCTGTGTACCATGTGTATGCTTGGTGCCCTTAGAGGCCAGAGAGAACATCTATTCCCCTGGACCGGGAATTATACACTATTGTGAGCCGCTATGCGGGTGCTGAGAATCCAACCTCTGTCCTTAGGAAGAGCAGCCTTAACCACTGAGCTATTTCTTCAGTACCTGCCATTAATTTTTTTTTTTTTTGATGCTAGTTATTACTTGTAGCAAAGGAAAGTTTGTCAAAATAAATAAAAAGACAATATATGTTAACTCAGGATTTAAATGTTCCTATAAATGAAGATAGTATAAGAAAGAGGATGCTTATTGAGAAAATTATTCTTTTACTATACATGTATTCATAATAAAGGAGAAGATATTAAGCTACTTTCAGAAACATTCTAAAGCAAAGAAGCATTATGTTAAAAGTGCAGACAAAAGCACAGAGGAAATGAATGGTGCTCAGGACAGTTCCTCTGATCCTTAAGTTTTTGTAAGCTATTTTTGGTGAAATTTTCTACTCCTGTTTTGCATCAGTCAATATATTGTTACTTGGACTAAAAATTCAGTCAGAAAGAAGAACAAGAATGATAAAGCAGCGCTCTGGGTGTCCATACCCCAACGATTCACTGAGTTAGCATTCTATTCTACTGAACATGACACAAGAAAAAAATAAAAATTCTAAATCCTCCAAATGGAGATATTTCAAAAGTAGTAACTGTTCGCCTCTGGCCACCTGGAGTTTATACGTTGGCTGTTTTTGTTTTTCTCTTGAGCACAGTCCACATGTAACAAATCTACCTGTGCTGTCCTGGTAGGCTCTTGCCTTCTCTGGTGGTGGTGAGAGCCCACCATGCTGCACATTCTGCTAACTGTGCTTCCGAGGATGTATCTCAAAAGATGCATATTAATATCGGAAGCCCATGGCACTAATCTACTCAAACAATAAAAGTGAAGCACAGTAAATGAGATCTCAGAAACACTGGATATGTTTCTTCATTAAAACACACACACACACACACACACACATTTTAATTAAACCATCCAATTTAATGTTTTTATATGGCACTTTAGTTTTGAAGGTAAAGTGATCTAGAGACAGCTGACAAGGAAATTATAACTGCAATTCCTTGGTGAAAATGTTAATGACAGCAAAATATCGTTTAATGAGATGGCGGCGGCACCTGGATTAGCATGCTGTAAGAATGCTGTTCCTGTGTCGTTGGCGTCTTCACACTTTACAGACATTTTGTCATCTCTAGGTCATTAGGAAAGAATTTTTAATGATTTTTCTAGAAGCAAGCAGTTCAAGTTACATCTAATTAGATGACAATAATAAGCCCAACACATGCAGTAGCTAAATATATACATAATTAACCAGGGAGAGCTTGTTCATCACAAAGTAAGAACCTGGAAAGTGCTAACCAGGAGAACAGGGCTCGGGTTGGGAAAGTTGTGCTGAATTCATTAGCTGATCATATGAAAAACAATCCAAAAGCCTTAAAAAAAAAATCCTCAAGTCTAACGGGATCATCTACACAGACCCACGTTAGCAATCACTCGCTGGTTTGTTGTTGTTGCTTGTTTGTATAATGCAAGAAAGCCAGCTCGTAACATCTTTTTCCGAGCGTTATCTCAAAGTGTGTATAGTATTGCTTAGGCTGTACCTCTCAGAATATGATGAGCAGAAATCAGGTCAACTCTGAGAGCCAGAGGCCAAACTAGGTGAACTCCAAGAAGCATTAAGACTATTTTACATAATCTACTATAGTGTTTTTTTAAAAACTAACTCAAATATTTAAAAAATTAAATATATTATATCATAATTCTAAGCTGGATTCCCATTTATTTTGAGAGCTAAGCCTTCAAGGAACACTTAACTAAATAAAGTTGGGCATGGAGACATGTGTTTGAAGTCCTGGCACTTGAAGAATGTGGTAGGAGGGTTAAGGCAGAGATAGTGTCCCAAGAACACCTAGTGAGTCAGGAAAGGTACTGAAGAACCTGTGAGTGCTGCAGGTTCCCAATGACACAGTATGTGGGATGACAGGAGACTAAATTACCAAGACTGCAGCTAGGACACAGCCAGGCTTAGGCACGCTTTGATTTTTAATTAACACTTCAACTCTTGGTGAATATTTGTTAAATTTATACACAGGACAAAGACTGAACTCATTATTGGGCTTTAGGCAATTTCTTTGAAAACAATGTTTTCTGACTATTTGGCAACTTCTTTAGTAAATATGCACGTATCTGTGTGTGCATATATGACATTTATCATATTAGGGTAAAAAGTCCATAAGGGACATAGCAAAGGGTATGTCTTGATACCATGCACTGTTCCATAATGTAGCTATTACGTATTTCTAATCTCATTGTTTTCAAGCACCTAGAAATGAGAAAACCAGTCAAGTCAAATAGACATTAAGAAGTAGCAGACCATGCAATGGATTGTGTAATTCAGGTAAGCTATTTTTAGCACAGAAGATAAACCTGAGTGAAACATTACAACAAAAATGAATAAAGTCTGAAATTTATGAATCCATACTGATCTACTTTTATCAAAAGTACCAAACTTGCAAAGTCATTCCCAATTAGACTCTGATTCTGCTTCTTAGCTTAATTATGCTTGCAGGAACCCAATGTCCATAATCCCAGTGAATTCGTACAAGGGATCATACACACAAAGATACCCAAAGCATAAGGACCAAGTCTATTTACTACGACTGTCCAGAGCACCAGTGCTGGTTCTCAGTACAAACTGGCACTCACTTAGAACTTCAGTGCTGACGGTAAGAGAAAAATGATAACCATCAGTCCAGGACAGTGTCTGGGGAGAGCTACATTCATAAACCTCTCCCACTGGTGTTCTACTTTTAAGCATTCATTTTGTCATCTACCAAAATCCTTGAAGAGTTCATTTAAACCTTCTTTGAGTAGTCTACACCTCCCTCTAGTCTTAATTACACTCACCAGCTATAAATGGCTTGCTTTTTCTGTGAGCTCTATCTTTTATTTTTTTAAAAAGAGAAGATGGGCTTTCTGCTGCAGCCCAGGTTGTCCTAGAATTTTAAATCTTCTTGCCACAGCATCCCAAATGCTTTGGGGTCTGGAAAGTACCCCATTTGGTAAAGCACTAAATACTTAAGCATGACATCCTCAGCTCCATTCCTAGCAATCATATAAGGAAAAGCCGGGTGTGGGCTGTGTACTTGCAATCACATTGCTAGAGAGATGGCGAAGGCAGATTCATAGAGCTCCCTGGCAAAGAATGACACTCCAAGGTTGACCTCTAGACTCCACATGTGTGTACTCATCACAAGAACACATACACACACCTGTACTTGTGTACAAGCACACACAAAGCTGTACAGAACCATGCCTGGCATTCCAAATGTCTTGCATAGAAAGCTTATTATGAAGGCTGATTTTCAGATAGCTAGAGAACATGTGCTGCATGAGGCCCACACTGAGGATGCTGTGTCCAGTGCACAGTTTCTAACCCTGTTCGTCTTCAGAAAATCAGGAGCATCTGCATCTGTCACAGGCCCACAGGTGGTGCAGATGCTGTTGGCTGGGGCCTTACTCTGAGTGGGCACAGGAAGCTAAGATGGCTTTTATTATCTCACGACATACACTCAGTGTTACTTTCCTCTCTCTGGCCACCCCACTGCTACTGCTCTCATCCAAATCCCACCTCATCCTCCCCTTTCTATCTGCAAACTCTGGCTTAGAAACACAAGGTTTCTAAGACCTGAAACAAAAGCAGGCACACTGGTCTCTGTGCTGTTCATGTGCAACCTGTCACATTCACTTGCATTTTCCCTTTGCTCATTTTTCTGAAATGAGCACACTGCCCTTAAAAATACCACACACACACACACACACACACACACACACACACACACACACACACATTCAGTCTTCACTCAAACTCACCATTCTCCTGCCATAGCTATCCAATTTCTGAGATTACAGGCATGTGCCTCACTTGGCTTTAAGTGTAACTTGAGGAAGGGACTATAAAGTTATCTCTTTCCAGAGTTAGATGAAACATACGGATTTAGTCAAACAAAGGGACTCCCAGAAAGCAACAGACATGGTATGGTTGCCAGGGGACCCTGTATCACAGCATTGGAATATAGTGACACTCACTCACCACGGGCACCAGCAAGGACAGAAACTATTTCTGTAAAACAGTAAGCCAGAGACTGTTCTATGCCCAGGCTATAGCCCATTCTAACTTAGAACAGTACAGCCGCCATTTGAACAGCTGCTGGTCTAGAAACTGAACTAGAGGTGAGGCTCCTCACTGTGCTCTTTATCTCCAAACATCTAGCCCTGTCAAGGGAAAAAGCAAGTCCATCTAGTGGGAGACAATGAATCTGTTGCTTCCCCTACCTTGCTCCAAGGGAATCTATACTCCAGGCCTTGTATGATCTGAGTAAGCACTCTATCTTTTGCTACACCCCCAGCAGACACTGCGCTTGTGTGTGTTGGAGACTAGCTACATCCCTAGCAGATACTGCTCTTGCTTAATACATCCCTCAATAAATAAGAAATTAACACAGAATATAGAAAATATTACAAAGAACATAAAAGCAATATTATCTTTCAAACATCAGGCAAATAATTATATATGTGTGTGTGTATATATATATATATATATATATATATAAAATACTGTGTAAACAAAAAATTTAATAATTTTAAATACTTCTTAATATACACAAAGACATGGCTTGCATAAGTAAAGAGTTAATAATCTGGAATATAGACAGTAAATTATACATACAAAAATGAAAAATGACTGTAAAACTGAGTAAACACTTTTATATCATGTAAGAGTGATTAAAGCTGATTTATTTTTTTAGTTTAGAATGAGTGGAACAGGGCTGGGGAGGTGGCTTAGTGGTTAAGAGCTTTTGTTGCTCAAGCACAAGGGCCTTACATCCCTAGACTCCATATGAAAGCTAAGGAGGGCACTCCTGCCTGTGGGGGAGGCTGTGGAAGGAAGGAAGGAAGGAAGGAAGGAAGGAAGGAAGGGAGGAAGGGAGGGAGGAAGGAAGGAAGGAAGG
>NC_034593.1:48748375-48824177 GCF_900095145.1 Mus pahari
AGGAAGGAAGGAAGGAAGGGAGGAAGGAAGGAAGGAAGGGAGGAAGGAAGGAAGGGAGGAAGGAAGGAAGGAAGGAAGGAAGGGAGGAAGGAAGGAAGGGAGGGAGGAAGGGCTTACTGGCTGCCAGTCTGGTTTCACTTTTAGCCAGAGACCTGTCTCAAATTAGTAATGTGGTACAGCTAGACACCATGAGCACACACCTGCACAGACAGCAGACATACATGCATGACATAAAATAACATGGAGAAATACAGCATAGACGGCTGCTAAAAATTTAACTAGTATCTCTAGGAGAACTACTAAAAAGACACCCACATTCTAGATCACTAAACACATGGGAGGGTATTTCTGTGGTCAAAGACATGCAGTAGAATATTAAAACCAGCAAACATTAAACACAACAGCATAACAATATGACACAGAACCAAACATGCCAAGTGCCACAAAAAGCTACTGCGTTACACATTTCTTCTGAGAGATTAAACCTGTGAAGGCGGGAAGCCTCCAAGCCCAGCTTCTTTTTGGGACACACAGGTAGCCTGTCTGGAGTTCTGCTCTTCTTTTTGGGACACACACATGACTGGTGTAGAAGCTCTGGGAATTTACACTTTTGCTGTGAAGTTATGTATTTATCTAAGAAATTGGCTCTCTGCAATCACGGCCGAACACAGGTGACATCCACTTAGGCAGGAGTCTGTTATTTCCTGTGTGGCTACTTCTGCTGAGAATGACCAAGTAGTGAAGCCATAGTGTCCCATAGTTATTTTTAGACACTCTAGCAATAGTCTGCTGACTCCAATAAACCTTTGGACAAGGGGAAACATCTAAAACCTTGGTATCAGCTGTATAGCTCCTGATACTGCCAATTAAAAATGCATTCATATTCACCCTACTACTGCATCTGAGCTCCTGGGAAAACAAGACATCCCATGAGACCATATCACCTACAAGTCAATGGTCTGAAAGACTCGAGACCTTACCTGCTATAGTGTTGAGAAACATCAAATACTCAAAGTTGGAGATTTCCCTTCTTTGCCAGCGCTGAGTCATATTAGAAGACTTATACAGCTGTCGAGGAGTGGCCAGTGATATCCTCCTGGAAGGTAAGCAGGCCAGAAAAACACTGAGTCACAGCTGTCAAAAGTCCAGTTGCAATTAACATCACTGTTTGACATCAGTCAGTAATTTCTGGCTTGGCCTTCTTGGGCGGATTATAAAATATTTAGTTGTAGAAATCAACTCTATTTGAGAATTCTATTTATAGCGAAAGGTAAGTCTGGAAACACCTCTACCTGTGAAAATATAGTTGTAAATTGGTAACTAGAGTACACAGGCACAAAAATGGTAATGACAGTGCTCAAAATAAATCAAAGAAGACTAAACCCCACAGGAAATCTACTATATAGCAATAGACTCAGTTACACAGGTGCCTGGCTGCCTTGCTTCTCAGGGGCAGCACGCCTGTCACTGAACAAAGGGAGTGCACAGTACACAGCCTCTACCTGCATGGTAAATACCCACCTCTAATGGAAACCAAACCAAAACAAAACAATGAGAACTTTGAAAAAATGCACAGGTCCAGGAACATAAACACAGCTTTGTGGACTAGGTCACCATCATTGTGTATGTCCGGGCTCAAAGTATTTATCTGAAAATTAGGGGATACCTCATACATTTAGAAAAGAAGGATAAAGCCCCTTGGCTCCTGAAGCTGTTAAGATTCACACTGCCCTTAGCACTGCTTTCCCTCAGTGTTCCTTGACCCAGAGAACACCTAGCACTTCTGTCCACTGCTGGCTCACACACTGGAGACGGTGGTGCTGAGGTGGCGGGATTGTCAAGAATAGGGGCCTTATGAAAGAACTAGGCCATAGGGGCACTGTCCTCAGGAGGAATTAATGCTGGTCTTATAGAGTGATGTAAGAGTGCATGTTTGGCATCTTAACACAGCCATTTTCCTTTCTTGCCCCAAGGAACCCTCATCACAGGCTGAGTAGATGAGGCCTGATCCTGCATGATCAGCTTATGAAACTGAAGTAAATTAATCTGCTTTCTCTGTATTACCCAGCACCAGGTTCTCTTACAACTGAAGCAAGGTGACTAAGGCAACATCTTAAAAGTAGCCACCAGGACTGTAACACTCCAGAAGAGACACAGAGAAGCCCTTTGCACGGTACACTCTAAGAGGTTCTGAAAGGGCAAGCACCTCTCAGGCACTTCACAGCTTCTCAGGCACTGGAACCAAAACTGACCCTAGCACCTTCACTTCCCTGGACCCAAACTAACACTTCACAGAGTTCTTTTTTTTTTTTTTTTTTTTAGCCTGGTAAACACCAAGCACACACCCCAGTCTTCTCAAAGACGTAGGGAAAATAAGGACTACCTAACATGGAAGCTGAGAAATAAAGTGTTAAGTAACATATCAAGGCCATCAATTCCAAGTACAACCAGTGTTTGGATCCTGAAGAAAACATAGGAGATTTTTTTGTTCAGTGTGAAAAGACTGTGTTTTAGACCAACATGAGTCACCTTGACAGAAGATGAAAAAAATGGAAATTAAGAAAGAAGTGACACAGTGCTCTAAAAATTTATTTATGTAATTTATATAATTTTTTTTATAAAACATGAGTCCTTTAAGGTTTAAGAGACATAGTTGTATCATAATTAAGACACAAATACAATGGGAAGTACTCAGTGAACCACACTGTGAATATTAATTAATCAGAGAGGCATTCGTGAGGCTATGCTACCTTAATGGAAATCATCTCTTTGTCCTGAACTTGCTTATTAAGCAACAATCTGATTTGCAATGTGACCTCCTTGGTGAGCTTGCCTTGGTATGGTCTAGGGGATGCTGAAGTCAGTTGTTTGGGGAAGGTAGCTGCCTTTGAATTTAATAATGCTTTGTTGTTTAAAATTAAGTGTCTGAAGGCTGTGGCTGAAAATCCCTGAGAGCTGACTTAATTTTGCATATTCTGACAGAAGCAGGGGTCAAGAAAGCACAGCATGGATTCCTGGAATCTTTGTTAGCCTACTGGGACACACCAAAGCGTTTCTGCTTGGAAGAGCATGGCATCATTCCTAACTTCTGACCTTCCCCATCAGGGAGTGGGAAGGGGTCTGTGTGCACACGTTTTACTCAACTATGCACCCTCATCTATGGGTGTGTGCATGCATATACATACATATATATATATATATATATATATATATATATATATATATATATCATGCACACAATCACATTTTATGAAGTGCCTTTAATTTTGAAAACCTCCACACAGATAATTTCCCTTTTTATGGTAGATGAGAAGGTCATTACTCTTGCCTGCTATCATTCATTCTTTTAACCACTACATACTTAGTTCTTTCTAGATGTAGACATTCTTACTATTACCCTGCTTGTAGGCAGCAGGTCTGGGCGGCATATTTTGCATACCAAAGCAGACCTGGCCTCTAGGTTCTCCCATCACCCCTCAGTCCCTACCTGGTGTACCTGGACCCAACCCTGAACTCTTTCAGCCCAGGGACTACCCTTCCCAAGAAGCTCTTTGCTATATAATCCAGACATTTCAGTTTCTTCTTTCCCCCTTTCCTTCACACTGCCTGCTCCGCTTTCTCTCTTTCTCACCCTCCTCCCCCTCCCTTCCCCATGACGACTTCCCTGGCCTTTCTTGGAGCCAGTGAACTCACCTGTCTGGAGCAGCTTCCCAACAAACCTGCGCATATATATATATCATATATATATCATGTGACTTGAATTGGCTCACTTCATTAAGTGGAGAATATAACTTATCACCTGCACATAGTTCTCCTAGCCTCTTTTGTTTCTTCTAGGAAACATGAAAGCTGAGCCTGCAAGAATATAGCTAGGAAAGCAGGAATGAGTTGAAACTTTAAGGAGAAAACAAGCCAAGACACCAACCCGGTGTTTCAAGACCATGGCTTTAAGAAGTGACAGAAAAGGTAAATCTGAGTATTTTTCTACCCAAAAAAGTAGTCTTTCAGAAGTCAAAAAGAATCGATATCTATAAGAGGCAAGGCATATAGTAAGTAGGAGAGGTGTTGTTTATTTTAAATAAATCATATTCAGGCAGGTTCAAAAGCACTGCAGGAACTCACACATGCCCGAAGTAAGCCCTTAGGCAGTCTCTCATGAATCAGGGTCACTGAGTAAAATGCTGAGTAAAATGTAGTGGGGGATGGGGACTTACTTTTAACCAGGAAGAAATTCTTGATGATTAAAAGTCTAATGTGTGAGCACTTGGGAGGGAAGTGGTGATAACCGTGAGTCAGCTTAGATTTAATCAATGAGAACAAGTCTTATAAACCACTCTTATTGTTTCTGATAGATTAAATGCAGTTTTCTTTGACTTGTATTTTTTATACATGCTTCATTATTTACTAATGTCTTGGTTTAATCTTGTCATTGTCTTCATGAATATCCTGAGCATGTCTACACGTGCCCACAAATTGCTCTTGTCCTGGAAGCTGAAGGAGACCATCACGCATGAGAACTCTCACTGGAGAGCACTTAGGAAAGCTTTCTGCTATTATGCCCTGAGCTGTGAGCTACAAAGTGAAGGATAAATAAAACTATCACTATCTTTAGATGCCTGGTATCTATTTAGGGAAGATGGAGAGAGACTGGCCTTTCCACACAGGAGTGCTCTGTGCTCATCTTTGGGGATTTAAGGGTTTGTGGTGCACAATGCTGGTTGGCTTTCTATGCAAAGACTGTAACTATAATCTTTTTCCTCAGGGAGGAGCTGGCAAGAAAACAGAGCTGTGTCTTCCAAAAGCTCTAGAGTGCAGAGGATCCCTGAGCAAACGCTACCACTGACTTAGAGGTGTAAGCTGATCTCTTCCAGCCAAAGTCACTTGAGATAAACATTCTCAGAATCGTCTGAGAAATACGTTCCTTCTTAAAATACAAACATTTAAAGAGAAATCAGTTGTGTCTTCTCGCTATTGGTTGTGTGAAGTGGGGTGCCAGGGACAACAACACTGATTTTGTGATCTAGAACTGATATCACTAAATACTTGAACCAGAACCAGTAGTATCTTAACACTTAGTTACACACACACACACACACACACACACACACACACACACACACACACACACAGAGAGAGAGAGAGAGAGAGAGAGAGAGAGAGATGGAGACAGAGACAGAGACAGAGACAGACAGACTTCGGGCACTCAATTTCACAGAATGAAGCACAGACAATATACATAATTAGTAATTATATTTTCTGCTTAGATTTGTACCTTTTAATAACATGAGATTTTCAATGGTTCTTCAAATATTACAAAATAAAGAAAACATTTAAGTAAAAGTTAAAAGTAACTATAATGAATAATTATTGCTCTCAGTAAATCCAAAAATCTTTTATTAACTTAATAAAGTCATTTATATCTAGCATTTATAAAACCATAATCTATATGTTACTACTAGTACTTAACACAAATACCATGAGAGGCTTTTGGTATGCTAGTACTATAAGGCTTTAACTAGAAACATGCGGCCACCGCCTCCTCCTCCTCCTCCTCCTCCTTCTCCCTTTCCTTTTGGTTTTCTGAGACAGGGTTTCTAGGTTTAGCCCTGGTTGTCCTGGAACTCACAAAGACCTGCCTGCCTTTGCTTCCAGAGTGCAGTGGATTTGAGTGATGTGTGCCCCCACTGCCTGGCAAAAGATGTCTTCTTTGCATATTAACTTTGTAATCACTGCATTCATTGGAGACATGTGAGTAAGTCTGCCTTAGCCATTCTCTAACGTTCAGTGCAGTGGTATCCATAATGTCCTTCCCTACAGATAACCCACAGAGCAAGGAAAGTCATTAGCCTTAGAAATTACTCTATGTAAACAAACCACAGATATTGTATAATGTGATATAATTACCTGGCTTGTGGCAAACCATAGCTGGTCCCCACTCCAACCCGAGGCAAGCTGTAGACAACTTTTTTAACTGTTGCTTGATCAGGAAAATTAAACATCACAGAGGCTGCAGTAGAAGAAAAGAAAGGGCTTTAGCAAATGACAGGAGAAATGACCACTCAGGACACAATATTCAAGGGCCTACAGTGGCTTGTCTGCAATGGTAATGAGTCTTCATGGAAGATTATCCTGTCCTACAGCTTTGTCCATATAAAACAGAAACCAACATCCTCAAACACACTTGGCTTTGGTGATAACACACCAACAGGAATACAGACAATCATCAATCAGTATTTGACATGCAAATGAATTGTATCAAGGGTAAGCTCATCTCATTTCGGGCTCCTTCTGAGACTTACTTCGGTTCGCCATGAATACTTCCAGTGCAGTGTTCTGCAGAAGGTACCGTCTGGAAAACACAGCTCGGATCTCACTGAACATCCATTTCCCATGAAGTCCCTCAGTGTATGCAAGAACCTAAGAGAAGGAGAGTAACCAATACAGTAGGAACTTGAGATCTGGAGAACACTTTATACAGAGTGCTGTATAATCCTAAAGGACGTATCTTCTGCTTTCATGATGTATCATGGCGCTGAAGTCACCTGATTCTGTTGATTTACAGAATTTCCAACTTTCTAAACTCACTTAACTCAAGAGGCAACAAAGGACTAAAAACAATTATATATTCAAAATAACCCTGTGACTTAAGCAGAAAGTATCCTGTTGGTACTACCAAATCTTCGTCCTTTCTCTTTCTTCCTTACTTCACAGAAACCAGTTACCACTGTGATCAGTTTTTCCTGACTGGTCTAAGCAAATTTTTTTTTTTGGGGGGGGGGTAAAAGGTGAGATAGCAGATGATCCTAGGCTTGTAGGTTACATGTTCTGTGCTGTTACTGTTCAATTTCTCCCTGAGAACCTGTCAGCAGACAAAGACAATGCAGAAGTTAAGGGCTGTGTCCCAGTAACACTTTATTTACACTGAAGTGGCTGCATTTGAATAAGGATGGAATTTGGCTTGACCCACGGTCTAGGGCAACCATACCATTATTCCACTTTTCCCTATTGTCTGGTAACTTTGGTAGGACATTTGATTTAGAACTGTCTAATGAGGATAGACCTATAGGCAAGTGAGGATGCTTTAGAAACGCTAATAAAGCACATCCCAGGAGGCTGACAGTCTTCTTTGAATGGAGCTTCCATCATAGCAGCACGAGCATTCCACCGAACTGCCTGTTCCTCCACCCAGATTAGTGCTGAGCTGATGAAGTTACAGTTTCAAAGTATATAAAGCACATTCTGTTTGATGCACCAACGCTGCTATCAACACATGAACAATTTTTCCTCGGATCTGTATCTGAACTTAAACTTTGGTGAAACAGAAAGTACTCACACACATTAGATTTCTGTTGCTTTGAAAATAAGCTATGAAATTCTTTAGTGGTTCTTTTAAAAACAAAATTCAATATGTGTTTTTAATTTTGTTTTGATAATGTGTGTGTACATATATATTGGGTATATATGGTCATATATATCCATATGTGGATATATATGTATATGTATATGTGTATATATATATATATATATATATATATATATATACATACATCTTAATATATGGATATGTATCCTCATATATGGACATATATATGCAGACATATCTTCCTTAATTGTTTTCCACCTCTTTTTGGAAATAATTGTGTGTATGAATGTTTTATTTGCATATATGTCTGTGTACCACCATGAGCATGCCTGGTAGCTGTGGAAGTCAGAAAAGGCAGTCTGATTATCTGAAGCTGCAGTTATTTGAACTCTTGTGAGCAACCATGGATGTGCTGGGTCCTCTGAAAAAGTGGCCAGTGCTCTTAACTAATGAGCCATCTCTCAGTCCCTCCACCTAGCATTTTGAGGTGTGGTTTTTCACTGGATCTCGAGCTTATCATTTCATCTATTCTGCATGGATAGCAAAGAACATCCTGTCTCTATTGCCCTAGCACTGTGACTGTTGCTATATACTACCATGTAGAACGCCCCCATGTAGTTGCTACAAGGGGCCTAAGTCGGGTCCTTGTACTCTCGTGGCAAGCACATTATGATCAAGCAGCCTCCAGGCCCCATTTCCAGTTGTTTGTTGTTGTTGTTGTTTGTTTGTTTTTTAAGATTTATTTATTTATTACACGTAAGTACACTGTAGCTATCTGCAGACACACCAGAAGAGGGCATCAGATCTCATCATAGATGGTTATGAGCCACCATGTGTTTGCTGGGATTTGAACTCAGGACCCTTGGAAGAGCAGTCAGTGCTCTTAACCACTCCATTTCCAGTTCTTAACTTGGTGGGAGTCATCCTAAGGCCAGAAGGTTTTCAGAGGTGGTTGCGTGTGTGTGAGGTCTGAGACATTCTGAATTACTCTTGCTAAATCTTGGCTCTGCCATTTGCTAACTTTAGATCTTAGGAAAATTATTGAATTCTTTTGGCTTTTGTCCTCTGAAAGGTGGTGACAATAATAGCTGTCACTGGTTACTTTAAGAACCAGTGAACATGAAGGGCCAGCTCTATGAAGTTTTTCCCATGTGACAACTCCTCTCAGTTTATAAATGCAAAACTTCTTCCCATGTGTTTTACAAAATGGTAACTATGGTGACTCACTGCAATTCATATTTACATAGATAATATAACCAGCTGCACTTCTGAATTTTATACACCAGTATAGTTTTTCTTTTCTTTTCTTTTCTCTTTTCTTTTCTTTTCTTTTCTTTTCTTTTCTTTTCTTTTCTTTTCTTTTCTTTTCTTTTCTTTTCTTTTCTTTTCTTTTCAGAATGTAGAAGTGGAAGAATACAAGATTGCCAACATCATCTGTGTTGAGTAATAAATATCTTAAGACAAATAGTTGAAAATTGCATATGATTATTTAATATCTGCATACAATTATTCCATTAAGTAAAAAATAATTAAGAACATTGCAATTCAAACAGTCCAATGAGTAAACCATTGTAGTTTCTTGGGAAATCCTGCTGGGCCCCTCATATTAATCCTGGTATGTCATGGTGACAGTTCCCTTACTGTGCTTGGGGGTTACATCTTGCACACCTAGACACAGGTATGTTTTCACTCATGTCTATCCATAGGAGCTGTGTTATAAAGAACATTTGCTCAAATACGTAACTGAGAAAGCAAACTGAACTGAATTTATAGTCTTTTGGGTCCACCTTAATCCTTCACTACTTGCTGTTAAGATGAATTTATGCCCCTTAAATATGTTCCCTCTATCAGCTTGCATGATGTAAGGCCAATCAGATGCCACCAAGGAATTACATGGAGAAAGGGCTTGCTTCCTGTGATGCACTCCTTCTGTACTGCCTGGTCTTTGTGCCAGCTACTGAGGTACACAATGGCTAACTGACCCCACTGGCCTGCCAGCAGTTGCCAAGGATTTCCAACCCTAGCAATTCTGGAGCAGCGTCTCTGGTGAGGATACACCAGGAACAGCTTTACGGACTCCTTGGAGGGAAATTCCTGAAAAGAAGAATGCTAGCTAGAGGACTGCTCCAGCAGGACCCTGTGTCTGTGCGGTCAGGAAGCTCCTTCATGGCAGAAAGGCCTCATCTCAGACTCCAAAACCAGCCCAAATATTTTCTCTTTTATGCAGAATTTCCATAGTTCTTAGAAGTGTCTTTATTTCTTATTAGCCATTACCTCATGGCTTTACTCTTGTTTTAATTACATTGAATTATTTACATTGTTCTTCAGCCATATACATTAAGTGGTTTCTCTCCACTGCCTGATTCAAAGGCTTCCTGAAAGGCAGCAGAAAGGTTATGCGGTGAGATTTTAGACCCCATGGGGAAATTGTGAGATGGGGAATCGAAGGCTCTGCACATGGAGGCAGAGTGGCCAGATGGGATACTATAGTTATGTGATGAGGAGTTTAAATCTATTGGTGTGCATTTCAGAAATATAAAGGAAAATTACTTATAGTCAAGTAAATGCTGATTTTATGGTATGTTTCTATAAAAATCTGGGCACTAAGCCCAGGTCTGAAATATGAACTGATACAATAAAGCCGTCCATGCATACCTACAGTTGTTACATAATGCTCTCTAACTTTTAGGACCTTCCATTGCAGTGCTTCAATTTGCTCTCCTTCTAGTCTGAGATAGTCTCCTACATCATTCAAGTACTTTTCTCAGTACTTGCGGTTTCTGTTTTTGTTTTCTCCAAGTCAACTTCCCCACATCCCCTGGCTGTGTTGTCCGTCCTGCTTCTGCAAAGTAGCAAATGTATTACAAAATCCGATCACTACTAACTACTTCATTTGCTTTTGTTTCCTCAAAACGGAATAAATGTGAAGTTCTTTACATTCTATAGATCAGAACCATGAGCAGTAGAGCATCCCGACCCCAAATCTTATGGGATCTTGTCACTTTGTAAAGTGGTCACTGACTGTTCTAAGTGTTTGGTATACAAAGTAAAGAGAAAAAGACTGTGCCAACCTGTGCCCTAATGTCATCCTCATTCACCTGTGAGCTGAAGCACACAGGAAGCAGGAGGGAACACCCACTTGTAAGCCACCTACTTAAACGTACGCTTAACACACATTATCTATAATCATGTGAAGAAAAATAGGGCTGATGTGCACTCATGTGGATCAGACATGGACAACACTGTCAGAAACATGAATAGGGCTGTCAAATCAGTTTTGTCTTTTCTTTTCCTTCAGAGGCGGTTAATACTGTGCAAACTAAAAGTTCTCGTATAGTGATGGCCTCGCCGACCTTAGGTCACCTAACACACACACTAGAATGAGCAGCACATATACTTCCTCTGGGGATAGGGAAACCACAAGTCCCGAGTAGGGTAGCTGCTGTTAAGAACGACTGAAATGCCGCCGCGGAGGTTGGATGTGTCCTCCTCAGTGCTCACGCTTTATTAACATTTCCAGTTTCAACAGTTTAATTAAAGGGCTTGCATTCCACAGTAAGTTATAGGTTACCATTACTTTTATAATTCCATGTAAATTACAAATGGCTCAGGACTGTAGCAAATATATTCAAGAAAGAATAGGTCCAAAGAAATCTGAGGTTTTTATTCACACAGGAATATATGTGTTTTTCCTACACCTGCCAGCAGAACTGGGAAGACTCCCCCACCTGGAAGAAAAGCAGAAGTTGGGATGGGAGGAACTGCCCTATGCTGCTGGCGTGGCATCCTTCCTCCCAGCCGGTCCCACCTGCTCTGGCGAGGCTTCTCCCCAGCAGATGCAAGGAGAAGTAAGAGATGCAGGTTCTTTTCTATTTCATTTCCATAGCATCAGGCTCTTGCTGGAAATACAAAGAGGCATCTGCTCCCCCTGGGGAGTAAGATCTGCTGAGGGTGAAGACTCTCAAACACAGGCCCACGAGGAGGCAGTGAGGGAGAGATGAAGAGTGGACACTCTGATGAGGGACTTAAAAATCCTCTTTCAACACAAGGTATTCTCAATTGTTTATTTTCAAAACAAACTATCTATTTGGACTGTCAACTTAAAGATATTTACAGTTTATCTTTGATGGTAGGTTAGAAGGTGATTTTAGCACATAGCTTGTAAGAACACTGAGTAACATTTAAGAGTGAATATGACAATTCCTCTAAGCATGTGAACATGATGTTCATCACATTTTATTCAATGCTATTTTAATGGTTGCCCAAATACTTTATTCAGATATTGTGTTAATTGTACATAATGAGATTCAACTTGGAATATGTTATTAAATATATTTTCTACCAAGAACCCAACAAAAATCATGTAAACTCATTATA
Source organism: Mus pahari (assembly GCF_900095145.1). NCBI lineage: Eukaryota > Metazoa > Chordata > Mammalia > Rodentia > Muridae > Mus > Mus pahari. Next base: position 48,760,116 of record NC_034593.1, read on the forward strand.
TTTCTCTTTTTACATTGAAAATCAATTTTTCTTTCATACAAATTACCCCAACCACAGTCTCCCCTCCCTTGATTCTTCCCATCTCCTCTCTCCCCTTATAAATTTTCAGCACATTTTTAAGAGAGGTAAATTATAATTTTTATAATTACTTCTGTATTTTTTTGCAATAGTAATATTCTCTAATGCCAGTAGTAAGCTGGTAGGCAACAGTTAGTCATCTTATTGAGATGGAATTCTAATATTATTTCATATTTTATGTTTAGTTATTAAAAATACATCCTAACAAAAATTAGCAATGTTGTTGTAATTCTGATTACTGAACATCTGCTATCCTGTCCTTTACTGATATATACTATGGGATCGTTAGGGGTCAAACACTCTGTAGTTGCGAGTTTATGCAACCCACCCATAGATGGCTTTTTATATATTAATCTTTAATTGCTATATTTTACCAATTTGTACACGCTTACCATGACTTAAGTCTTCCAAGGATCTGCCCTCTTTCTAATGGTGAGCCTCAAATAGTTACTATTGTTATTATTATTATTATTATTATTATTATTATTATTAATTATTCAATTTGCTTACAATAAGGAATATATTTACTAATCTCACAGAATGCTTGTGAGGTCAGATAAGAAAATACACACACACACACACACACACACACACACACACAGAGAAAGAGAGAGAGAGAGAGAGAGAGAGAGAGAGAGAGAGAGAGAGACAAGATCTCTGGTCCTAATCACCAGTAATGACATCAACAACAAATGCATACAGAACCTCATACAATCCCTCACTGAACTAAAAGCCATTGCCTGTTTTCTTGGCTGTGACTCGTAGCATAGATACATTGCCTGTTTTCTTGGCTGTGACTTGTAGCATAGATACATTGCCTGTTTTCTTGGCTGTGACTCGTAGCATAGATATTAGCCAATTAACACCTCTAACCTCAAGGCCTAGGTCTAGAGCAACAGCTCCTGTTGCTCTGTTATCTGCAGTGAAGACTGTAAGGACACTTCTTTGTCTTAAAATAGAATAGAGTTAGGCCTCCTCTGTTCTATCTGTCTTCTCTCAGTGCTGTCCCTATTTCACTGTCATATGGTTACTTTCATTTAACAGATACTATGAACTAACTGCCATAAGTGACTGGTGAACAGCTGAGGCCCATGAGGAAGGAAGGCCATGGATATTATTGAGGCACAGTGGGCTATGGGTCCAGGGCGTCAGTGCATGTGGTGTGAGGAGGGAAGGTGAGAGATGAGAACAGTAAGGGAGGGGTGGGAGCCAGATTACAAGGCTAGGTCAGACAAATTATATGGCGTTTGGGCCCTGGTCTGAGAACAATGACATGCCATTTGAGGGTTTTCTACAAAGATGCCAGATCATTAAATTAGCACTTCAGAAATCATTGCTGTGACTACAGTGAAGAAAGGATCTTAACAGGAAAACAGAGAGTTTGTCCCAGTAATATACATAAACAGTAAGTCATTACTAGTTAAAAATTATAAACTCATCCAAGAGAGTGTCACTTGTGTCCTTTGCATTGTCTTACACTGTGGCAAGTTCTTTAAGCTGGTCTACTTTATTACCTGCATCTTTCAGAACTGGTAGAGTGAGGATGGAGACCTGACCAGATTCCACCTATTCTATTATTCCTTACAGATTCCACCTATTCTATTACTCCTTACAGATTCCACCTATTCTATTACTCCTTACAGATTCCACCTATTCTATTATTCCTTACAGATTCCACCTATTCTATTACTCCTTACAGATTCCACCTATTCTATTATTCCTTACAGATTCCACCCATTCTATTACTCCTTACAGATTCCACCTATTCTATTACTCCTTACAGATTGCACCCATTCTATTATTCCTTACAGATTCCACCTATTCTATTACTCCTTACAGATTCCACCTATTCTATTATTCCTTACAGATTCCACCTATCCTATTATTCCTTACAAAGGGCACCTCACTCACTTTGGTGGATGAAACACTTAGCAGTTTGAATTACAAAAGCGCTCAGAGCTGCCCCTGGAGTCCTCTGCAAAAGCACTCTCCAAGGTGTGGGCTGAGGAAGGGACGCTGGGAAAGCTGTTTTGGTTTTGTCTGAACCATCAATGTCTCCAGGTGTAAGCTAAGCACTGAATCTTTTGGCTGTGTTTACCAATTTCTCACTCTTGGCAAACTCTAAAAAATCTTACATTCTTCTCTTTGCTGTTTTTTGTTTGTTTGTTTGTTTGTTTGTGTTTTTGAATGGGGGCTGGGCAAAACAGTTATAAGTTCACTAGTCTGTAGAAGCTAGAATATTATCTTCTTTTGTAACATTCTGCACTGCGACAATTTTGTAACTGGTCACATTTATAATTTCTTTTATCTTTAGACATTTTCCTTCACTTTCAGATCTGAGTTAGCATACTTTATTGAACAAATGTGAACAAATGTGGTAAAAGTGCTATTTAGATATTACAAATTGTCAGGAAAGTTGTTTGGCCTTTTGAAGATCTGTCAGGTGAGATGCTAATGTAATTATTCTAACAAACTGGTCAATGTTTACCAAGCAGACAGAAAAGAGAATTGCTTTTTTTCTCCCAATCTAGTTATGCTATGATAGAATTCTCATAATTTACAACTTTTTGCTGTGAAGTATTTAAGTATACAAAAAAGTGAAAAGTGTCCAATGTTGTGAGAAATCTTAATACTTTTAAAATGAGACACAAGCACCTCCTCCCAGGTTAGCTTATACTCAAGGGAACTTGCAGGAACTGCACAAAACAGAAGCACCAATGTCTTTGCAGCTCTGACCCACAAAGCTTCGAGCATTAAACACCCCGCAACAAACACTTTGTCAACATACAGCAGGCTTCTGTGTGTGCAGCTCACGGCACACACACAAAGTGGGAGCTATGGAGCACTGTGAAATCCCACATTTATCCACCCTGCACCTCTGCCTGGCTCTGAAGCCAACCATTCTGAATACTTTTCAGGTCCCCAATGTGCCAAGTTCTGTCACTCTTCAGTGCCTCTGCACATAATGTTTCTTCTGCCTGCCAATCCCTCACTGTTGGTTTCTGTTCATCAACTGCCATTACCGATTAAGCTCAAAGAATCTACTGCCCCTTCTGAGAGCCCTGCACTCACCTCTTCATGACAAAGCAAGCCACCACAACCCTTGGCTTACTTGGTGTGTCTTCAACACCTGTGACACTACAACTCACTGGAGACAGCAATTCTCAATTATTTCCTGGTATCTGATGGTCACGTTAAAGCAGAAGCTACCCACGTTACTTAACTCACTAAGAAATCATGAGTATCTTAGCTGATCTGAATTTAATAATACATATGTTCAGAAAAGTAACTTTTAACAAATTTTATTAAACATTCACTTTGTTTTATGTGTGAGTGTTTTGTCTACATGCGTGTTTGCGCACCACGTGTTTGCTGGGTATCAGTGTGAATCAAAAGAGGGCACTAGATCCCTTGGAACTGGAATTAGGGATGTTTGTAAGCTACTGTATGGGTGGTGGGAATTAAATCTGCGCAGGTTACAAGAGCAACAAATGCTCTTAATTGCTAAACCATCTCTTCTGCTCCTAAAAAAAGTTCTTTTCATTAATTAACTTTTGTTTTTCCTAAAAAAGTTCTTAATAAATATGGCCTATAACAATTTAAACCACTCACTGGGGGGGGGGGTCTTAAGTTGAGCTACATATTGTGGCTGTAATTTCAGTGCTTGGAAGACAAGGGTCGCAACTCACAGGACTGTAACTCCTAAGCTAGGCTCAGCCATACAGGGAGAGTCTTTCATGGACAGACAACCAAACAAGAATCGGCTTGGAGATTTAGGGCAGCACCAGAGTGCTTTACTGACACCCTCAGGGCCCTGAGTATGATCCTTAGCCCTGTGAAAAGAAGCAAAGACATAAGCAAGCATCCAAAGGCCCTAGACTGATTCCAAGTTTATTACGGACAGGACTGGGCAGGACATGGCTGTTTCTCCTTTCTAAGGCTGTGGTGGCCATTCTTGGCTTTTTCCTTGACTTTATCTGCAATTAACTAAAACCCAAGTGTCTGAGCACATCTGTGAAGGATACTCAGAAATCCGCAGCTTTGCCTCCTGAGTGCTGGGATTAAAGGTGTGCACCACCATGCCCGGCTAGGATTTTTTTCTTAATTAAACCATTTGAAGTGGAAAGATGCACTTTTAATCTGGACCTTTGGGTTGGGAAGATCACCTTTAATCTGGGCCATACTTTGTAATGGCAGCCTATATAAAGAATAGGAAAGAAGAAAGCATTTGATCTTTGCCCATTGCTATCTTTGGTAAGTTCACTCCTTCACTGACAGTAGAGCCTACTTCTTTGGGATTCTAATGTATACTAAAGAGCAGATGAGACACCCAGCCTCATGGGCTGAACAAATACTGAACCTTCCTTTGGTAGACAGTCATCATTGGACTAGCTGGACCACAGCCTGAGTCTACGTTTTGTTCCTTTAGAGATCCCCAACTAATACAGATGTTCCTTTGTACTGGGTTTACATGGCAGCAAACCTACAATCATGGCTTCAGTAGAATGAACTGGGATGGGCAATTCATATAAAGACAGTTATCTCAATAGGAAACTTAGGATTCCTGTCTGTGAAAACCCTGCCTAGGGTCACACTATCATGAATATTAGCTGTCTGGCTCAACCAGATAATCTATCTTGACAATCTGAATGTGAGGTATTCAAAGAGACATACACACAGTAGACAATGAGAAAGAGCCAAAAGCAGTAAGAAGACAGTGAGCAGGAACCACAGAGTGTGGGTATTCAGAGAAGCAGAAGCCAAGACAGATGAGATGGGTCTTGTGCGGGCATCCTGTCTCTGGATCTAGGTGTATCTGGTGACACTTAGCCTTCCCTGGCTCTAGCCACATGGGCTTGTTTTCAGCCTCTCTGACATGCTAGGCTGCCTACTATGATTTTTTTTTTTTTTTAAAAGCATGTTCCTCCCCTCCCGGAGGCATCTTCCCTCCCTTCTTTGCCTTCATTTCTCATTTACCTGTTGTAGTTTTTTTCAGCAGACTTGTCTGGCTACTTGTAATTTCTCTACTGAATGATATCAAAGCAATATGCATGAGTTCTCCCCATGTACCCAAAGGAAATGTTGTGAACTGATTACATATTGTACCGATGGCATCCCTTCCAAACTTAAGACCATGTATTCCTCCTTATTACTGCACTGCTATTACTTAGTACAGTGCTGAAAACCCAGTAAAAATGTTTTTGTTGGATTATTAACTATATATGGAATCAATATGTGGCTGGAAAAGAACAGAGCGCACATATCATTTTAATCTCACTTGGCATCTATGATTGCACAAACAAAATATTTTACAATTTAGCTAGTAGCTATTAATTATCATCTTATACTACTTTTAATATTTCTCTGAAAGGAAAGTGGTTTATCGGAACTTTAGTGGCATTTCAGTTTAAAGAAGGCCCAACAGAATTGTCCATTTGTAAGCTAGTGAGATGACTCGGTGGGTAAAGGTGCTTGCAGCCAAGCCCTTTGACCTGAGTTTGATTCCCAGGAGTCACATAGGAGAAGTAGAAAACCAATTCCTGCAAGTTGTTCTCAGACTTCAATACACACACACACCAAATAAATGTGTGCATTTTACTAAAAGAAATTTCCTACTTGAACCTTACGGTGTTTCCTCAGAGGAAACCGACCCAGAACCCACTTCTGCTCCTGCTCCATCCACCACCGCCGTTAAACGACTATCATAACTGATCATGTCAGATGTGTGTCTTCTTCCCACAGCTGAGTCAAGGCACCCATCCCAGGGACAGAGGAGAGGAGGGAAATGTCATTCTGGAGAAGGAACTAATGCACAGTTTACTCCCTCCGTCTCTAGATATCCCTGAGAGGATGCTAAGTTCTGAAGTGCTGATGACCTCAGTATGAGAAACAAGCCCGGCGTAGCCCATCATGGCAGAATGGAGAAAGTCTGGGAGGCCAAGAAAAGCAGCCAGCTCAGCTAGCCTGGGAGACCCCCTAGTTCTAGGACTTACTCACTCAGCTTGCTGTCATCCACGTGTTTCTATGTCTCACATCCAAATATCTTTCTCTAATATACACTTTTGAATTGGGAAATCTGTACACAGAGAGGACACCAAAGTCTGTTTTTTGACCCAGGCTTTATGCTTTTCTCTTTACTGAAAGAAAAGCGTCTCTGTGTATCAGTTTAATTCTCCATAAAGATAAAACTGCCCTAGACAATGAAATCTACACACACTTTAAAATAAGCAGGTATTAAATATTTTCAATGCATTGTGTTCTATAATAGCGCTCCCTGTTTGCTTGGGAAATTCCTACTAGTAATATCTGCTGCTCAAAGCAGCATTTATCTAGTCTACCGTCTACTAAGTGCCTACCATATAGGCACCTGGCTCACCAGGAACCAGGACCACAAGATGAATAATTTTCTAGTGAAAAGATTGTGTGTGTGTGTGTGTGTGTAGAGGTTATTAGCAGATGAAAGATGATTTAGTAAAAATTGAGTTCAGAGTTTGTGAAGAGTATTTGCTCATAAAAACCTGACTCTTGGGCCTTGAGAGCGCATGCAAGGGTTCCCAGGTGGACTCTTTCTCTTACCACTGCTGGTATCTGGCTCCACTCTTTGGGCAAGAGAAGCTACTGTGCGAACCAACTTGGAAGTGAGGGAACTCACATCCCATCCACAAAGTCTCACTTTCTCATGTTGGTATGCTAATGCAGTTCTTTTCCTGAGACAGGGGCTGTAGGTAAGAACTTGAGTTTTATCAAGTACTTGTAACAGTGTTCTACCAACAGCTTCTCCTCATATAGCATGAGAATGCTGTGGGTACTAAACCAGTAATTGGTCTTCTTATGGTGCAACTAGCTCTGGTTATCTCTTGAACTGTTTTTCTCATATATTACTTAGTACATGATACTCAGTACTATGTCTGTCATATGTGAAGATTAATCTTTAAAAGCATATTGTGCTTCAACTAGAGACAATTTGGCTCCTGAATTTCCTATGCGTTTTATACTTCTGCTCCCAGTTCTCTAGATGAAAAGGTGACTGGCTGTTTAAGAAACACCCTTTGGGGCTAGAGGGATGGCTCACTGGTTAAGAGCACTGACTGCTGTTCTTCCAGAGGTTCTGAGCTCCATTCCCAGCAACCACATAGTGGCTCACAACCATCTGAAATGGGATCCAGTGCTCTCTTCTGGTGACTTCTGACTGAAGACAGCAACAGTGTACTCACATATACAAAATAAATAAATCTTTAAAAAGAAAAGAAACTTCTGTTGCCCTTTGCTGGGCATGAACAGAATTGAGAAGGATACTTGTAGCATGAGGAAACAGAACTGTAACTTGGAGGTTGAAGAGTCCAGGCCTGACTGCTTACTCTGCAAACTGTACCTCACTAAAGACTGGCTCATGTGTCCCAGGAATAAGTCCTCTGTCCATAGGCAATGCTTTCCAGAATCACACATGAGTTGTGCATCAAATATAATCTACTAGGGTCATAATCTACTAAGTCCCAGGAATTAAGTTTGATGCTGGGGGTGATGGTAAACAAGGCAGAGAGGTCCCTCCTTTCACTCTGCCTGTGCTTGTGTCTACAAGGCAGGACAGACACACCTGTCTGGCTTGCGGAAGGAATAGAATGAGTCTTTATGTAGTATTCTTATCATGGGCTTGTCTGCTGTAAGGCAGTGCTTCCAGAGGTATGAGGCCTTCTAGAGCACTCACTGCAGAAAAGACACGTAGCAAGTGCTGTGACTTCAGACTCAGCGTCCAGAGAGTGTGAGCTCTGAGGAGGAGTTCTGGGATCCCGCTGAGGCAGGAAAATAACAAAGCCCAGGATTCCATCTATATTCTGGAAAGAATGCTGTGAGAGCTGTCTGTACAGTGACTTTATGAGGATAAACCTGAGATCTCAATTAAGGAGAAGCAAGCGATGGAAGCTTCACTTCAGACAGGCACAGAAGGAAAGGAGAGGAAAAGTGGACTGTCTGTGCTTTAGACAAAGTGGGAAAGTCTTGGTGAAGTCACTGATGACCTAGAGGTGCTGCAGGCACTGGAGGAAGTGAAGCCATCTGCCATCTCTGTGCAGACTGTGGCACACATCAATGATGTAAGGTAAGTGTTCAGTCACACAGACATTGGATGGGGCCATCACTCTGCTACTACTGTCAGAGGTAGGAGTTTCTGCAAAGGAAATGTGGTAATAAGATCAATTATCCTATCCACTCATGGGCAGACAGCCAGTAAATAAAATTAAACAAATTAAACTGATTAAAGTTGCATTCTCCATTGATATGAACAAGCCTCCTCTACAGCATCATTTTCTTCCCACACAAAGCTATTTCTATGTCTTACTCAGACACTATGCCTGTGTAGAGTAGCTTCCTTCTGAATGGCCTGGCGTGTGGCACACAACACAGCAAGGGCCCTGCATGTGTAGCTTCCACGGTACCGGAACCCCATGTACTTTAATAAATGCTGTAGAAGGTAAGTCAAAATGTATACCAAAGACACCCACATCATGAGTTCATTTATGAAAAATGAGGCTAATTTGGCATAGATTTCTATGGAGCACGTACGCGTGTGTTAATACATTTAACTAATCATATTTCCGTATGGTTGTGCCAGAATTTTGTACTAAAAACAAAAATCATTGATGTTTCTTTATGTCAGAGCAGAATGATTCTCATTGGATAGGTGGGTACATTTTAAATGATGCTCAAGATTTGAAATGATGCTACTACAATTTAGGTGGGCATATCAAGGTTGGTATGAAAAAGGATGACACATGTATATGTATATTAGTGTCTATTTTACTGTATTACATGGTATATTAATATAGTGACTTCTAATGCACAGGAGTGTGTGTATACATGATTATTACACTGTTTATAAATTACTTATGGTCACTCAGCCAGTAAAAGGTGGCCTAAAAGGAGAACCCACAGGAAGGCACTACAGGACAGATCACTGTTACCTGGATAAAGCCCACTCTGCCCCATCTTCACAGGACGAACACCACTGATTTACAACTCCTTTACTGAATCACAATGCCCCACAGGCTTACACAGGCTGAGCTTACTGTTCAGAAAACAACTGTGTCCTCCATGGCTGGGGAGTGTGAATGATCCTATACACAAGAAACACTGGCTGATCTAGCCAAAGCTAGGATACACAGTGATCCTATACACAAGAAGCACTGGCCGATCTAGCCAAAGCTAGGATACACGGGCAAGTGCTGTGACCCACGAGTTTCCATCTTGGTGTGCCATGTGGCTTTGTATCTTCCCCTGACAGGTTAACTTGGTACCCGATGGAGCACTCAGTGTAGTTTTGTTCAGCACAGCATCATGTATTCTGGTAGTCACCCCTGGGAGAGTGAGAATGCATGTAGTTACCTTATGCTGTGAAGTCTAAGGCATTTATTTTTAAAGAGAAAAGGAATACAAAGTTACAAAAACAAAACAAAACAAAACAAATCAAAAAAACAAAAACAAAACAAAACAAAAAAACCAAAAAACAAAAACTTGAGTAAGTGCCTGTTTATTTATAAGAAGAAAAGTCACAGAGGAGGCAAAGTCACAGAGGAATCTCTTCTTGTGGGTCCACTTAGGGTGAGTTTGCAAGCTCATACTAGCCTGCAGTTCTTGGCACCCCTCAGTTCTCACCAGGTTTGGCCTGAGCTGGGCTGCCCAGCTTAAATGAACATCATCACCATCTTACCTCATTCCTCACCACTTTACAATGACTTCTCTAACTTGGTAATAAAGATGACAGGTTGGGGGATGTTGTCACTAAGTAACAGTTCCTTCAGCTCTTTGCACAGCATTCTGCTTCATGCTTCTTAAATTTAGTTCATAGTGTGATCTTATGTCACTTTTAGGAATTCTGAACAAAATATATTTAAAATAGTTTAGAATTCACTGAATATACATGAAATGTACCAATTTTCCTCCCGATTTAAAAAAAAAAAAAAGAATTCCTAGTCTCTCGATTAGGGACTGATAGGCCTCTGTGAGCCCCTTCACCAGGTAAGAAAAAAGATACTTTAATGCACTGTGAAATAAGAACCTTTGTTTGCTCTGATAAATGCCCAAGTATCTAGGCACTGAAGGGTACCACAACAGTAAATCGATGCTAAAGAAAAATTATAGTTCCTTCAACTTTTTACCTTCAAGACTGGCTCTCACGCAGCAATATTAAAAAGAAAGTTTAATATGGGATAGCTGACAATTTCACCCTAATCCCTGCTCTGCTCTCCCCCAATCCCATCCCCCTCCTTTTCCCCTGAACTGAAGTCCAATAGACAGCGGGAGATGAGTCTTGGGTCTGCTACAAGCCATTCAAGCCTAATCGAATGGGTGTAAAAACATATATAAAAAAGATGAAAGCACTCTGCTTTACATATGGCAAAACACATCAGGGAGACTCTGAAAAGAGAAGTCAGACGTTCCATAGGGGCAGGTTAGGTCTGATGCTAATGCCGGCTTAAGATGGTGACAGTCTGGAGCGGGGAGCCTGGCCAGGCTGCTTTAATTTCTCCCTGGAATAGCTCTTGCCCAACCTTCTGCAACACATCAAAGTCTCTGGAGCTCAATTAAAATTGGATTATATTGAAATGCTCCATCTATGGGAGCTGTGTGCTCACTAACACTTTTCTCTCAGTAATACTCCAGATGACAGTTGCCCATCCCAATTTACACAGTTGTCATAGAGACGGGAGGAGCGCGGTGGAGAAGCAACACAAAGGAAAGGTAAGGGCTGGGCTTCCTGCATTTCCTGGATCCCATTTATTACACCAGCGACAGCATCCGAGACACGACATTATTGCACTCTGTGTTTGTGCATGACGTGAAGACAAAGACAGCCGATGCTGGCACTGGGATGCAGGAGCTGTGGTCAAGTGTTTGCAGCTTACTGAGAATCATCCTCATTGTCCCTGCAGGCCAAGGGACAGAGTGTGGCTGGCAAGACTAGAAAGTGTCAATACCTCCTTTTTAGTTACAGGTATGACCTGCAGAGAATAATCTTTAGGGGAAATATCCTTTTCTTTTCCAAATCTGCTATTTAAAATGGCTAAATGTGTGGTGAAGATAGTAAACCATTACTGTCATACTATGTTTTAAAATCACAATGGATTTGGTCAAATCTAATGAACAGTAATGGGACCCATCCCTGACACAGAAATAGATTTCCAAATTTGGACCTGGAATTTATTTCTGGTTTTAATGATCAGGTATTCTATAATCCTTGCTAATTTCTCTCTTGACACAAAAACCTATCAGCCCAGGAAGATCACTGTCAGCTTCCTCCTAGCCTAGCGATGAAGTCAGCTCAAGTGCCTGGCAGTTCTAAAGAATGTTGTGCTCTGCCGGGTATACGGCTAGCAGTGATCAGACATTCTCCTGTATGTAGACTGTGGAAGCTCTAACCTCTCCTGTAATTGGCTTACTGCACTACTAAGACTGTTCTTCCCCTGTGGAGTCACCATGAAAATTGACCAGCTACTGCTATTTTATGGTGTGGTTCACTATTCTTCCTGTGGTAGACCCTCCGTAACTGGAGGTCTTTTTCTCCTGGGAAGATGTGTTAGGACTGTGAAGCTTCAACAAGGCAGGGAGCACAAGTGCAGGCCAAGTGGGAAGGAGGCAGGGATGTGTCAGAAAATCTAAATTTGTCAAAACAAGCCCTGGTTTACACCAACAAGAAGGGCTCTATAGCTTGGGTCCTGACAAAGCACAGAGTATTTATTTATTTATTTATTTATTTATTTATTTATTTATTTACTTGCCCAGCTGTAGAAAACACCATCTAATGAACCTATCTGGGGCGGCTGTCCCCATCCTGTCAGGCATGTCAGGAAATGACAAGCACTGGGGACAGGCTGCCGCCAGTCATAGACAGGCCTGCCAGCTGGAGAGTTCAGCCCCGATCTAATCACATCACCAGAAAATAACTTTCCATGCTTTCAGCTTGACAGGATGGACTTGAGGAAAAAAAAAAAAAAAAAAAAAAACAACAAAAACAAAAAACCTAGGATTGAAAACAATGCTTTTGTTTCGAGTACCCTCAGTTTTGCACAGTAATTAAAAGGGTCCACTAACAGGCCCAATGAATGTTACTTTACAATAATGCAAAGAAGAAGCCATATCATAGGAAAAGGAATAAAATGATCACATGGAGAATGTGGGCACAGAAAAAAGGAAGGTCAAACCATCCTGGTCTCCTGCAACCCAGCAGCCACATCACCTCAGAAAGTCAACACTGTTTTCAGCTCAGTTTATTGATACTCAAAGTGCTTGCCTTCAAAACAAAGCTTGCAAGGCTGATTTCATCCTCACATGAAGAGGGTAAGGAGATAACGCTAGTATTTACACGAGACTGTGAGAAATGCCTTGCTTTGGTGCTGTTGGGGAAATGTGTCATTATGAACAGATGTATCCACAAGGACACGACGACAAGCTGGACCACCTTTACCAGGGACTGGAACAAGTGGTGATGAAGACCTCATTTCAACTAGACAACTTGTTCTCTCAGCATCCTGTGGACATTGTACAGCTCTACTATGGTCACATGTCCAAAGCTCTCCATAACTTGTGTGTGATCTCATATAAACAAATGGAATAAGGTGTGTCGCATACAATTTGGCATTTTTGCTGACAAAACCATTTCCATAAGGTAACTTCTGGTGCTGTCATCAAATCCCTAAAAGTCAGATACAATGCTTCCAGCATATCTGATACAATGCTTCCAGCATATCTATGTTGTGTTATAAGGTATATAAAGTCTCATGACTGAAGACCTTTTTATTCTGATTATGAAAAATAGTTTCCAATTCACATTTTCACTGCATTTCAAAAGCCCACACTACCAAGCATAAGTTAGGGTAGTATACTCTTGAAATGTCACTAGTATAGACATGGAGTTGTCACATAGTGACTGTCACTCACAAGCACTGTCACCTCAGTCATGCGTTTGACCATTTTCTATCTATAAAGTGGTGGTAACCAAGTCAGTCTCAAAGGGCGGCTGCAGTTTAGATGGTGGATCTAGAGGTGATCCCAACTCAAAATGGGATTACAGAAGAGTATCTACCCCAGACAGCAGTAAGTGGTGTGGAGTATTTTTAAATGAAACACTAATTCTTACTTATCATATGGAAATCAGTCTGTAGAGAGAAGGAAATAGAGGTGAACAGTCACTTCCTGGGCATGAACTATGATGGTGGGCGTGACCATGAGCACAGGAGGACTGGGACTTGACTTCTGTACTGAGGTGATGAAGGTGAACATTTCATATTTCCTTATACCAAGTGTTTCCAATGTATGATGATTTTATTCGAGCATCAATGTATAATTTTGTCATTAGCTTGCTCAGTGTGGCTTTTCTGCAGCATTATTTAATTCATTTCAGTCATGTAGGAGCATGGAGAGCTCTGACCTACTGACCCCAATTTTCACTTAAAGAAACAAATATCCTTTTTGCAAACTAAGACAATTTTTCTCTTGTCAACCTTGTTTTAAAGTATTAACCTTATTTCCAATATGGTAACTATCCATGTTTGTCACTGAGATCTGCTCGCCACAGAAGCTTTAATCAAGTTATGAAATTGCTTCTGGTCTTTATCCACTTTGAGAAATGATTAAAATGAACATGCTGAGTGAACGAGCTCACACTGGGGATGCAGGGTGGGCTTTGGTTTTGTTTGCTATCAACTAACTCTTAGAAAGAAAACAAAAGGCAAGCAGGTTGGTTGTGCCTTTACTTAATGATAAGACTCAAGATTTTTGGAAGACCATGTAAACGGCCTTCTCGGATGCTGGGGATCACCATAGAAACTGAGCAGATGGCTCAGTGGGTACAGTGGATGCTGCAAAAGCATGCAGACTTGAGTCTGGATTCCCAGTAACCACATAAAATATAAGTATAGCTGTACCAGCCTGAAGCCCCAGCTCTGAGGAGATGCTGATGGTGGATTTCTGAAGACTGCTGGGTAGCCAATCTAGCCAACCAAACAGCTTTGGGTTGTCTTGAAACACAATGTGGAGAGCAATAAAGGAAGGCACCAAAATCGACTCCATCCTCCACACATGTCTGTGTACCCTAACACGCATGCGTACAGGATGTGAACACATATAACAGATATACGCACATGGATAAAGTCATCATAATGAATGTGCTTATTCTTGAATTTCTGAGAAATGGAAAATTGAATAGAAGCCCTAAATTGAACATGACAAAATTGTATAATGCGCCCCTGAGGACTTTCTAGAGAAAGAGAGATCAGAGTAGAACCATGTTGAGGTACCATTTGTATTCATAAGATTTCATTCTTTGAAAATGGTCCAAAGTCAATGTGAAAAAGTTTTGTGTATGCTCAAATTGGTGATAATGTGATGTTGGTTACTTTTACCTAACTTTTTTCTATTTACGTACAGTCACCATCTGACAAATGAGGCAGTAATTTTTATCCTATTTTACAGGAAGGAAGAAAGGATAAGTAGATCCTCATTTGCCTCATCAAAGTCACAGAGCCTCTGAAGGCTGACAAAGCTGAGCTGAGAAGAAAGGCCCAGTCTAAATGCTCTAGTTCTCCCTTTGCACACACGGAAACCCGCCTCCCAGGATGATAGCATTAGGAGGTGGTGATTGGTCAGTCATGGAGGCTGCACATTCGAGGACAGAATCCTACTCCATAGAAAAGAGACTTGAGGACTCAACTTTTCCTCCAAATACGGGGGACCAAGAAGGAGACATTTAAGGAGCAGAGAAAAGCCTTTACCAGGCACCAAGCTGCTGGTGCTTTGCCTTGGGTGTCTTACACGGGACAACTAAGCAGTGAACTCTGTTTAGGAGTTTGTTAGAGAAATCCAGATGGACTGTGATAACAATTATCCTACCTTAGACACTATATAGAGAACATTTCCCCAGAGATATGGACAAGTTTTTTCAGTTAATTATTTATTCTTCAAAAGATACATGTGATTTACTACCTTTTCCAATTTTTCATTAAGTTCTTAGAAGTAGTTACAATGAAATTTTCATTAAAGGGTGTATGAAAATGTTTCCCAGTATCTCAGCCTTTTCTCAGGACCTTAATGACATTAGTGGTTCTTAGCATAGCATTACTACTAAATTTTTCTAAACTGTTACAGGAACAGATACAGATAAGCAAATTAACTGCCTGGGTTTCAAATTCATTTCATAATATAGTGTTTGCTCCCAACCTCTGCAGGCATATAATGCTCACTGTGATAAACAGTCAACTTTCTGACAAACAAGGCACTATGGAAAAGTTCATGTTTAGCAATTGCATGCAACAGGCTTAGGTGCTACGTAAATGCTGGTACTGATGGGAGCGGATGAAAGTGAGCAAGGAGGAGGAGCGGGTGCTGAGGAGTCTCTTTAACCCCCTTTCCTCAACCAGAGCATGCTGCTCAAAGATGAGCTGACCACTGAACCCATGTAAAAGATCTTCTCTCTTTCGAGTCTACAACATAGCTCTTCCTTGTGGGTTCCATGTGGCCTAGGCTCCAGAAATGAGGAGCAGAGTCGGGCTCCATATTTTACCCTTTCTAGGGTTCCAAAGAAAGATTTTGGCATCAAAGACACTCCAGCCATTGAATTCAACTGGAATCATGTCACTCTCTGAGGCAAAACATAACAAGATAGCTTTAAAATTGACATGTCTAAGTACAGAATGATAAAAGTAAAATGCTAATACAAACTCTTGGTTTTGAATATTTAAACTATAATAAGAAAAAGTGAAATACTAAAGTCTAAAGGAATATAACAAAAGACAGAATAGAGAAGGAATACAGCTAAACAAAAGCACAAACCTTAGGGAGCGAAAATGGAGAAGTCTAAATACTAGTTCTGTGAAAAGACAAAACAGATAAATCTAAAAGAATAGGCAGAGCGCGGCTGGGGAGGAGGAGGAAGTCGTAGAATTACCGGGTGAATGCTATCTCTCAGCTAACAGGCTTCTGAGAAACTTACACCAGTACATCAGAAACTGATTCATCATTTATAACATCAGCGCTTCTCTCCTGCCCCAAAGGCAGGCACCTGCTCTTCAAGGTAACTCTTGGTGCATCCTCTTGTCCCTGATAGCTTCTCTCTTAATTCTTCGCCTGCCTGTGGTGTCTTAATCCAGTGGGGTTCAGCCCACACAGCTCTTGAGTTGTACAGTGAGTGCCTCTGGACTTCTTCAGCTAAACGTCTCAGGAATCTCAAGGAAGCAAGTCCAAAAGGAAGCCTTATTATTTTAAGAAAAGGCAACCTAAGTGCAGGGTGGGTCTGCCGGACCTGCTATGAACTCTGTACTCTGAGGGACCTAAAATGTTTAAGGCTTGTTCTAGAAAAATGAGAGTAGCATTTCCTGTCCTGAGAACAACGAAAGCCTGTGCAGTTATTTACTCTCTAGGGACAAAGCATGAAGGAACAAAAGGAATGAACAAAAGGCTTTCCCCTTAACTCGAGTTTCCTTACCTGGAAAATGTTTATCAGAAAAGTTGGTTTGTGACATCCCACAATGGACAAACTAACTGGAGCAAAACAAATACTCAGAAACTTTCTATGGAGTTATCAGAGAGATGACTTGCGGAAGGGTTGTGGTCTTTCCCCAGAAAAGAAATGACCATAACCACCACAGAAAGTTGAGGTAATGATAATAGCACTGGAAAAGAGAGATGAGCAATCAATTCCTAGAGCTGTTGGGGGGGGAGGGGAAGAGGGGGAAGGGGCAGAGGAAAAGATGGAGAAGGGAGGGAGAGGGGGAGAGGGAGAAGAAAGGGAGAGGAGAGAAGGAAGGGGAGAAGGGAGAGGAGGAGGGGGAGAGGGAGAAGGAGAGGACTACTCCTGGATGTTCCATGGCAAATGCCCAGCTCTCATACTTAACCTGCCCCTCCCTACCTAGGCACCACCACTGGTGAGTCTTCCCTTCCCAATCTCCACTGCCAGTTATTGTCTAGGGATGTCCATCCCCAGTGCTCACGCAAGCAGTACCTCAATCATCTCACGCACAGTCCAGCGTGACACAGTTTCCTCACTGAGTTAGTATTAAACCCACTGTGTGGATGGAACAGTCGGCACTTAACTGCCACCGAAGCACTTTCAAGCTGATTAGATTACTCCTTCCCGTCCCCTTTCCTTGTGGCAGTGCATCCTGCCTCAGTGGGCTGTCACCTGGATGCTGCTTGTCTCCAGGATGCTGCAGAGCTCATGTTGGGGCTGAGTACCCAGCACTGAGGTGGTAAGAGGCTTAGTACCCAGTACTGAATGGTGGGTTTTTAAGGGATGTGGCCTAGTGAAAGGCCGTGAGGTGACTGGGTCCTGCGGAGTATCCCGAAGAGACTGCACTCTCAGTGTTATGCCTCATGGGAGTACATTAGTTCACAGACAGCACACCAGCATGAAGAGCCAGCTTGGCCCTTTTCTAGTCTGTAAGCTTCCTGGATGCATGCAGTCACTTCCATTTCCACCTTTTTGCCTAAATAATTCAATGTAAAAACTAAAAATAAAGGTGTCCCCTCTACAAGATATCTCCCAGTGGCCACTCCTCATGCTCCTGCTTCATACAGCAAACAGGGATCCTGTGACTGCTCAGGAAGAGCACACTACTAATGTCGCCTGTCTCTAACCTTTAGCTCTCGGGGAAAGCACAGGCACCGGAGTTGAGAGTGACTGCAGGGTAACTATACTTCCATTAGCTGGGACAGAGATGGGGGGAGCCATGTGTTGCTGTGCAAAGGCAAGGCTTCTGGCACCTCGTGAGTCTGGTTCCATCTCTGCATCTCTCATTCCATTGCATCTGTGATTTGGAGCAAGTTCCTTTGACTCCGATTCTACATTTCTGAAATGGGGATTTTAAGATGCATACATTACATGGTTGCACTAAGGATTAAAGCAAAGAACTGGTGAGCTGGCTGGTGGGTAAGGGTGCTTGTTGCCAAGTGTGACAATCTGAGTTTGATCCCAGTAGGAGGGTACTGAGTCCTGTAAGTTGTTCTCCGACCTCTATATAAACAAGTTCAAAAACCAACTTAAAACTTTAAGATAGTTAATACCTCTAAGTATATAGTAACATATCCCATATTCTTTCTCATTAATCCCAAATCATAAACACGAAGGGTTGTTGTTTAACAAATTTGAGTCAAATGTCATACAAAAAGACAGGTCTTTCCAAAGAAGCAGCAGTCTCCTGAGCCATAGGAAGCAGCAGTCTCCCTGAGCCATAGGATAGACATACAAGACAGATGTAAAAACACAGTACAATTTTGACTGCATATGTAAGACAGACATGTAGGGCTAGTCAGTGTTAGAGCATGAAGTGGCCAGGCTGGTACTGTCTCTTTGCAATCCTAATACTTAGGCGTGGAAACAGAAAGAAGGTGAATTTAGGGCCAATCTGGGCTATACAGCAAGGATACTGTATAAATAAACATATAAATAAAACCAAAATAACAACATTATGAAAAAAATCAAATAACCAACCTACCCCCCACAAAAACAAACAAACAAAAAAACCCCTGAATCCAATTGTACAAACTTTTAGAGAGTTTAGGTTTAAATTTCCTCCACCTCAAGCTGTGAGCTCAGACAAATGACACCTGGCTCTGCATTTTGGATCCCTCCTTTATGACATCATAATGCTGACATTCCAAGTGTAGAACACAGAGTCTTAAGCACCTACAAGTACTAGTTTCTTTTCCTTCACACCATACCAAAACCAAAGATGATGCTTTAGTGAGGAGTTTCAAGATCATTAAAAACACATCTGCAACCAATCATAACATATATTTTAAAAGATCATGGCATTAAGTGTATGTTGGGTGAGGTGTCTGGAGATGGATTTACTCCTAGAAGCACCACTCTCTGAAATTTCTTGGAAAACCCATTTCATCTTCTGTTTCATAGTTTCACTACAACTGAAATAGGAATCCTCTCTGCTCACTGCAGATGACTGCTAAGGTTCAATGTGGTAAGTCATATAGAGAGCTAATGTGCTCAGTACATAGTAAGACAGTCTAGAGGCTGGTCAGCTGCTCAGTGGAGAAGAGAGTACTTGGCATGCATGAGAGGTCCTAGGTTCAATCCACAGCAAGGAAACTAAAACACAACCTAAAGAAACAAAAAACCCAAACTAAAGACTATTCCTAGAAGGTTTACTTGTTATTTACAATGCCACATAAATGGGAAACACACAATACAGTCAAGACTGATGACAAATTTTGCTTTACCTTTTATGACCTCAAGATAGTCAAATATAGTTGCAGATTTTCAAACACTTTATAAACAAATTTGAATTTCAAAATTTAAAAGAGCGTGCTTGACAAAGCATGGAAATTGTATAATGTCTGAGTTTAGAAGCATGACTAACAATGAAAGGTGACACACACACACATACATACACACACACAGAGAGAGAGAGAGAGAGAGAGAGAGAGAGAGAGAGAGAGAGAGAGAGAGAGAGAGANTGCTTGGCAGATTGCTGTGGGGTCTTCAGAACATTTAAATGTGCTTTTTTAGACAGAAAGAGAGGTGACTAAAAAGCGCCTTGTCAGCCTGCACTCCTTATTGCCAGCCACATCCAGTGCAGCCCTGGCCACCTTTTCTCTGGTCTGGAATTTCAGAAGCAGGGAGCACAAAGGAGCTGATGAGCAATGAACGCTTCGGCCTTCCTCAATTAATCTTGTCTCTCTACCTTTGCTTTTGCTTTCCCACTACATGAAGGTAATAATGACACCCTCATCCATTATCCTTTTATCCCTGTTATTCTCGTGAAATTGCTTAATAATATGTTACAGATTCGTCTCCACTCACATAATTCTTCCTGTCATTTGCAGTATATCATCCTACAAACACACAGCCCACTCTCACTGGCCGCTCTTTGAAGATTATTGTCAGTGACATCTTCAGGATGCGTGTGGAATCTAGAGCATCATTTGTGTTGCAATGGGGAATTACGCTGACTTATCTGTCATTGCCAAAAGCACAACAAGCGATTCAGTGTTAATGCAAAGGTAACACTGGTTTTTATCATGCCTCCAGAACAAGAGCTCTTGTAAATTTATGTTAATGTGGCCCTTTTAGAGTTTAATAACCTCTCACCCTACTGGAAAATAACCCACACATACACAAACATGCACAAACACACTTCTGCAGCATTGGAACATAGCTGGTCAACTGGCAATGATTCATTTACGTTCTCTTTGCATACTAACGTGGATTACTGTTAACTTACATAGATGAGCTTCAGAAACATGCCTGTAAATTTAACAGGCTTCTATTTCAACCACCAAAACATAAATTATTTTGCTGAAGAAGTAACTGAACTTTAAGAATTAGCTAAGTTTCCCTTTGACCACTGCATAGGGGCTTTTCTCTCCAGAGTTCAAGACCACTACAAATGAGCAGTTTTCCTTGATTGAGGGTGGCATTCCAGAGGGACCCAGGCAATCTAGTGTGTATGCCAAGTCTGACAACACATGACAAGCTGGTCGGCGTGCAGTAATTTGACTAATTATACCGGATTAGAGCATATTAATGCAAGCTGTTTTCTCCAGAGTTAATGACCTGCTGACTAGGTTCTGCTAGGCCCCAGTAGGTCCACAGGCAGCTAAAAAACAAAACCTTGTTTTGTAAGCCCTCGTCATTTCACATCAGCAAACAAGCATATCAAACTACTGACCAGCAAAATGCAAGCGACATTTTGTCTGCTATAAAATCCTGCAGCCTTCTCTCACTGTCTACCCCTAAGGGTGCTTTTATATAAAGCTCATGTCAGTTTCTTTCTCTTTTAAAGGAGAGGTAATAAGCCAAGCCTCGGGAAAGAGAAAAACTTCCTGAGCAGTTAGGGGTGTAGACTGCTGTTTCAGGAAGAGGGCAAGGCCAAAGTATTTAAAAGAAGTATTAACTTCATTATGCAAACCTTTCTCAGAACAAGAATCCGTTACAAAGTTATGTCAAAATGATTTTTGTATAATGAAATTTGTCCAAATGTCAAAACTTATTTGAAAGGTATTTCTAAGCCCTGTAGGAATTTTATATATTTTAAAAAAAATAGCTGGATGACTTATATTACATAAACACAGAACAATGAAAGGGGTTGATATTTTAAAATTACTGTTCAGTGTTTTAAAAAGGCCCCTATTTAACTAAAAACAAGCTGAAAACTTCAATGTGTCCCTGAATGTGTTAGAATTTTTATATAATTTATATCTACTCTTTGATTATATAGAAATACATAAAATGTAAGTTCTGTTACAAATACTAACAGAGCTCAAAATGAATCAAGGTATGAGGCTGGTAATGAACAAAAAGAAACACAACACTGTAGAGTCACTCAAAGTCCCTATGTGTGTGGCACAGATGTGTAAACCCCCAGTGGTCAGGTAGGAAAAGAACTAATACTTCAGCACAAAGTTAAAAGGACAAAAACAAGACAGTTCAGGATAATTATTCCCAAGACTAAAGCTAGAAATAAATGTAGGCCAGGGATTTTCCAGAGAGCACTATTCTAGGATAAGGACTGATGTCTTGCATGGCATCCTGAGACTGAGTTTCAAGGTTTACTTACTGAAACACAGTTTACAGAAATCAGTCCTACAGGGAGCCAGCAGTAGCAAGCTCACAGCTGCCTTCCCACAGACCCTGGTCTTCAGAGCAACTGAAGGAGAGGCTTGTCTAAGCGGAGACAATGGCTGTGAGCAAGAGCTCTGCTCCAGCTTGACTGTGAGCTCTGTAAGCAGATGGAAGTAGAAAATGCCAAGGGGTGGGGTGTGCCTGGGAGCCGAGGTAAAGCTGACATGTCACCACATAAGTGAAAGCCCAGGAGAGCCAAGACAGGGGCCAGCCAGCTAGACACTCCGAAGACAAGGCTATGAATAAACAAGAAAATCACTTTTTGGGAGGGATGGAAAAGCAACTCCAAAATGAGAGATTTTGGTTTATGAACCAACTGTGGTGAGCAGGTGGCCCTGTGAATCTCAATCTCTCTCTCTCTCTCTCTCTCTCTCTCTCTCTCTCTCTCTCTCTCTCTCTCTCACACACACACACACACACACACACACACACACACCTCCTTGCTCCTCCTTCCCTATCTTCCTCTTTCTTCCCCTGTCTTCTCACTTCCTTCAGAAGGCCAGGTGCTGGGACTATGGGGCCATGCTTCTTGTCTGTGTGGCCTACTCCATGTAACCTAAAAGACAGAGCCATCTCAGAGGCCACAGTGCCTGCCAGCGAGGATCCAGAGTATTTAGCAATGAACATTCTCCTTAACCTTTAGGAAGTCCTCTGTAAAGAACATTCAACCCGGCCAAGACTTTAATTGCTAAGTGGCCACCGTGTGCTCGATTTCTCACTTGTTGTAGAGTACTTGGCACGAAACTAGTGCACTGGGAAGTAAAGCGAAATCCTATGTTTTCACGGACAATTCAACTCAGAATGAGGCTGGCAGTACTGTGTGGGAAACCGAGGCTTGTTTTGAATGTCTGCCTACATCTAGGACCATTTCATTTCTATTATGGATAAACAGGGGTTAAGATCTTTCTGGAGAGTAAGTCAAACTGAGTCCTCTCTAATGCAGTCCTACAGAAAAGTCTAACTTGGTATTTATTTTTACTCCACTAATTACAGTTACAAAGATTTTATACAAAGACACAAAGGCCATATAAATATCAGGTATCTGCATGGGTAGGAAAAAACAAAAACAAAGAAAAAAACTGATTCATGTTGGGGCTACAACTTCCTGCTAGACTGTGTTCTTAGATGGAAGAGATCCCAAATTTAATCTCTTTCATCAATCCCAGTCACAACAAGGAGTTTAGTAGGGCACCCATGTTGGAGACATTTCAAATTGGACACTTGCAGTTGTTTGCATTACATTTTAATATCACTTATGTGTATATTTGTGTGTGATGGACATGCACATGGCATTTGTGTGTATTCACCAGTGTAGACACATGTTTACACATGTCAGGGCCAGTACTCATGCCTTTCTCTTGTGGTTTTCATCTTATTTTACCAGATGAAACAGGAGGACCAGCCTTTAAGGGTTGTGCTGCTGGTAAGACAAAATTGGGTCCGTAGGTGCTTGGCCAGGGATAGTCACTGAGTTACTTCAGATGAGAATACCCATGTATCAACAACAACAAAAATAATGAAGTTTTTGAAGACTCTTGTCACCCCTGCAAGATAAATGCTAAAATGATACTAATACAACATATCAAGATGAGTGGCTATGATGGGAAAAGAACACAGCAATGCCATGGCATATTTAATAAAGTCATTCTTGAATGTTATCACATTATAGGGCATCTAGCTGCAAGTAAGCAACACCCAGGAGACACCAGCCCACATGGTATCTGTGCATTGAGAGACGGTAAAACCCTGACACCTTTAGGGTCAAGAAAATATGATTTGCTAAAAGACTACACATGGTAAGAAAGGACTAACCATAATTACTAAGTTTCCATTTAAAAATTGGGTTTATGGAATTGCAGAAAACTTTATTTAAAAAAAAAAAAGACTTTGATGGAATGGGAAAAACCGTGAACAACAAGAGAAAAGGAAACTAGGAGTCTAGGGTTGGGTAAGTTTGGCTCATCCATTAGATGTGTAAGTAGAAATGTCAGAGATTAAAAGGGACAGTACTTTGCCCCTTGACTTCCAAAGTTAACTGTGTCCCAGGGACTGTGGGAAGCTCTCAAAATGTCCTGTTGCTCTTGCCAGTCCCATGTCCTCCATAAGGAGAGTATGGATACCTTCCAGGTAGATTCTAACCCATGTCCATTCAACTAAGAGGAGAGTTAGCACACAAAATAAATGTCATTACTGCTTCCAAGTAAAGCCATGGTCAAGCAAGGTCTTTGACTCATTCTCCACAGATCGAGCAACTCTCTCTCTCTCTCTCTCTCTCTCTCTCTCTCTCTCTCTCTCTCTCTCTCGGTCTTTGACACATTCTACACAGATAGAGCATCTCTCTCTTTCTCTCTCTCTCTCTCTCTCTCTCTCTCTCTCTCTCTCACACACACACACACACACACACACACACACACACACACACACACAAATGTCTAAGTGACCTCTGAGAACCTTACCTCACCAAAATTAGTCTGTACCTGATTCCTGAGTGTTGGGGATTAAAGGTGTGTGCCATATCTGGCCCTACTGGCTACATTTTCACAGTTAAAAAATACGACATTGCCAAGAGTATTGGCAGATGTCTTTAATCCCAGCACTCAGAAGGCAGAGGCAGAAGGATCTCTGTGAGTTCTAGGCCAGCCTGGTCTACATAGCAAGCTTTAGGACAGCCCAAACCACACAGATATATAGCCAGGAAAAGTAATAAATGTATTAGGTTTTGAAAGTAATACAGAATTTTATGCATTATGAAGTGAAAAAAAGACTTACATAGAGATCATCAATGTATCGTCAAAAATAAATCCTCAATGTATACCATCTAGAATAGCAATGAAATTATGTACCAGGAAGCCCAAGTTTCTATGCAGAAAACAATCATTTACAAAAGGAACAACAGGCCAGGTGGTGGTGGCACTGGCGACACAGAGGCAGGTGGATCTCTGAATTCAAGGCCAGCCTGGTTTATAGAATGAGGTACACTGAGAAACAATTCGACCCCCAACTCCCACCCCCAAGCCACTACTGATCCATCTCAAAAAAATGCAAAGGGGGGGGGAGGACAGGGCATCACTTAAATCATGGGAAGAGTTGTTATTGTTATCTCAAAGGTAACTGGTATAAATAGCTAAGGTTTATACACCCAGAAACCAAATTTTAATAGCATTAGATGCCCATAACACTTAAATACAAAAGTCTGACTTTGAGTTTTCCAGTCTTCATTCTTAGATCCCTCAGAGGAATGAAGAGAACCTATGAGAATTCATAAATGTCCTCCAACTCTATTTTTAAGCAGAAGTCTTCTGCATAGTCTCTGGTTCTAGCAAGGAGTGGAATGCCCTTGGGTGGGGCAGATGGCATGACTATGGAGCATTTATAGGTTTCTAATCCTAAGTTTCCCTCTGCAGTAGACAGTAGTGAAGGTGTAACTCTCACCAGTCTAGGGGAACTGACTCCAGCATGCCACTGATTCAAGACTAAAAGATTCCTATCTACTCCCAACATGGTACACAGGTCAATTATGGAATAAAACCCAGAGAAATTGTAAGCAATGGGGAAGAAGTTCTGGAATTCATGATTCTTTTGGCTTGTCCGTGAAGACCACTTGCAGCTTCCATGAGTTTCCTTCCCACTGGAACTATGTATAGTCACTGGTGACTCTTTGCAGATGCCCTCTGTTATCCTCCTCTGTTAATGTACTATCAGGGATGTAAGTGACAAAAAAACAAAACAAAACTATGCAATTATTTAGAAAGAAATCAGACTTTTTAATAGTGAGGTGCCTTTAGCAGGTGAGCTCAAAGCAGGATCTTCAGGGAAGGCATCCCTGGGCTAGTTGCTCTGGGTGACTGTGTTCTTCTTCAGAGTTGCACGTGAACACCAAATTGTGTGGTTACTTGATTTTGTTTCTGACACTGAACTCCACTGTTCTAGAGGGCAGAACACAAATTCTCCTCATTACTGGCTTGGTACTTAGCTTCCTTGCTAATGTTCAAGGTATTTGTTAAAAACAGACTACCTTTTCTGCCCTAGAAAGATGTCTATATGCATGGACACACATGCACACCCATCCACAGATGTATCCATTCTTATGGAGAAAACAAATACTGACAATTAATGATGATGGAGTGTAGAATCCAAAGAAGTAATAGGGTTTCATTCCCACTCTGGAGGCAAGGTTGATGATAGCACAGCAAGGAAGTAGAATTAGGCACGGAATGTACAGAGCCATAATTTAATCATTTGTAGACAATAAGGTTTATGTTTGCCAGATAATAGCGCATCAGAAGGCAGATGTGTATGTAAAGCAACAAAACCCAGAGACAAGGTTGTAGGAAGCACAGCTTAGAGTAAGCACTGGAGAAACCAGGACTGCCCATCTTGGGACCAACTTTCGTCAATAGAAGGAAATGAATGACACCGGTCACCTAGAATGCCAGAGCGAAAGTGATCAAACAACATGGTGATACTTTCCTACTCTGTTAGAAGCCAGCCTTCACCTGTCCCTGTCTCCCCACACACCAATATCCTAAACATTGTTTAGGCCTTAATACTGAGCTTCGCCTCTCAGCAAACAGCACCCATCCTTATGGAAGAGGTACTGTGTACTTAGTACCCTCTACAGATAGGTTTTATCCATATGCTTATTACAAATGCTTCCTCTCTAGGCCCCAGCCCCGAGTTTTGCTTATCAGCCAATGGAACTCACTCTTTCTGTCAAGGTCACAGGTACTTTGCTATTTTGCTAGGAAGTTTCTATGTAGCTAAACCTAAAGCTTTGTTGTGATAACTGTCATATGGAAACCATTCCCCAATTTTTTACTATGCTTAAATATGTAAGAAGAATAAATCATGAGGTTCAGACTCTGGAAGTTTGGATCTGGTGCCTGCAAAGACAGTAGCGACTCCCGCTTCATTATTCCCTCACTCAGATCGGCTTCCTGCTGGCCACGAAGCTCCTGGAGGCCCTGACATAGGTGAGATGCCAGCACTGGAAGTTCCTGGGTGTGATGCTGCTGGGTACAGAGATGCGCAGGCATCACATCACGACACCCAATTGCTTTGTGCCACGCAGACTTCATCAAGCCTCTTTAATTCTTGACAGATGCAAGACTCGTGTGATAGCTTTGAAAAATATCAACATTAAGAATACATTTTAAAATGTACTACCAAAATAACACTTTGGAGGAGTAACAGTCATATCACAGAGACAATCCTTCCTTTTAAGCCAGGAAACAATGTAAGGAAGCAACAAAATGATTCACATTCAAGACTCCATTCTGCAAACGGTAGCTTGCATTTTTCCACACTCCGCTACACTGAAAGGGGGTAAGCAGTGAAAATGTGCTTCTGAGAGCTTGAAATCACATTGTACAGAAGTCACATCAAATTAATACTGAGGACCATTAAGGGCTTTTATTCTGAAAAGCTTCTGAAAGGGGATTAGACTATGAAAACTCTCATGATACTAAAGCACCTGTTAATGGGCTGAGGAGGTAAGAAAGGAACAATGGAAGTGTTATTTTTAGATAAGTCTTTACTTTGTATTCTGGCACAAAGCATTGCTCATGGGCACTCCAGCAGTCCCCAGCAATATCCCACGCATGCAGGCACTGGTGAGAGCAGAATCCGTTGTCTTTTCTATTTTGGAAACAGGTCATTTTCTCTGCATAGTGTCACAATGTGGCTGATGCACATTAACAACTACAAACCCAATTTGATGAAATAGTCAGAAAAATGGGGGCAGGAAATGCTATCCTCAATAATGCAAAGTTTGAAAATACCCTTATGAGCTCTGCTTTCAAATGGCAAAGAAGTGATTTTTCACAAGACCGCTACGATAACTCTAAAATCTTGCATTTTCATGTCCTATGATAATGTTTTACAGAACCAAAAATTATGTTTCAAAAAAAAAAAAAAAAAAAGGCAGGAAGGAGCAGGTAGAAAGAGAAAGGAGCCTAGATAGTTGTCAGCTCATCAAAAATAATGAGTGCTCAAGAGGTTTCAATGTCCTGCCTTCCCAGCAGCCTGTCCGATCACAACAGGCTGCCAGGGGGAAGAGAGCCGGCAGAAAACAGGCTTCATCAGCCCAGCTAGGCCTGTTCTCTCAACAACTGCACACCAGCCCCTGACAAGGAACACTATTGCTAGCCTGCTGAGCTCCATCAGCCCAGGGGCACAGCACACACTGGATGACAGCCTTAAGTCTGTCCAACACTACAGCCTTTCCCCCCGGTCCCTGACACACAGTCACATGCTCACCTAGCAGTCTTATGACTAATGATGCAAACATGGAGTGTAAAGTCTCCTTAATTTGACCCTTGTTAAACTCCTAATTGGATTGGAGCAGGCTCAAGTGGAAAGCAACCCTCGGTCATTCAAGGGGTCTTAAGAATGAAGCCCAAATTATAAAAGGCGGCCGGGCTGCAG
Source organism: Mus pahari (assembly GCF_900095145.1). Classification (NCBI taxonomy): domain Eukaryota; kingdom Metazoa; phylum Chordata; class Mammalia; order Rodentia; family Muridae; genus Mus; species Mus pahari. The sequence continues at coordinate 48,788,245 of NC_034593.1, forward strand.
GACGGCACCAAGAACGGAAAATGAATTGCAGCTGTCACTTAAGTTAAACATCTAATCAATTGCCTTTTAAAACAGGTAACTTTTACAACAGTTTCTTCATTGTCATGCTCTTCAGAGTGCGCCTGACCCAAATTTAATCAGCTGTTATTAAAGCGGAGGGTGGTCACCGCGCACACACTGCAGGGCAAGCCGCTGCATTCAGAGCCTTAATGATTCTAAAATCACTACAACCATCGCTTCATTCACGAGGACAAAGCTCAGCCTCACTGCTCCACAACATCTTAACACAAGCTGTCTGAATAGACATCGTCCATTTGTCCTTCATGAACTGTGGAGGTCAGCCATGCTGCGGATGAAGGCAGAGCAACAGTTCCATTGTGCTTCTTCCCTACGCTGTCTGAGGGGGGAAACGGACGAGCTCCTGTATATAAAAATCAAGCTTTTCTGCAAAGAAATCTATAGTTCAAGTGCAGAGGAAGGGGGGGGGCGATATGCAGACAGGTGTAAAACATGAAGTAATTATAGAAGCTCAAATTAGTTCGTAGGCCCGAGGCGAGAAAGGAGCAGTGCTTCCACAAAAGGGAATAGCAAATCAGGGCAGCAAACAAAAAAAATGGCTTGAATGTGTAAATTAGCAAGAAAAATGAGACAGAAAAGCAGCTTTATTCTACTATTATTCCCCACATGAGAACAGAGCAGCTGAACATGATCAAGAGAGCTTTGGAGAAGAGAGGCAGGTGTCACCAAGGCCCTCCCTGAGTGTCAGCTCCGCCCTCCCTGCCAGCTACTCATTATGCGCAAGCTCTTGAGAAGTGCCTCCTAGACCTGACCTCTCATATTACTTCTTCTGTAAACACATAATCCCTGCTTGTTAGGTGGTGTCAACACCAGCATTCATCCACTAAGGGAGTGAGCAGACACTTCAGAAGTGCTGCCAAAACCAAAGAAGCGACACCGAAATACAGCAACCTGAATTTCAACAAGGTAAACGGATCTAGTGCTTTTCTGTAAAAATGCAAAGTCAAGAGCCTCTTCTCTCATTAGCAAAGGAAAAAAAAAAAGCCCAAACTGCTTGCTATGTATGGCAAGACTACTTTCTTGTACAAGTAATTATTGGGTTACATACTCAAGGCCTGCAATAACACCTATTTATCAATTGCCTGCTGTGGTTATACACATTCACTAAATAAATCTTTCTTTAAATCACACAAACACATAAATCCCAACCAACAGGTCATGAACAATCCATTAATAATATAAAACTCAGCTGAGCACAGTAGCACATGCCTTTAATCCTAGCATTCAGAAGAGAGAGGTAGGTAGATCTCTGAGTTTAAGTCTGGCCTGGTTTACAGAGTAAGTTCCAGGACAGCCAGAGCTACACAGAGAAACCCTGTCTTGATAAACAACAAAAGAAAACAAAACAAGGCAAAAAAAAAAAAAAAATCATAAAACCTGCTGTACGTTACTTGGACCAGACATGGTCAACTGTAATGTTAGGGGCTAAAACTTCATGGAGAATTTAATACCTGACATTTGCATTGGCAAGGGTAGTTACCATTTTCTTAAAGTATAATGAGAGCTAAACATTTAATATATAGGATTGAAAAATGTAATTTCATATTTTCAGTATCAATTTTATTGATATTCAGATTTATGTAAAAATAGTTCTGGGTGCATTCAAGAAGTAAAACAGGCTGGGGGCAAGATCACCCTGAGAGGGAGGTGGGCCCCTGATGTGTATCTTTCTTTAGTTTTCCCTGGAGAGGATTTTATCAAATGCTAAGTGTCATTTATGCTTCCTGGATCTTTAGGGCACTATATTGCCTGACTCTGAATTGATGTTGATCACATTTTGGAAGTGATGCATCTCCAACTAGGTGTCTCTGGTTCCCTGCTCTGGGTGCTAGGAGTCAGCCTGCTTGTGGAGAAAGAAGCCTACCATAACAATCTGTATGTAACTGTGACAGCAATTGAGAGTTTCCACAGGAAGGAAGGCTTCTTCAAGAGACTAGACTCAGGGCATGGTGCTGAACGACTGCTTCCACTGTGTGCAGGCAGAAGACTGCACTGAAAGACATGAACCTATGCCAAATCTGCTGTGCTGGCTCCTTCTCATGTCAGTTTGACACAAGCTAGGATCATGTGGGAAGAAGGAGTCGTAATCCAGAGAATGATTCCATAGAAATGGCCTTTATGAAAGTCTGCAGGGCATTTTCTTGGCTGGCGATTGATGCGAGAGGTTCCAGCTTTCTACAGGTAGTGCCACCTACAGGATGGTGGTTTTGACTGCTGTAAGAAAGGAGGCTGAGCCTACCAGGAGCTGGCAAGCCAGGAAGCCGCATTCCTCCTCAGGCTTCCCTCATCAGTTTCTGCATCCAGGTTTTGTGCTTGAATTCCTGCTCTGACTTTTTTCAATGATGGATTGTGATGTGGAAATGCTGAGCTGACATAGACCCTTTCCTCCCACAAGTTGGTTTTGGTTATGGTTTTTTATCACAAAAATAGAAAGTGTAAATAACACACACTCTGAACTTCTTTTCCTTAGCATTAAGACATCATTTTTATTACAAAAAAATTGGAATTTCCAAAAACTTATTTTAGAAATAAAACTATTTTGTTTGCATATTTCTCCAGCTGTACTGCTCATGTAATTTCAACTCTGTACCCTGGAAGTTCACTTCTAATATTGTTCTTCCAACAAACTAATTGTGGTATCTTCACACACTAAGGAAGATAACATTAAGAGTCTTTGAGTTGGGGCTGGAGAAATGGCTCAGCAGTTAGGAGCACTGGATGTTCCTCTAGGGGACCTGGGTTCATTCCTAGCACCCACATGGCAGCTCAGGAGTGTCTGTAACTCCAGTTCCCAGGAATCCATGACACCAAGCATGTAGGTGGTGCACATGTAAAATACCCATGCATGTAAAATAAGCAAATCTTTAAAAAGAAGGTTCTTTGATTTATCTATGAGAGATTAATTTGCATATCAGAAAGATTGATATAATCCTAGGCACAGCATCTTTCACTCATCTTTCTGTGACTATTCACTCATCTCATTTCAAAACACCATTCTGAGCTACAAAAATGAGGAAGATGGGGAAAAAAGCCAGTGTGTAAATACTTGCCATATAAGCTTGAGCACCTGAGTTTGAATCTCCAGAACCCATATAAAGCCAGAGAGCATGGGTCTACAATCTCAGAGCTTCTACTGCAAGAAGGGAGATGGAGGCAGTGGAACCTGGAAGGGTGCAAGTCAGTTGGCCTGGTCAGCAATGCAGTGAACAATGTCTCAAATGAGGTAGCAATTAAGAGTAGACACGACAACACACACACACACACACACACACACACTGAGGCAGGGATGATATGTCATCTTTTTATTGTTTTAATGAATAGATTATTTTACTTTATATGAATGTTTTATCTTCATGTGTACACATGCACCATAAATATGCTTGGTGACCTCAAAAATCAGAAAAAGATATCCAGTTCCCTAGAGCTGGAGTTGTAGATGGTTTGAACTACCACGTGGGTGCTGGGAACTGAATACAGGTTCTCTGCAAGAGCAACCAGTGCTCTGAACTGCAGAGCTTCTCTCCAGCCTACATCATCTCTTTTAATGATAGGCAAAAAATGAGAACTCTAAGATCTTAGTGGTACCAAAAGAGACTTCGAATTACTTATAGTCTTACCTACTAAATCATATCTGAGTATTTCCATTGATTTTCTATGAACTATCCACTTGATTTAGAAGTTTGTTCAGTTTGGGATGGTCTGACATAAATCTTAAGTCCTGCAGATCATGCTAATATCTAAGGCTTCTCCATTTAGAGAGAAGAAGTATTTTGCAGGAATTACATATTTCACATATTTATAGTTTCCTGATAATGAAACCCATCTTTAAAACATCTCTTGTAAGTTGCCATTTGCCATTCCTCCACAGACCTGTAATTACACATTTTAAGGGACATACTATAAGAAGGAACAATGTTGACTCTGTCTCACAGAAAATAAGTCTTGGGATACTCTGTTCACATTAACTTGTACCTGTTGGTCAGATGTGTATGCTGTGGGAAACTAATATACACTCCTAACCTAATCCCACCACACCCACCACAATAGCCTCAGTTGGACAAACTAACCTCAGGCTCTTCAGAACCACGAAGGAACTCCCACAACACTTGGGAATCATACTTGTTTTCTAAACTTTACCAACTCACTAGTTTGGTTTATGTAAACTGTAGATTTTTTAAAAGCTTAATTTTATTGAACTACAGAAATTTCTTTATAACATATTATTCCTCCTTAAATGTACTAAAGGTTGTCTATGGCCTGATGGATGGTCATTCTAGAGGATGTTCCAGACTACAGAAGAACTCTACTATTGTTCAGTGCTCTCTAAATGCGTATTAGGTCTGGTTAGTTTCAGGTGTATACAACCTTTCTGCATTGTACAAGTCAATGAGGCTGTGATCTACACTCAGAAGTTCATGCTCCAAAACAATGTGATCAAGTCACACACTCGCACAGACACACAGACACACAGACACACACACACACACACACACACACACATCACAGTGAAATCAAGTCCCACAAGCAGGAATTTGAATAACAGTAGCCCCAACTGGCTCATAGATTTGAAGGCTTAGTCCAAGACCATACACAATTTGAAAGGATTCCATGTGCCCTTGTTGGAGGAAGTGTGTCACTAGGGGTGGGAGTTGAGGTCTCAAAAGTCCATGCTAAGCCCAGAGTCTCTCCTTCCTGTGGCCTGCAGGTAAGAATGTAGTTCTCAGCTACATGTGTGCCCCTATGCTCCCTGCCATGAGGATAATGGACTAAAGCTTCTGAGACTGTAATTGAGGCCTCAATTAAATGCTTTTTTTTTTTTTTTTTTTTTTTGAAGAGTACCCTTGGTCATGGTGTCTCTTTGCAGCAGTAAAACAGACAGACACATCATTTCACAGTGCTACATTAAGTCAGGCACATTATTTCATAGTGCTACAAGTGTATGATTCTGTACCTAGGCTACATCCAAAGCTCTTCCTGGCTGCAACATGATCATCCCTGACTGAGTTGTCAATCTTTCTCTAGGTCTTTTATATACTATTAAAGTGGGACACTATTGATGTTTCCGATGGCTACTGAGGAACTGTGTATTTCATTATTCAATTCTGTGTCTTTGCTTTATATTTACTGGAATTTACTGCCAGTACTAGATATTAGATAGAATTCTTTCCCATTACAAAATTGAGATAGGGTTTTTCTGTTGCCCTGGCTGTCCTAGAACTTACTCTGTAGACAGGCTAGCCTCTAACTCTTATAGATTCGTCTGCCTCTGTTTGCCAAGTGCTAGGACTAACTACTCTTTTGGAAGTTTGTTTTGTCTGAGTATAGCCACTCTAACACTTTGTGACTGTTATTTGTATGGCATATCTCTTTGTATCATTTAATTTCTAACTCACCTGTACCTTTGTGAATTTTGTGTTTTGATTACTTTTGTCTGAGGTAGTGAGGGTTGGGCTCAAGACACTGTGCATCCTAGGAAAATGCTACGTACTGCCAATCTACACCCCTAGAATTCACAGATTCTCCTGTCTCAGTCTCCTGAGTGCTAAGACTAAAGGCTTGTCACACCACACTTAGCCCCTTCATTACCTACGTTTTAAGAGAGTTGCTCTGTGTAGCCTTGGCTGTCTTGGACCCATTCTTAGACCAGAGTGGCCTTGAACTCACAGAGATCCACCAGCCTCTGCCTTCCAAGGGATGGAATTAAAGGCCACTACTACTACCCAGACATTATTTTTTACTACTCTGTTGGTATTCTGTATTTGCACCTACAGGACTCACATTCATGAATTCAACCTATCATCAATCAAAACATTTCAGCAAAAAATCATCTGTACTAAACATGAACATACTCCTTGGCATTATACCTTTAACTATGTTCACATCCTATTAGGGGCCATGAGTAATTTAGAGATGACTGATAGGTATACAGATGTAGTTTTATGCAAATCCTGTACTTTTCTGTATTGGGACTTGAACATCTATCTGTGGGCTGGCAGCTACAGGAAATCATGGAGCCCTTTCCCAATGGGAACAGGAATGCCCACATGGGTTTTACTCTCTGAGAGATTGAGCTAGACCTTATGGGATGCTTAATTTATCAGAATATGGGTTTTTGTTTTTAAAGCTTCCTATTTTCTTCTCTAAGGAAACAAGGCTACGACTGTCTCTTTCCTTGTGTTCTTTCCACACCTTGCTGAGCAATGCTGGAAAGAGGGAAAGAGAATGTCAAAACCACAGTGTTCTAATATTTGCTTCAACCGTGTCTTCAAACATCTTATGTTCTCCATTATTCCTCAATGATTGGTTCTTTGATTAAACTTATAAGTTCTTTTATTACCCTGAAGCCATGCATTCTCTTTGCATGATTAACTTTTTCTACTTACCTGTCATTGCAACTCTGTTTTCCAGTTTATAATATCCACTATGTATTTTCTAAAGTTTTATATATATAAATCAACACATTAACCTGTTTTTTTAGACATTTTAAAAATATTTTGAAACTAGGTGTATAGGTGTGTGTGTGTGTGTGTGTGTGTGTTTTCAAGTACTTGTACATGCTAGCTGAGGTCATCAGAGCCCCTGGAGGAGGAGCTGCGGGTGGTTGTAAGCTGCCTAACATAGGTGCTGGAAAGCTGGGTTCACAGTTTTGAAGACTGGCAGATAGTTCAAGCCTAAGCAGGCTACCACTGCTTCTCAGCTTCCTGTGGCGGCTCAGCTGCTTAGGCTCACTGTCGCAGGCAAGGGGAGGTAACAAGACTTGAACACTAGGCCTACCCAGCACCCACACTGTGAAACAGAGTCTCCTCAACACGAGTCCTGATCACAGCAAATGACATGCAACTTAATTTGCCTCACAAATACTAAAAACCTAAAGATCTCCATAACAAACGATATGCTATAAAGAAAACATAAATATTATTTCATTCAATTCGATATTTAATATATTTTAAATTGTAGTGTGGTTTACTATTGTACATGAGAAAGGAAGAAACTCATCTATATAAAAGTCAAAGGGCTGTTGTACCTCAGAGTTAAATAAAAAACAACTAACAATGAAAGGAGAGAACTGTAGCAATCCGCTCCCTCAAAGCTCAGAGGGGTTAAGAAACAGCTAGTTTAAAAGACCATATAGTTCACTCCAAAGCTCATGTCTCAGGCCCAAGCTTTCGGAACACGAGCCAAGAGCATCTTTCTCTGAAAGGGGTTACCTGGGGAGCAGAGACAAAGGGAAAGTATTTGTCAGTTTTGCATATCTCAGATGGAGCAGCCAGCACAGCAGGCTCCTTCCTCCTTCAGAAAGGCTGGATTCCAGCCAGGGCTGACCCCCCTAGGTGCTTTCCAGTGTAATGTCACCTTCAGTAGGAAGTGGGGACAGGGTGTACAGCAAGAGGGGAGCAGGGTCCTAATTGCCCTATGGGGCAGTTTGATGGTTATCCAGGTTGCAGGGGTATCTGTATCAATTCTACTATTCTGAGATACTGGGATAGAACTACTTAATTAGGTACCTTAAAGGTATTCAGAGTACTAAATTACAAGGGCTCTGTGAAGCTTCTTTGGCTCCCACTATCCCAGACAGTCACTGGGCTGTGCCTCCTTTCCTGCACACACTGCTGACTCAGCCTGGCCTTCTGGAGTCACAAAGCAGAACTTGCTCTATTCTTTCTGGCTTCCCTTCTTTTTTCATTCCAATTGTTATTACCATTCTTACAGAGTTCAGTTTCCAAATAGATAATCTATTACTTTAATATCAAAGCCGTAGACTTTGGATTTCAGCCGACTGTGTTCAAGTGCAGCCACGCTCGTCCTCATTGTGCCTCCTAGATATCTTACATGCCATGCCTACCTGCTCAAGAACTCATCATATCGAGATCTTACCCCCCATCCACGACAGCTAGGTAACCTGCCCAACTGGATTCCTACTTAAATTTGGGTTTACCAACCAAATTACTGAAATTCAAGTTAAACTAGACAGCCTAAGTGTTTTATACATCTGATAGATAACCTGCTCTTAACAAGACCTGCAGTGTTTTTCACCGTTGTTCCATTTTCTTCCAGCTTATTACTGCAACCACCGCTGATTCCCATCAGTTTGGACCCAGCAGCCTAGCAGTTGCGACTCACAGAGGTACGACACCCATGTCCTTGCATCCCTGGTTATCCGTCATTTTGTTTCTCTCTGCTTACACACATCGAAGCTGTATGATAGGAGTAATTCTGATTTTATGTGAACTGATGGAGTTACACATTCACAGTCTGCATATGGTAATCTCTACTCCTCGGTCACTCTCTCTTTTTTTTTTTTTTTTTTAAATCAGCCTTCTGGTCCTATTGGAAACAGCCCAGTCCATCCACAACCCTCATCTGGGTTCCAAGGCTTTTTTTATAAACAGGAGAAAGGGAACTCTTCAGGGAACAGCTACAGTATCTCTTCTCTAACCTTAATTACTTTCCACAATGCAATATCCTCTCTTGCTACCCTTTGAAACCTCTGGCTGAGTTTCCAAAATCAGTATTTCATCCTTCACTTATTAATACATATGACAAGGATAAATGCTATGGTAATAACTGTATCGATTACCTCACAAAAAACATCCCATGTGTCAACTATTTGTGGGTATAAGGAAATTGTGGCATTTCCTTCTGTTAGTGTGAAAACAACCAGCTCTTTCCTGTCAGTTTTCACACACATAGCTTCTTTTTCTGTGACACAGGCATGCTCACTCAGCTCTTAAAATTTGTCCTGCATCCATATTTGACAAAATCTCATTTCTATTATATCCAGTTTTATTGAAAGATTATCCCATAACTCACCTTCTATCTCCTATTTCAACTTCAGTCTGTCTGTCTCTGGTTCTGCCTTTACAACCTAACACAGATGCGGAGAGGCCCGGGACTCCTCCTCATGTCCTCTGAACTCTGTGTGATGGCTAAATTTGATCTGAGTTCTTCACTACACTCTCTCATATTTGGCTTTACAATAATCCTGTTACTTTTCCTCTGTGAACATTGCTTCCCATGCACTCCTCCTGGCCCATCTTCCTCTGCTGAAGCTCCTCACAATCATATCCTCTCATTGTACTGGTCACATACTGTCTCCAGCAGACTTACAAATGTTCTCATTCTAGGACACGTATCTACAGGAAACTTTTCTTGTCTTTCTTCCAAGTCTCAGAATCAGCTGCCTGTTTCACCTTTTCCACCTGGATAATACCTTGATTAGTGGTTAAAACTTAACTTTATGTAGTAAAAATTGTGGATATATTCGTATACTAACTGGTACAGTTTCTGTACCCAAGTATGAAAATCAACTCAGGTGCAGCCAAATACTCCTGCTTGTGTGAATTTTCTCACAGAGTTGTCCTTAGCATAGCTATGTGCTATGTGTGCTATAGCTGAGTTAGTTCTCCTCAGTCTTGAGAACAGGATGGAAAGAGAAAAGTATCCTCTAAAATGCTTGCTGCTAGGATGGCACACCCATTCTTCAGGCTTCTGCTCAGAAGGTGTTCATTCCTGGACTGGGCTCAGCTGTCCCTCCTTCACAGCTCTGCAGTATCTTCTGCACTCACTGGGTTCTTGGCTTGCAACTGCGTTGTCTGTGGTTTGTAGCTCTGCTGACCTGTCAGCTTTGTGAGGCAGGGATGGTCTCACAGGGAATAGTGGGTAGCTTTAAGAGAATCTCAACAAATGTCTGGTAACTGAATGACTTATGCTACCTTCTCAAGTCCACACAAGGAATTTCAGTGCTGGTTTTCCATGTTTCCAAGCTCGTGTTAACAAAGCACTACAAATAATATAAACTTGTATAGCTGTAGCTACAGTAATTTAACACATCTACTTCCCATGAGCAGCCTAAAGACTACATTTTAAACAATGCTTACGTACAGATTTAATGTCAGAAAGTTCATAACTGGTGAACGATGAAAAAAGAAAATATGTATTTTCAAGCCATTAAATTCCTGTAAATGAAGGACTTATCTGAACTTTGTTGCAGAGTGGCTTAAGAGAAGACTGATGACAAAGGACTTTCTCAAAAGGATCACTTGTCAGGAAGGAAATTGTCTTAGGGTTTTTACTGCTGCGATAAAAACACCATGAGCAAAAAGCAAGTTAGGGAGGAAAGGGTTTATTCAGCTTATTCCTCCACATTGCTGTTCATCACCATAGGAAGTCAGGACAGGAACTCAAACAGGGCAGGAACCTGGAGGCAGGAGTTGATGCAGAGGCCATGGAGTAATGCTGCTTACTGGTTTGCGTCACATGGCTTGCTCAGCTTGCTTTCTTAGAATCCAGGACCACCAGCACAAGGATGGCATCACTCACAGTGGGCTGGACTTCCTTCATTGGTCATTCATTGAGAAAATGCCTTACACCTGGATCTCATGGAGGCATTTCCTCAACTGTGGTTCCTTGCTCTTTGATTACTCTAGCCTGTATCAAGCTGACACAAAAGATAGCCAGTACAAACTCCAAACTTGCTTCATGATCTAGTTTAGCAGGAAGTTCACAGTAACAGCTCAGAATGCCTGAGCAGATTCTTAATCTACTTATCAAATTTTGAATTTTAATATGTATCAGAAGAGAAAATTGATACCCATTGTGTAGAATGAGTTACAGCATGTAATTGAAAGTTAAATTTGAAACATAAATAGCTACTAATCCTCACCTATTGGCCATTCTTTAAACTACTTCCATGCATGCCCTAATCTGTCCCCTCAATATCTTACCTGAGGTCTGCACACAAACCCTCTTTTTTTTTTTTTTTTTTTTTGAGACAGGTTTCTCTTTGTACCCTTGGCTGTCCTAGAACTCACTCTGTAGACCAGGCTGGCCTCGAACTCAGAAATCTGCCTGCCTCTACCTGGGATTAAAGGCATGCACCACTATGCCCGGCTGCACACAAACCCTCTTATGTGGGCAGTCCTGTGCTAGTGTTTGAGAGTAAGGGACAAATAAAAGGTCACCTGGGGAAGGAAGTCATCTGCACTTTAAGAACTTAGCTTTCAACAGTGCTCAACTCCACCAAACTAACCCCAGGGGAGTAAAGTGAGACCTAAAAAGCATTCCTATGAGGAAGAAATGCAGTTCTCAGTGAAAAGTCAAGGGTAAGATGTCAGTGAAGGTGTGGGGGCTTGAATGACACTGACCTCACAGGCTCATGTATTTGAATACTTGGTCCCAAGTCCATGGAATTGCTGGGGAAGCATTAGGAGGTGTGGCCTTGTTGGAGCAGGTATATCACTGTGGCCTTGTTGGAGCAGGTATATCACTGCGACTGATTTTTGAGATGTCAAGACTCACCGCATTGCCAATTAGCTCTCACTGCCTTGTGCCTATGGAGGGAGAAGTACCTCTCCTCTGTTCTGCTGCCGAGCCGGCACACCTCCATTCCAGTTATGTTGAGGGATGGGCGGGAAGGGTACTACAGGCAGGGGAAAGGATGACTGAGGATGGCATGGCAACTGGCACTGAGGTGAGGGATGACAACAGACAATCTTGAGCACTTGAAGGCCATCCAACATATCTGAAAAGATCCACTCTGGTTCAGTGAGGGACCCTGTCTCAAGGAAATAAGGCAGTGAACAAGAGGAAGACACCAATACAGAGGTCTAGTATTTGCATGTGTGTTTGAGTGCCTACACACTCAAGTTCATGTAACACACACAAACACACACACACACACACAGAGAGAGAGAGAGAGAGAGAGAGAGAGAGAGAGATCAATGCAGTTATCATGTTTTTGTTTTGAGAGAAAGATTAAATTCACTCATTTTAGAAGCCTTGCAGTACATGGTCAAAATAGCAGAATTAACAAAGTCTTCAACTCAGAACAAGATAGATACTTCCATCTTAAATAGCCTTTTAGCAACTATTCATCCAATAGCCATTTTAGATAAGCTCAGGGATATAGAGTCAGAAATGCTAAGATCTAGCTGTAAGGTACTGTGTATATTTGGGAAAAACAATTTTTAAAATAGCTTATTTGTCTAATATGTATTAATTTAACCTGTGCAACAATCCCATAATGTAAATATTCTTATCATTATTTTGCATATGAGAAAACAAACTTAGACAGGTTCAGTAATATGGACCAGAAAGTGGGGCCTGGGCTGTGGAACCAGTAGACACGGACAAAAATCACAATTACTCAGATACCAAGCTTTGAAAGTGGATAGGATTTATTGGACTGCCCTGTGTCTCAGGGTCTTACCAAGAAGATGCAGGCACCAGTGCCTACTCTACATTGCTTTTGAGAGGACAAAAGTACAAGAAGCCTGTAGGATACCTACAATACAGGGGCAAGTCATTAATGGTAATTCTTCTTTAACTAGCCTGCTTGGTGATCTTTACCGATGCAGGTATTTCAGTGCATGCAATAAACTGGTCTTTGCCCCTAAGCTGCTTATTATCTCAAGTACAGAGTATGGAGAATATGAAATACTGGGATCAATACATACACATGCCAACTCTTAGTAAATCCTGTTCTGGTCCTTTGGAAAGAGAAGTGTCTAAGCAGGTCACAGCTTACAGAAGCTACCTGCAGAGATCTGGGCATTTTACTTCTATAGCACAGCCTTAATACATTCACAGCCTTCTTCCTTCTTCTGTTGGTGACCATGTCTGTCCTCATTCTAGCATGCCCTCAGTAAGCCACCAAGACCTTAACCTTCATAACTCAAGTGCCACCCACTGATGCAGTTGTAAGAGGAAAGGAAAGCTAGCTGATGGGATTTAAAGTGTTACAGCCACTGAATCACTGGCTACGTGGTAAGGGCACATGGAGAAATGTCACTCAAGCCTTGCCAGCACTGGGAAGTCCTGCTAATGAAACGGACCCCTGGGACATGAAGGCCATCCCAACAGTTTCTAAATCCCCCAGACTTCCTCAAGAAACCTGTATCAGAAACAGAAATGTGTCATTAATGATTTCCACTTATTTCCCCTGCAGGTTTCACTTCCCAGCAGCTGTCTTGAAAGAGACTCACCACTCCAGGCTTCCTACCTTGTTAATCCACTCAAAGGTGCTTTAAACATCTTGAAGTTTGAACACAAACAAAAGGCAGCAAAGGTCTGGCAGCCCTCCATTGTGGATGAAGAAGTGATATCAAATCTACTTAGCAATCTCTCCTCTCCTCTCCTCTCCTCTCTTCTCTTCTCTGTCTACCCAACTCTCTCTCTCTTCCTCTCTCTTCCCCCCACCCCCAGGAGTATGATGTATTTTTAATGTTTGTTAGAACAAACAAATACACACAAACTTAACAACTGTGCCAACACAAAGCAAGGGAAGACAATACGTGGCTAGACCATGATCTGGAGAATTCTTGGGTATCAGACAAGAGCATGGGAATAAATCACTTAGAGAATTAGCTCTGTTCCAGGCTTCATTAGTTCTAATTATCCCCCAAATATGCTCAGCAGAATGTGCGTGGGTCTGCTGGGACTGATGTACAATAGAGCAGGCACCATATAAACTCCTCTGAGCACAGAGAGAGTTCATAAAACAACAGAGACACTCCTTACTGCAGAAGCCACCAGATGAGACAGGAGGAGCAGCTCCAAGACACACAGCAACAAGACCAAAGCTCAGGCAGACTGTCTTTATGTTCTGTTATCCAAACATCACAGCAATGATGAGGGGCAACCCCCCCTCCCAAGACACCAATTTCATTTGACTCAAGTCTGGTGGTACACACAGCAATTCCAGCTCTAGTGAAGCAGAGGCATGCAGATCTCTTGTGAGTCCAAGGCAAACCTTGTCTACATAATGAGTTTCAGGACAGCCAGGGCTACACAGAGAGACTGTTCCAAAAATAAATAAAAAGAAATAACAGTAATTTCATTTTATTTGGGGGGGGGGGTAGCAAATAAAAACATGAACTTCCTCTTAACAGAAAATTAGGATTCAAAAGTAAGCAATAGTAATAGAAAGTGAATATAAATTTCGTCCTTTAAAAAACACACACAGAGGGCTGGAGAAATGGCTCAGCAGTTTAAGAGCACTGACTGCTCTTCTGAAGGACCTGAGTTCAATTCCCAGCAACCACATGGTGGCTCACAACCATCCCTAATGAGATCTGGTGCCCTCTTCTGGAGTATCTGAAGATAGCTACAGTGTACTTACATATAATTAATTAAGTAAGTAAGTAAACACACACACACATACACACACACACACACACACACACACACACAGAAACCTAGAGACATGGATTATACTTTGCATTTTATTAAAATGCTTAATTGTTTCTTACTATTTAATCATCCAATGTTTTTTCTTTCAAACAACTCAGCCCACTGGAGGCCCTCTGGCTCTCTTTTCTCTTTACCATCTGACTCTGGCATGGTGGGTAGTCAACTCAAGCATTGCACTTCCAAGAAAATAATTCAGTTCATGAGTCCTGACTGGTAAGACTAAATTGGCAGGCTTGCTCACCCCAAACCTGATGACTGACATAGACAATTTCCACAATAGACGGTGACTCTCTTACGTTGTCATCTGACCTACATATGTGTGACTTGGTGTACATGTGAGCCCATCCCAACAGATACATAAACAAACAAAAGTTAATAAAACTAACGTTTCCTGGGCTCACTCTGACAGTAGGCACACAGAGACCAAAGGGACACTGGACAAGGATGACAGTGATGAGTTCCATGGTTTAAAAGGTCTCCTGTTGTCCTTAATTCATTAAATATATCACTTTTTACAAGCATTTACTCCACTCATGTTAAACGTTTTCAAAACTGTTGCTAGTGTTTCAAAATGAAAGCAGGGCCCAGCCAACGCCACAGGGTGTTGTAGTAGTCTGTGTGCTTGGGTGCTCTTCATTGCATTTAAAGTCGCTTGGCTTTTCTGTGCATCAGTGTAAACATTGGTGATTCTCTTTACAGACACAGAAGCTCCTGGCAAAAAAAGGTGACTCATGTGAAAATGAATGCCTCGCCCCAAGTGGAGCATGAGTTCTGAAGAAGTCCTGGGAAACACTAGGTTACAAGTGTAAGCACCTGTGAGTGTGTATGTTCATATGTGTGGTGCCATATGTATACCATATATGAGAAGAGCAGAGAGGTCAGCCTCGGGTACCATTCCTCATGATCTGTCCACTGTGATTTTTGAGGCGAGCCTGACTTCCTGGCAGTCTACCTACCCATTAAGCCCAGGGCTTGCCAGTCTCAGCACCCCAGTGCCAGCGCTACAGGCTTACTCAACTTGCCTGGCTTTATTATGTGTGTTCTCATGCTTCATCTCAGGTCTTCATGCTTGCCTAGGAAGTCCTCTATGGAAGGGTTATTTCCGCAGGCCAAAATGTAAAAAACTAGACAGAGTATTTAGTGTCTTTAACCTGTCCATATAGAGTTCTTTCTACACGTATGATATGTCAATACATTCAGTTCATTTCAGCTAAATCCTTTTTTTCTATTGTCACTGTATTTGTGGACTTTCACAATTTTAGAAATAATGGTTATGCTGGTTCTTACTCAAAATAATAATATAAAATTTATTCTAAGTCAAACATTGGAAGATACCTAAAAGTAGCAAGATAAACTAAGTTGGAAAACCACAAAAGGTATATATTAGAATTCCAGTTACAACCTGTGGGATGGTGCATGCCTTTAATCCCAGAACTCAGGAGATAAGGGCAAGCAGATCTTTGGGGGTTTGAGGCCAGCTTGGTATACATATCAAGTTCTAAGACAGTCAGGATTATGTAAACAGAGAGACACTGTCTCACAAGATATTCTAGTAACATGTGTTTAAACCAGTAAGACATTAATACTTTGTAGTAGGGAACAAGAAAAAGCTCCTGTCTCTAATACAGTAGGAGGTGGAAGACTGATATCTGAGGTTATCCTCTGACTTTGACATGAGTGCCATGGAACATGTGTCCCTGTATTCAGATGAACACACACACACACACACACACACACACACACACACACACACACACACACACAGATATTTATGTACAGCATTTAGCAACAGGGTTTTGGTAGTACTCAATGGTGATGTAACTGTCTCTTACTGAAAGCTGCTCTACAGTGTCTAGTTCATTTGGGTAGTAATATATTTCAGCCATCATATTTGCCAAAAGCCATATGGCAAAGCATAGGTTCTGAACAGGGCAGTGAGTATTATGAAACATGGTATCAATATAAGGACTGAAGGGTGCAGGTATAGTCAATCTCATACCTGGTGATTTATAGATATTATTGACAGACAACGGAATTGCATTCTAATATACTGACATAAACTGAAAACATCACCAGGAGAGAATACATTTACTACAACTAATTGGCCAGACCTCTCAGCTTAAAGGCACAGTGTACTGCGGAGGATGGGTCTGTCTCCAAGACTGATGCTTGATGGCTCTGCTGCTACTGTGGAGCATCTGTCCCAGGAAGACATTGTTATCAAGAACAGTTCCTACCAGAGACGACTATGGAGTAAAAACGCTGTCATGTGGTGACTGACCATGTTTACTTTAAAGGGTCTTTTTCTGTTAAAAGAATAAAATTGTAGCGCGCGGTGGGGGTGGGGGTCACATCTAAAAGGTAAGAGTTTCAAGGAGGAGCTTTGGCCCTGTAGCAGGAGGAGCTTTTAACAATTCCTTTTTGTTGGTGGACTCCCTTTTGTTCTGGGCTCCTCCTCAGTAGAGGAACTGGAGAGCCATACTGGGTAACAAAGGAGACACACAGCCAAGGGAGGGGCCCTAGAAATCCCTAGAGTTCTCTTCTGCCCTTATAGAGATGTAATGAGGCAAAAGTTTACTTAATTCTTCCTTATACTAACTGGTATAACAAGACGGTCACTTGAAGTTTTACACAGTTACATATGCTAAACAGTATTACTGAAAATTATGTCATAATTAAAAAGTATATGGAAAGTGTATAACACAATAGACAGACATTTATCGTTGAAAAGGCTCCTCGTATTTGATAGGGAACAAGCACCCAGGGCAAAGCTTTCTTCGTTCTGATTAGACTATGGTTTTGAGAGAGGAGTTGATGTAGCCCAGGCTGGCCTGGGTTTTGCTATGTCTTCCAGGCTGAACTCGAACTTACTTCTTCCTGCTTCATCTACTCTGTGCTAGGATGGCAGGCAGCCCTGTGCCAGGATACCTGGCCACAGAGTGTTCTGGGAGAGGTTCCACTTTAATTAACAACCAAAGGGCAAGGCTCGAAAACAAGCAATGTGTTGTTTGGGCTTTTATACACCGACATCACAGAGTGACACAATATAGGTAAAATAACCTTATAGAAGTAGACAGATATTTATCCAAATAATTGTTGAAATGATTGTCTAAACTTTTCATTTTATAATGCTATAGGCTACTAACGTGTTTTTTTTTTTTTTTTTTTTTTTTTTTTTTTTGGTTTTTTTTTTTTTTTTTTTTTTTACTTTTCTTTATTATTTATTTATTTATTTATTTATTTTGCGCGTATGGGGCAGGGTACGTGCTTACAGAGCACCTGTGGAGATATACAGTGCAATTACAGCGGTTAGCTTGCTTCCACTGTTTGGCCTTGGGAACCACATGCTTGTCATCAAGCCTAGGACCCAGTGCCTTCAGCTACTGAGCCAGTGCACTAGCCCTACCTATGAAAATCGACTGGCTTTAGACGGAAATAGTACAAGTTTACATTCATCAGATAGTATATATCCTTCTTAAATATTTTCCCTGTGTAAAAGATCAACAAGTTATAAAATTAAAATTTATAACATAACATTAAGATCTCTACAATAAGTTTTAATGCCATTGATCATATTCTCAATGTAAAGTGTCCTTAAAATAGCCTCAGAATATGTACCCACAACAGCTGCTGCTACAAAGAATACCAGGAAGCTCAAGAACCCACATATACTGGCCTTTGTAATGTAGTCCACAAATTGTGGACCAACACCAGCCATTGTCAGACCAACCTGGCTCTGAAATTATTTGTGTGTTCCTAATCCTAGTCTCTCCATTTTTGAGGCCTACCATTTCTTTTGCAGACTAAATGAAATCATACATTCATTGCGTATTGATCTCCACTCTATTTCAGCTCCCTTCTTGAGCCATATATCCCACATAAGTCTCATTAAGAACACCATAGCATCCCAAGCATAAGCTGCCAATCATACAGGAAAACAAATTTCATGGCATCAGATGACGCGATTTTGATTTTGGTTTTTAAAGATACAGATATTGAAACTATCACAGTCAATCGTATGATTTTGACGAGAGCCTCAAAGGTTAAGTAACTATCTAAGAAAGGTAATCTGGTTGCCTTTCCCAGCAGCCTGCAAGCTCCACAATCTGCATAGAGAGGGGCATTTGTCATCATTAGCTGAGCTGTGACAGCTGGCACCCAGGGTGGCCTGGAATCAAGAAGTGGCAGAGATACTCTGGCTCTTGGTTGCCACTCAGTATAGTCAAGTGTCCTGTATGGAAAGCTTTGTGATGTAACTAACAGCACTGAACATACTTGAATTTTCCACAACATGGATAATACAACGCTGGCATGTAATTAGCAGGCTGCCTCTAGACAACAAGATGCCGTTTCACGTGCTTCCTGCCTGCTTCTCACAGGGGTTCTCCTTTCAGAACCCAGGCAGCTCCAGCACAGTGCTTTTTTTATTTATGTTTTATTGCAGTTGTTTTAAATTCTACCTTAATACTGGGCTAGGGTGATCAATTAAATACATGTGAGGAAACAGAACACAGGTAGAGGCTGGTTCTCAGAGACGTTAGATTCCCATAATGTTTCTTGGGATAACATTAATACCCAAATCAGACCATTTCCACAACATGTCCTTCAACTGTTTCAAGCATATGTAGTTCATAGTGAATTTTTAAAAAATTCCTTGGCAAAGCTTAAAGTAAGAATCTTTTCTCCAAATGATTGCTATTATGTGTCTGAAATAGCTGTGGTTAATATGTTTTAAAGATAGGTGTTAAATCTGAAAATTTTTATATCTAGTTAACACAAAGAAAGTTTAAATTAAGGAACAGGTTGACCAACCTTTGAAAACTTAGAATATTACATACAGTCTCTCTATAGTCCTCAATGCTTAAAAATGTAATCAATAACACTGGCTTTATATTATTATGTAAACTAGTTTTTCACAAATAAAACTAATTTTTGTGTTAATGTAAAATCTATGCAAATACATGCAGTCATTTATCAGGAGAGCTGACAAGCATTCCATATTGGAGAGGGAAATGAAACTGCCTCAAGAATAGAGGCAATTAATTATTTCTGTATTTTTTCTTCTTCTGTCTTGAGGCACAAAAGTTATCCATCCAGTTAAAACAGCAAATGAAATAAAGAGATTATTTTTTTATTTAAACACATATGGCTTTTGCCTGCAATACTGATCACCACAAGGTCTACAGATGCCCGTGGCTAAATTGTGTGCCGGCAGATGCACACAAGGGAAAACGCGCTAATGCAGCGTGGAGAGAAAAACAAATGAAGAACTGCGCTGCCTACTCAGAAACCCAACCCAGAAACCAACCCACACCCACCCTTTCCCAATGAATTATGCATTCTGCTTATCAACTACAGGTGAAGGTTACAAAACATTAACCTTGGTCTGTGGCAAAAAGTATAAAATGCTGTTAAATTAGTAAAGACATTTTTGTGTGCATGGGTAGTTATTAATGTAGGTGGATGTCTGAGAAACACATGGATATTTCTATGGATATACTAGCTAGTGAGATTTAAAGTTCTCGGTCTTACAACAGAAAGTATATCACTCTAAAATGGGTATGAGGAGTAGAAATTGTTCAATTTCTAGTCAGCAGCTTTTAAATTCATTTGCCAGCAATCTCGGAAAGTATTACTGAAAACCGGTTAAGAACTGGACTAGAGAGGCTAGAGAGAGGCTCTCTGGATGAATGCTTGCTGTTTCTGAGTTCTGTTCCAAGTACCCACACCAGGCATCTCACAGTTGGCATCCAGGAGTCTCTTCAGACTCCATAGACACTCACACTCACAGGCCATACATCCACATCCCTCCCACAGTCACATAAACAAAAACAAATCTTAAAAATGAAACAAAACCAAACAACAAACAACTGGATCATTGTAGAATGTTTCCTTTTATCTGAAATACTATGGATGCATGTATGTGCATGCAGGCTATTTTATCAACATTAAAAAGAGTGTTTCCTAAAAATGGTTTAAGATTAATTATTAAGAACACAATAATTTCTTTCTTAATAGGCCTATAAGTTTGCATAACATTAAACTTTCTATTTAATTGCAAATAAAGATATAAAACAGAAAGCATTTAAATAATTTGCATATATGGAGGGATTAAAGACCATGTGTTCTTCCCTGAGCTACCTGGGAGAGCAGCAGCACCTACTTGAACACCTTACTAATTCTTTGTTTGTATTCTTGACCATCTAAATTTAAATGACAATGTGTATTTATATGAAACTTGGATTAGAACCATATGTCCCAAGAATATGAACACATTATTTAGTATTAGCTATAATTACTCCACAGGCTCATCTTATATCATGTAAAAGAAGGATCAGAGCTACTTCAAAGTAAAATACAAAGACTGACAGTCTGTGAGAATTCTTTTTCTTGCCATAAAGATACTAAATAACAAATATGCCTCAAATATTGCTAGTTCATTTGAGAATTCACAGAGTAGTACATTCATATGGAAATCTCACAGACTGGAATAGTACTGCTTACAAATTATAGATCAATATACTCACTCAACTGAATTTTTAAAATTGTTTTATATTATTTTTATGTGTATGGGTGGGTTGCCTGCATGTATATATGTGCATCAAGTGCCTTAGGAGGCCAGTAAAGGCCAGTCCTCTGGAGCTGGAGTTATAAAAGGTTTTGAGTCACCATGTGGGTGCTGGGAATTGAACCCAGGTCCTGAAAAAGAGCAAAGTCATCTCTCCAGCCCTACACCCAACTTTATAAAGCAGATTTCACATAAAAGTTAATCTAATATTTTTATTTAATTGGATTCTCAATTTTTATTTTAAAAACACTACATTTAAATTATGCTCTTAATTTTGATTTTAATTTTTTATTCAGATAAAAAGGTTATATAGATTTAAAAGTACTATTTATCAATTCTACTTTCCACTTGATACTTTTAACACGCCACTATATTAAAGATTGTGCTTTTAGGAAATAGTACACAATGATAAACTAAAATTTACGTACTTAGTATACTGAGTATAGCTGGAAGCGAAAAGAAGATGTTATACAGGAGGTCTGTTAGCAAACATTTACAATCTATACCTATGTATAAAAGACAATTCCTATTTGAATATTAACTTCTTTTTCTATAAAATATTTGGCGCTGCATAAATGTGGTAAGAGGTGATTATTTTATGTAATATAATTATTTTCAACTAGCACTTTAGTTAATAATTCTTAAAATTTGCAATAAAGCCAAATTTATAGGAATGCTTTTTTTTTTTCATTAAAAAAAACCAAACAAACAAATAAAACAAAACAAAAACCCTCCAAACCCTAGATAGAAAAGAGGGTGATTACTTATGGTAAGCACTCACTGGGAGTTGGTTAGAACCTGTATTCTAGTCTCAAGGTCACGCTGAATGTTTTCAGTGGCTTAATCATGCACAGTATGGCGTGGTGATAGCGGCAGCAGAGCAGTCCTAGATTAACAAGCTAATCACACCTGCTTCCACTGCTTTCTCTAAGTACAATAAAAATGCAGCCTACTCAAGGGCACTGGGGCTGCAGTCACACACACACACACACACACACACACACACACACACACACACACACGTTTACTAGTTGGGGTGGGGGGTGGGGGGTGGGGGGGGAAGAGGTCCTTGTTTTCATACAGAAAACAAAAAAAAGAAAGTGAAGAACGCACTTATCCTGTCTGCTTATTTCCCTAAGATGTGAATGAAGAGTCAGGCTGCGATCTAACAAAACAACCTTAGTTCGTCAGGAAGATACTGAGGAGGATGAGGATATTACCAATTCTTTTCACTGATGGCTTTTCCCTCAATCTTTCTTCTTCCTCTTCTTCCTCCTCTTCTTCCTCCTCCTCCTCACTGACTCTCCTCCCTCTTTCTTCTCTAATTTACAGAAGCAATGTGAAATACCCTGCACCTCTAGGCACACATTCAAATGAGGGAGAGTAACCTGCGATAATTACATATACAAGCTGGGGATTTTACTCCCTTATCTATAAAAAGAAACATTTAGCTACCATCAAGGAGGGGTGGTGAGTCATAGAAACTCTACTTCTAACTGCATTTTTAATCTCTAAGTTACTTTTCTTTTCAACACTTAGAATGGCAACACTAAGCAATAATGTAGAAAAAAATATTTGACATGACAAAATGTGACCATGTGACTGTCCACTAGGGTGACAAAGAATACTGAGGGAATGGACTCCATCATTCAACTTAAGAAGAAGCAATTTAAAAAAAGTAACCTCCATTCTTAGGGTGCTCAGGTTGAAGGAAGACAACAGGACTATGTCATAACCACTGATCTTAATCCCCTGTGTGACTTTGTAATGAACCTGGCATTCAAACGTGGAATAATGACTTTTAGAAATCCCTGAAACTTTCAAGTTAATTTTAAAGTGTTTTTAAACCATAACTCACAACAGAAAGGTAAAATAGATGCCATCAAATTACCAGAAACTCCCTCTATTTTACTTTATTTAATAAGACACATAAAGAAAACCCTACACAAATTCTGTCTTTAATTTCTCTAGTGTAAAAAAGGGGAATATATTATGTCTGGCAGAAAGAAACAGTTAAATAGTTAAAGTAACATGGGTACATTTTTAGGAAAGAGGGAAGGGGAAGAAATCAGATGCACATAATGAGCCTTCAAAGCCACTCCAGCAGTAGAGATAAATAATTTAATAAAATCAACTTCATATTCTTTAGTCCCCAGTGTAATAAGCACATATTAAAAAAAAACTTTAAATTCACGAACAGTTGTGAATAAACTAGCCGCTGGCAGGTAATGAGAGCAGGGAGAACAGTGTGTGTGTGTGTGTGTGTGTGTGTGTGAGCACCAGAAGGGCTCAGATCCCTGCTGATCTTCCAGAAGGTTGCCACTGGTGAAGTCAGTGAAGGTGCAATTCAAGTGTAAACAGTCACTGCAAAACGAACAACAATACACAACCCTTAGGTCCTACACTTCTGAGCACACCAAGTTTTTCTTTATTCCCTTGTAGATGGTGTGGTAGGGCATGGCTTTGCACAGGCCAAGGAAGTGCACCCCCACTGGGACTGTCACTCAGGAAGCTGCACTTCAGAAATGCTTTTCTTATCCTTGTTATTTGGGATGTTCCAAGTGTTAAAGTTCACATTTGTTTTATGTTCATAGATATGGCTAGATGTTATGATAACAGGCTGTGTCTTAGCTGGATTTGTTCTCCCTAACTGAACATTTTAAATCCAAGCTGCTCTAGTTAAATCCTAAACACCATTCCAATGCAAGCATCTCAGAGGTGACATCATGAAATTCTTGGCTATTTCTTTTCCCTCCAATTAGGTCACTTTTCTTCAATTATCGGTCTATTATTAGCTTATGTCAAGGATGTCTACATGCATACCACTGAAAACAATGAACCATTTATGTCTTAAAATACAAGGCTTACAGAAGCTTTTCTTCTGGTACTCGGTAAGACTTTTTTAAAAATTGTCTAGCATCAATTCAGTTCTTACATATAATAAAACGGACTTTATATTACATTGTATATCACATCAGCAGTTCAAACAATCCAATAGGTCAAAACAATTTTTTAAATTAAAATTACTATCAAGTAGTTAAATGATTTACCGGTATAAGAGATATCTAACGCCAAAACTTCGATTAAAATCAGGTGAATTACACCAAAATACATCATTAATTTTAACTCCTCTCCATGGGCAATTCAATTAAAGCAAGCACGGAAGGAAGGAAGCAGTCATCAGTGCGGTTTAGTTTTTTTCTTCAACAATGAGAGGTGCTGAGATTACAGAAAGGATTCAGCTACAGGCGCAATTCATTTCCCGGACTATGGGTAGCGGAGATCTGGGTTGCAGCAGCTAGAGAGACAACCTAGCTTATTCTAAGCCTCCCGGTCGACCCACAGGGACAGCAGCAGCCCAGTGTCCGGTTTTATGTAAATCACTGTCGGTTCCGGGCGTGGTGGGTGCTTCAGGACGCTGGCCGGCCTGGTCTTCCAGAACCAGCCGCCTCACTAGCCCGCAACACTCTAGTTTCTTAGTCCTCTTGCTCCAAGCGAAAATCGTTCGGAAAAGGCCTCAGTTGCATCAATTAGTTTGCGCAGAATGCTTCGGTGTTTAGCTTCGCCTTAACCCAATTAAGCCGCACAGCGAGCCCAGAAAGATGCGCCACCTGCGCCTGGCTGCAGTCGGCGGCCGCGGGATCCCGAGTCCTTCTGTTGGACACAGGGAACCAAGGTCTCGGCATCGAAGCTACATTTAGTCCCATAGTCCGGGGTGAGGCACGGGGCGCGCGCTCACCCGGGAAGGTGAGGGCCAAGTATTCCTGGGTGCTCTGAGTACAGCGCACGCAAGGCTGGGGCCATTCGAGGGCGGGGAGGCGATGAGAGCCGAAGGCACCGAGAGTGTTTTGCAGCAGTGGATGATAGTGGGGACATCCAGACACCCAGAAAGCTTTACAATTAGCCTGGGAGCAGATGAGCCAAGGAAGACAGCTGTGTGGGGTAGGGTATACGCAAGGGTCGTGGGGAGAGCGCTTGCCCGCCGCACCCCATCCTGGGGAACTATGCGTCCCCAGCGGCTGCTCCCTGCCTGTCGCACAGCTCTTTCTTGTTGGTCTGGAGCTCTGGGTTGCCTCTTCTAGCCCCTCTTCAGCTGCCAAAAGGTAGCAGCGCATTCACCCGCGACGCCTGCAAACTGGGGAGGGGCTTTGCAGGTCCCCAGTCCCCTCTCCCAAGGGAACAGGTCTTGGGGAATGGAGTAGAAGGCCATCTAAGCGCCAAACATGATGTACTATTTTAATCTAATTCGGAATCTATCACTCTTGGGTAACAAGAAACGAAATTAGAGCTGGCCCTGCGATGCTTAAGAGGTGGGAGTCTTCAGCAGGAGCCCATTAAAAGTGCGTACACAGGTGCTACCATACCCTGGCACTGAAAATTCTCTTAATTTGAAATTAACAGACCTTTGTACTAAAGGCAGACAACTGAAAACTACGACGTAAGCCCTAACCACCCTATCTTTAGTTCATGTGCACCGAGGACTCAACTGGTCATGGTACTGGAAGGAAGAGCGACCTATAAAACCTCCTTAGGGTTCCAAAATCCAAAACCTTCCAAAAAGAAAAGAAAATTTCTTTGAAATTTCCAAGATGAAACTTAAATAAATAATAAAAACCCTAACCTGAATGGTTACAAATTATTTTTCTTTGGAAGCCGTTAGCCATTTTCTCATAGTCAAATTATTACATCTCATAAGATTAGGAACCTACTGTTGGTCCCCACTGAGGATATCTGAGATGCAAGATCCATCTTTAAGCCTGCAGGGGCAAACAAACTGTAATGGCCACACCTTCCAGTGCCCAGTATTCATCTCTGTGAATTCTCTAGATCCTTCTCTACAAGACAGCTCACTATGAGATGGCACTCAAGTTTTGTCTGAATCTCAGTGTTCCCACTACAGCATACAGCCCTATCTGCTGTCTGGTATTTCCGCACTGGCCAATCTAGCTACAGACAAGGGAAACTGCAAACAGGTGAAGTTGTTTTGAAGGCTCCATTTTTAGTTGGGTAGATATCATCTACTCCATTGAGCAATACTTCTTAAATTCCTCTCAGCAAATGCAGATGGGGGAAAGGTAGGTAAAAAGAGAACAGACTCTGCCTAAGGTCTGCAAAAGTATTCTGACTGCCAGCACCCAAGTGAAGACTAGAGCACGCCTTGTCTGAAGCCAGCCGCCAGTTAAGAAGCAAACTTCTAACTTGCATTAAAAAGACCCCAGGGATTAACGGGCATTAATTACCTTACTCTAAATGCAAGTTAGTGACTTTGTTCTAGAAAGCCCCTTTGACTTCACTAATTGGTGGATGACCATTAGTACAACTGGATAGCTCATCAGAGGTGAACAGACAAGTGGGCTTTTCAGCAATGAGAGCCACTTATCTTCACCAAGTCTTTTCCAAACGTCAATATGCTTCAAGTTATACCAAAGCTGGGAGATTTCATCTTGCTTTTCAACCTGTCTAGGTGGCCTGGGTGGTTTTCTGCCGGCAGCAGCTTCCTACCTTTGGTTTCTATGCTTCTATCCACGAGGGGGGATTAATTAGCCGGGCTGAAGCTGGAGGAGGCTGTCGTGACGAGCCCAGTGGCGATTGGCCGCCCGCCTGCCTGGCCCTGCCTTTATAATTTCCACACGAGTGCATCTGGGCTCTTACACAAACCAACAGCAGCTTCTTCTGACAGACACACACTCACCCGACGCACACTCAGCACACTTTTCCTCTACCTGATTAACAGTCTTGCACACACCATGATTACGGGAAAACGTAAATAAATACGGAAAGGGGTGATTATTTTGACTACTGGAAGAGCTTTGCTGGGTCTCAGAATAACTTTTGTTTTTATTACCGAGAAGGTGCTCTCTCCACGCGTCTCTCTCAGACACGGATTCTTTAGCGGAGGGGAGAGAAAGGGAGAGCTCAGCCTTTCACTTTAAGACCCGCTAGGCTCGAGCGGGGGAAAAAAGGCCAGGAGGGCAGGGCGGCCCCCTGCAGCAGCTAGTCCGAGAGAGGCTCGGAGCCTTCTGAGCGTGGTCCCCTTTCTCCACCGAAGTTGGCTCCAGCGCTAGCAGCCGCATTGGATCCCACAGCCTATTGCGAGACTCCGGTGTACAATCCGGATCTCTGCCCCAACATGATCGCGGCCCAGGCCAAGCTGGTCTACCACCTGAATAAGTACTACAACGAGAAATGCCAGGCCAGGAAAGCTGCCATCGCCAAAACCATCCGGGAAGTCTGCAAAGTGGTCTCCGACGTCCTGAAGGAGGTTGAAGTGCAGGAACCGCGCTTCATCAGCTCCCTCAATGAGATGGACAACCGCTACGAGGGCCTGGAGGTTATCTCTCCCACCGAGTTCGAGGTGGTACTCTATCTGAACCAGATGGGGGTGTTTAACTTCGTGGATGACGGCTCCCTGCCTGGCTGTGCGGTGCTGAAACTGAGCGATGGGCGCAAGAGGAGCATGTCCCTCTGGGTGGAATTCATCACCGCCTCTGGCTACCTCTCTGCACGCAAAATTCGTTCCAGGTTTCAGACACTGGTGGCTCAGGCGGTGGACAAGTGTAGCTACAGAGATGTAGTAAAGATGGTGGCTGACACGAGCGAAGTGAAACTGAGAATCCGAGATAGGTATGTGGTGCAGATCACCCCGGCCTTTAAATGCACCGGGATTTGGCCGCGAAGTGCTGCCCACTGGCCGCTTCCCCACATCCCCTGGCCAGGACCCAACCGGGTGGCAGAGGTTAAGGCTGAAGGGTTCAATTTGTTGTCCAAGGAGTGCCACTCCCTGGCCGGCAAGCAAAGTTCGGCTGAGAGCGATGCTTGGGTGCTGCAGTTTGCAGAGGCTGAGAACAGACTGCAGATGGGGGGCTGCAGGAAGAAATGCCTCTCTATCCTGAAAACCCTGCGCGATCGCCACTTGGAGTTGCCAGGCCAGCCCCTGAACAACTATCACATGAAGACTCTGGTGTCCTACGAGTGTGAGAAGCATCCCCGAGAGTCGGACTGGGACGAATCTTGCCTGGGCGATCGGCTGAACGGAATTCTACTGCAGCTCATCTCGTGCCTGCAGTGCCGGCGGTGTCCCCATTACTTCTTACCGAACTTAGATCTGTTTCAAGGCAAACCCCACTCGGCCTTGGAAAACGCTGCTAAACAAACGTGGCGACTGGCAAGAGAGATCCTGACCAACCCCAAAAGTTTAGAAAAACTTTAGAGTATGATCTAATCCAGGGCCAACAAGAAAGAGCATTCTTCTCAAAGTCCCTACGAAATGAAAACTTCCTGGTTGATTCCTATGTACTATTTCTCGAGACAGTGCAAACAATCTCTTCCTTTAAAAGGAGTAGCAACACAACATTTAACCATCATCTCACACAGGGGAAAACCCACACCACAAGCATCTTTATGGAGGCATCCCCCAGCTCCCCTGAAAGGTGCACAACACCCGAAAACAGCGGGCTGCAATGCAAGACCATGGCCAACTCCAGCAAAGGATTATAGTAATAATCTTGAGACTTAGGTGCATCTACCTTCCAGTAAACAGGACCTGGATGTACCATCAGAAGGGAAGTGTAATGTATATTTTGATCTGTAACAAAAGTTGTGATCTCATGTTGTCTTTGAAAGTGTGGATATTGGTGTTTTGTGATTTGGTGATCAGAACTGAAATTGCCATTTTGGAAATTTGCAGACATTTCCCACAGAACAGAGATGCATTTAAAGTTAGATTTCCTCCTGGTACTTTACCTGTCTGTGAAGTGTCTGAACTTAAAACAAAAGTTTACATTTTGTTTCAAATATATTGCTTGTTCTATCATTCCGTAAGTATACTTGAAATGTTATTTAAATATATTCAAAAATTTGAATTCAGCTTATATAATAACGCTTGAATATCTGAATTATATATATATTTGAAAATGCACTTGAAAATACACTGGATAATTACTTTTGTGATTAGAATTTAATTTCTGTTGCTGATTTTTATTTAATTAGAAGATAATAAATGAAGTAAAATACCAAATTGCTGTTTCTCTTTAAAGTTTGTTTGTTGTTGTTGTTGTTAAATGAGGTGATGATTCCATTTAAAAGTCAACTTGAGAATTTTAAACATTTTGAGAAACAGGTTAATAAAATCACTAAAATTAAATATTAAAAGGGCTCTTTTTAGAAGAGCTATAGAAAATATCCACTTCCCCAGTTTCTAATTTACTCGATGGTTCTTTTCTACAACAAATATATTTATAGCCTACTTCTGAGACTTTGATTCTGGTTAGTATTTCTGTAGCCTTTTGACAATATAAGGGAAAAAATTACCACGGCAATAGAGAAGACTGAGTTTAAAAGCAGCAAAATCTGAGAAAATTAACTTAAACCATAATGCAAAACTTTAAAGTTTTTATATGAAATATAAGCAATAAAATGGAGGCATATCTTAACACAATAAACGTTACTAGAATAAATTAACCAGAAACCCACAATTCATTCTTACTACACAGGGAAGGCTAATGGCAAAACCTAAGGGCAAGCTCTTACTTATTTAAACACAGCACATTCATTCTCTCATTACAGAAGCTTTGGTAGTATCTCACCGATCAACAAGTGCTGAGGGGATCCAGACCAAGGCTTTACATTAGTTAATTCAGGTAGCAATAAAGTTTAGAATTATCTTTGCCCATTTATAAATAATGTTCTATATAATGTGTCAGTTATGCATATAGCATAAATATAAATAATAAAGCTCAAGTCTAACTATTTTAGAACTGCTTTTGAAATGATTTAAAGAAAGATCTTTGAAAATGATTGTAAAATATCCAGTATTACATCCCATGTCAACCAAGACCTCAGAAGGAATTTACAGACTCTACAGTTACATAAATAAGAAAACAATGGAGTACATTTCAGATGGCTGCTGGGCAGTAGAGCTTCTCTGATGGTCAAGGTTAGAATCCACAAGATAAGATTTAGTCAACATGTTTGCCATTCCAATGCTCCAAATGTGCCTGTCCCTTTTACAATAGCATAGTACTAGTGTATGCTGTGTGTATACATTTAAATCAAAGCTTATAAAGAACCTGCTTCTCTTCCTTTTAAATCCATATGTAAAGTCAATTTGATTCAGGAGATGAAAAATGGATGTAATAATGGAAATGAAATTATATGTAAATGGCTCCTGCCCCAGTTTCCTTACAACCTTTCAATAAATAATAATTCATATTGCAGTATATACTTTTGAAAATTAAAAGTGATGTTAACACAAAATTTCACAAGTCCAGTTCTAGTGTTCCCAGGTACTGAGGCACTGCACCCCAGGGATCTGGAAACAACTGGCTTAACCACCAAATCTGTCCAAGTGTACACAAAGGCACATAAGACAACTACTCATTTGCACATGCTCTCTTAATACAGGATTTAAGCTTATTAATATAGTCTTCAATTCTGAAAGAAACCATGTGTTATTTCCTTCATTTTATTTTCTGTAAGATGAGAATGTGTGTACCTCTCCAGTCATTTAAAACCAAGCAAAACTGAAAACCACATCCATCCTACCAACAAAGCTACCAATGCTGTGCAGAACACTCTGACTTACTTTTGTGTCGATCTTCTTGAAGGCAGCATCATCCTCATCTACTTCGAAGTAGATTTCGGTTGTAGTGATAGAGAGGGTTCCTTTGGCCACCACCACAGGAGCAATGAGCTGGGCAGGGGTGCTGAGAACCACAGGGCCTGCAAGATAGGGGCAGTGGGTCAGGCTGGTTCTTTCTGACACTTCCAAACTCCCTCTCAGAGGGTATGGCCTGATTTTATTTGGAAAAAAAAAAAAAACGCGCTAGGAAAAATGGTGCCTACGTTATGCAGTCTTTTCATATTAGGTAAAGTCTGTTTAGCTTTTATACCGTACCTTAAAACGAGACTAGATTAATTCTATAAAAACTCAAGAGGTCAGGGTTTTGAATAAAAGACCCAGAACATGCAAGTCTGCAACCTCTGCCTAGAAATCTACATGGGTTGGCGCTGCCATCATCTGACTTACAAATACAGAGCAGAATGGATGCTTAGGTGCCTCGCTATTCCGTGGAACATCATCGATTCTCCAAGAGACCCTAGGCAGTGGATCCCAAAGACCAACCATCCCTTAAGTCATTCCTTTTGGCAGCTGCTCTACCCCAAAGAGAGGCTAAAGGGGAAAGCGGCTAAATATACAAATCCCATGTTATGTAAGGACTGTTTTAATTTTCGCGTTCTCAGGTGGGGTACATTCACTGTCCGCAGTACACTGCCTCTGTGTTTCTCGTGAAGAAAATAACGAAAATCCCGTGCGTCATTTTCTCACTACAGCACACTAAAGATGAACATGTGAGAAAAACGTTGAAACAAAACTATTCTTGGAAATGGGGGCGGAAAGTGCAATTTCATAGCTTTTTGACCCAGATAAATTAGGACTCGATAGAGTTTTAGAGTGTTCCTACTTCGAATTTCCTCAACTACTATACTGATTCGAAGAAATCCCTCTTCCCGATATTTGTCTAAACACACAAGGCATTCAGAAATAATGCGGGCTTTGTTGATGGTTTTTAGGTTCTAGTGAGCAAAACAACCCCAGCCATTAAAACCATCCTCTGCTGCACACAGCAGGAGGCAGGCGCCCGGGGAGTCTTGCCGGCGCAGGCCCGACCGGAGCCGGGCAAGCCCGAGGAGCCCGCAGTCCAGCCCTCGGTTTCTAAGGGGAAACCGGCAAGGCCTAGGCCGGCTTCGGTAGGGCTACCGGAGTCTGGCCCACAGCAGACTATGTGGGTCGCCTTCAGGGACCCGACCGCCCTGCAGAGGAGCGACGCGGCTCGGGCCCCGGCTGCCGACAGCGGAGTTGGCTCCTGCACAGCTTTCCGGAGGGTTTTTTTTTTTCCCCCTTCCAAGGGGCGAAAGCGGTCGGTCTGGAGCACCACTTTAAAGGCTCATCAATCTTAATCTAGGTTGCTCAAGTAATTATGCCCGAATCTCTTGTACGATTACAAGTGGATTTGGGTTTCTATTCCCCAGGCCCTCCTTTGTGTTTATTGGAGGGTCCGCGCTAGCCGGCGCCTCCAGCCTCCCGGGTCCTCCTTGGATCTCCCGCGCCCGCCCGCCCGCCCGCCCGCCCGCCCGCCCGCGGGTTCGAACCGCTCCCTTAACCCTTGCGCCACCGCGGCGCTGCTGTGAGGCTATGGCTTCCTGGTTCCGCTGCCCAAAAGGTCATCGTATTCGCATCTGAAACAAGGTGTCTTTAATAATTTGAGCTTGGGAAAGAATCTCTAAGAAAGTTCAGCGTGACGACCACGCTTTAGGTTTTTAGATTCTGACATTTGGAGAACAACAATGACCAAAAACATTAAAAAATGGCGAGCCGCTTTCTTGTCTTAAAAATAAATTTAACACATTCAAACAATAAATTGGGGAAGTTGAAAAAAAAAAAAGGATCACGAGTCTAGTTATCCAAACTACACTCTCTGATTTACTCAAATACAGCACAAATTGTACACACACACACACACACACACACACACACACACCAGGAGCTTTTTAGCTGGAAACACATTTCTCAAANCTCTCTCTCTCTCTCTCTCTCTATATATATATATATATATATATATATATATATATATATAATTTGACATTTTCTGGGAGTTTATAAAAGAATTTCTTTATGAAAGACACATCACGAAATATTCAACCTTAGAAGTACGCCCCCACCCCACCCCTCACAAATCTCCAATTACAACTCCCAATTCTGTAGAATGTTGGAGGAGCTCAGAGTTGTTTTTTTGTTGTTGTTGTAGCCTCCAGGGAGCAGAGCAGCCACTGAGGGCACACAGTTAATCCATTGCAGCAACAGAGAAAGGGGATTAGCTTTAATCCCCTTAGGGGATCCACTGGATTTTAGGGATCCTATATTAAAATGTTTACGTAAAGCACAATCACAAGCCAGCATGTTTTCCATATGGCATGGCGTGATTTAGAAACCTGGGATCTTCCCCAAACTGTGTGTTTTGAAGGGTAGCATCCCTGGATCAGGAGATGCCCATCCAGTTGTTTAATTTCTGGCTGCCCCCCCCCCCCCATCCAGCCCCCTCTTCATAGCACTAGGAGTTTAACCTCCTGAACTTTGCTCAGTACAGTGAACTGGGAACTGATGGTAAACATACCTATTTCAATAGCTACCCTAATAATGAAAGAATAAATTACAATAATGTCCTCAGCACACACAGAGCAGTTTTACAGGATGGAAAAGGCCTATTCCTGTAGTATTGGCACATATAATAATTTAAAACTCTACCATAAATAGTAATAATGAAGAGGAAAAGAAACAAATGTTCTTTACTTCTTCCATTGGCCGTGGTCCCATGATCGCTTTCAAAGAAAGGTTAGGTGTGCTACTTGCGATTATTCTAGAATCCATGCCATCAGCCATCAGGAAGGAGCCAAGAAGGGGCTTCTCTTTGGAGCTATGGTTCTCCGTAGGAGATGGCAAACCTCACTGATATGTGGGAAGTACATATATGGCCATGACTATATTTTATTTTATTCTGAGACAGGGTTTCTCTGTGTAACGGCGCTGGCTGTCCTGCCTTTCTGCTTCTGCTTCCCGTGTGTGTGCTGGGAAGAAAGGTGTGCAACCTCATGCCCAGCCCTGGAATATATTTTAAAACAATGGTAAATACCCATGGGTTTGGATTATGTTACTGAAAAATCAAAACTCCAGGTCTAGCCATCTGAACAAAACCACATTAGTATCTTAACCCAACTTTACACGGTACAAAGGTCTTTTCTACCCCCATTTAGCTACAGCCTACTATTAGAAGAAATTGGGTTTTAGATGTCAATTGTGTGCACCTGCAACAGAACCACTGGCTGACTGCTCTCTCTAAGGGGAGAAGAGTGGCAACTCTGGGGGCCTGGGTGGCCAAGAATGAATTGTAGGATCAGGGCCTTGATAAAGGGATTTGAAAACTCTCATGACTCAAGAAGGCAGACTGCAGTGCAGCAGAATCTGCTGGAAATGGAATATTTGGAGATTGGGTACTTTAATAACTGTTTTAGAAGCATGCTAAGGCCGTCCCTGGAAAGCAGCATTTACCCACTCCAGCCAGGAGAGGGGGTGTTTAGTGTTTCATGACCTTGCTTTTGTCTGAGCTTAGATGGAATTATTAAGTTGTCTATTGTGACATCATGGATGATGGTGCTCTGTGATGTTTATGTTCAGCTCAAGAGCACTCTGGCTTAGCTTCGACCTCCAGACCAGCTCCCAGAAACACAAAGGCCAGTCCCACAAGTCAAAACTGTTTCTTCTCTGATCTGATGCAGAATTTAATCGTGTTTTGCCAGGGTCTACAGAGTACTAGCTATCAAAGGGCAACTGTGACAAACTACATTTGCAGACAGTCCTAAACTTCATTTACCAGTTTTAACAGCACAAAGAATATGGAGTCAATTAAAATTGTTGAAGTCCAATTAAAATTGGCACTGTTAGAATTATTTGATAAGATACATGGCTAGTGAATACCTTATTTAGGGTATGTGCGGTTGAAATGTATGCTAGAATCAATTGATATTCTCCTCCTCCCTCCTCCCTCCTCTTCTCCCCCTTCCCCCTCCTCCTCCTCCTCCTCCATCTTCTGAGGCAGGGTTTCTGCTCTGTGTATCCCTTGCTGTCCTGGAACTTGCTTTTGTAGACTAGGCTGGCCTCAAAGATCTGCCTGGTGCTGCATCCCGAGTGCTGAGACCCAGCTGATATTTCTTACATTTAGCTAATCTAAAAGTCTTGTATTTAGAGTGATTAAAAAATTAAGACTAAAATATGAACACAGAATAAGCCTTCACAGTTGGTTCTGAAATGCAACAAAATTTCTGAGGAAATGAAAATGTGGGTAAGAGAATGTGGCCAATCCACTGACCACAATGACTATGAAATTTTTATTTGTTATAAGTATGTTGCTAGGAAAATTAGGGGGCAATCTATGAAAAAAAAAGATTGAAAGGCTTTAATTTCAAAATAAATTAAATTTCAGAGGCACATAGGTAGATTGGAACTTAGTTTAAGCATTAAAAAGCAGAGGTGAGCCCAGAACTTCAGGCAGAGGCACTCAGATGTCTGAGTTTGAGGCTAGCCTGAGTTTCAGGATAGCCATGGCTATACAGAGAAACCCTGTCTCAAAACCACCACCACCACCACCACCACCAAGAAGTAGAAGTGGGCTGGAGAGATGGCTCCTGGTTAAGAGTGAACCCTGAGTTTGGCTTCCAGCATTCCCATCAGGTGATCCACAATCACCTGTAACCCCAGCATCAGGAGATCCAACAATGTTTTCTGGCCTCCAAGTGCACTCGAACTCAGGTACACATACCAATCACAGCCATGTAATTTAGAACATAATAAAATAAAATAAAATAAAAGGGGAAAGTAGAAATGTTTGCTATGTGACTGGGAGAGGACTCGGAATAATCCCGAGAGAATCTTAGATTTCTATCATCTAAGACAATTCCTTGTGCTTCAGGTATTTTCACTGACTCAAAGCGAGATGCTGAAGGATTTATAGTGAACACTGATACCTGTCCAAAACAAGTGGACATTTTGAACATTTTCATAGGGTATTTCTGCTTAAATTAGAAAATGATGACTTAAACAACATACATAATGTTTTTTTTAAGGGTTGTGCATTTCAATCTTAATTTCCTCCAGCATGCTCATTACACAGGTCCTCAAACTGTCCCACTACTGGCATACCAGCCTGTACTCAGTAAGTGTCCTCTGATGTTCCTTGGGAAATTCTTGAGTTTTGTTGTAAAGATTGAGACTAACACTAACAGATCATCCCTACATCCCCTAGTTTCCTGAGATCGCTATTTGATGCTTAAGAGTACATGCTAATTCCTGGAGTCCCTAGTAAGTCTGCCTCTGGAAAGAGATAATTTAGCAAAGTCTGAAAGAGGTTGGGGAAAAAACAAAAAAAACTCTTTGATAATAATCAATTCAAGCCGGGCATGGTGGCGCATGCCTTTAATCCCAGCACTCGGGAGGCAGAGGCAGGCAGATTTCTGAGTTTGAGGCCAGCCTGGTCTACAGAGTGAG